>NC_135156.1:18474256-18803006 GCF_050948215.1 Halictus rubicundus | reverse complement strand
CCCCAAACTGCTCGACGGCTGTTTGCACGACAGGAGACCGCGAATCCGGATGGAAAATTAATTTATGCTCAAAGAGAACGCTAAGACCACAAAGCGGACCTTCCTTTCGATTCCTTCGACGCCTGCTACACCGACGATTCTAATTTCTGGTCTGGAAAACTCGGCTTTCGGGAGATCGCGTGGTTGCTTTGAGAAATTTTGGTGATTTCGTAATGAAAATGCTTATTGATTATGCTGCCAGAACCTTCGGAGGTGAATCCGGTTCTGGGAAACGGGGTTCGAACGCTTGTGAAGTCTTTGAGGTTCAAGCGTTCAGTGGGAATCATAAAATTTATAGCCAAAGTGTAAATAGTTAAATTTTAATCTGTGTATTTGGTGCTTTGAAGTTAAATCTCTGAACTCGAGTCTTCGAATTCGAATCATCCAACTCGAGTCACTCTATTTCTCTGTATTTGAACCTTGCAATTCGAATGCGTGTGTTTGGATTGTCAAATTCGAATCTCTGTATTTTAATTCCTGTATTCAAGTTTTCGAATATGAAACCACTGGATTTAACTATTTAAATTCGAACCACAGTATTTGAATCTTTGAATTGGAGCCACTGTATTCGATTTTTTGAATTTGAACCTCTGTATTCGACTCTTCGAATTGGAAACGCTGTATTCGACCAATGCTTTCGAATCTTTATATTTTAATTTTAGAATTGAAACTCTGCGTTCGAACCGTACAATTCGGATGCCTGGATTTAAATTTTTAAATTCGAATCTCAGTATTTAAATCTCTGCATTCGGGTCTCTGAATTGAAACCACTCTACTTAAATGGTCGAATCAGAGTCATTTTGTTGGAATATTTGAGTGTTTCGAAAGAGTTCGAGACATTAAGACGATCGATCGGGCGTACTTTTCGCATCGGAAAGTTAATGGGTTTACCCCTCGGGCCGATGGAATAATACGGCTAATTATGCCGATAATATTTGAACGGTCGTGGCCGAAAGCGTGTAGCGGCGGAGTATAATCGGATTCCACGAGTCGCGATAGAATTTTTAATATTACGAGGGATGGGAGTTAATAACGACGCTAAATAACTGTCGACAGGTTGGCGGGGAGTCCCGACAGTCGACAGTCGACAGTCGACTGTCGAGGATGATATCCGCCGGTGGAAGCTGATTCTGCCACGATTCAAAGGGAAACACACGCTCCACTACAATTCCGCGAATTTATTTCAACGGCGCGGCTGCATTCTGCGAGCTATCTCGATCTCCATTCCGGTTGCATCCGAAACGTTCCGATATTAAAAATACCCGTGCCGCGGGGGGAATAGGGAATGAAGCTAAGTAGGTGGCGCGCGCGATGTTTCCGACGCGGTTTAAGCTTAAAGCTGCGAGTTCACGAGCACGTACACACACACGCGCGTCAAACAGAGCGCGGAGCCTCTGTTCTCCCTCTAGGGAGTAGAAAAAGGTAAAAGGGAGGGAGAAAGCTTGCACCAGTTACCGGGAACACGGATCGGCTTTAAAGGGAATACGACCGCGGGAAATGGGGGCTGACTGTTGCAGTATGCACCCGGATATTCGGTATTAATTTCCGCAATGAAATTCTTGCCGCAGCCACGGATTCCGCGAGCCGCGAAACTTTCCCGACAGGAAATACTGCGTTTCGGGTCGTTGTGTCGCCCCGCTCGCGCCCAGACTCGAATCCTAAATTTCAACTATTCCTGCACCTATGACTTCCTTTTTTCCCCTCCGTGTGCCGGGAAATTGAACTCGTGCCACTTCCTCTCAGAGAGATTGGAATGCTGGAGCTTGCATTTTTCAGTTTAAGGCGGCCTTTCGGTCCGAGATCTGCACCTAATCGTTTCAATACAGACCTGCTAATCCAAAAATTTCTATACAGTCGGTTCAATTCAAAGATTCGGGGGTTCTCATTCAAAGATTTTAATACAGACGCCTTAATTTAACGAATTCGAACACAGTGATTCGAAATTCAGCATTCAAATACATTGGCTCTAGTTTGAGGACTCAAATAGAGAGGTTCTGATTCAAAGATTCGAATAAAATGGTCACGATCCAAACATTCGAATAAAATGGTTTCACTTAAAAAATTCGAATAAAAGAGTCCCGACTCAAAGATTCGAATAAAATGATTCCACTTAAAACATTCGAATAAACTGGAGCCGATTCAAAGAGTCCGATAAAATGATTCCGATTCAAAGATTCAAATACAGTGGTCTTAGCTTGAGGATTCAAGTACAGTGTAAAATGGTTCCACTTAAAAAATTCGAATAAATTGGTCCCGATCCAAACAGTCGAATAAAATGGTTTCACTAAAAAAATTCGAATAAAATGGTTCCCATTCGAAGATTCGAACACAGAGAATTGAATTCCAAGATGTAAATATGGACACTGAAATTCAACAATTCGTCTACACACGGCTTCGAATCCGCTGATCTTAATTCGCGCATCTCCGAAATTCTGGTGGCAGTTTCGACATTTCATGGTTTTCCAGAACATCCTCTCCGCAAAATGAATTTCTACGGGCAAATAGATTACAAAATCCCCGAGGCCCTGAGGGGATTACGGTTCAAGGCCGTCCAAGCAGCTCGTTACCGGCGAAACAAGCTCGTAAAGGTCCAGCAATCGGGCGACACGATTCTTTTGTCACTCGTTTCGTGACTTTGGTGGTGCGTGGGTGTGGATGTCCTCGATCGGTTCGAGGGTCAATCGTAAAAGTTTTACGCGTGGTCCACGGGGGTTGGGAGCGTGCTCCCACGGAGGAAACGTCCCAGGGGGGATGCGGGACGTCCCGGGCTGATAAGCGGAGGCCGCCGGGACCTCGGTTGTTTTCCGTTTTCCGGGAATTTACGGCGATCGGGCCCGAGTCATTTTCGAGTCTCCCTCCCTCCTGCGGGACGCGAGCCTGCTCGTAAATTGGCCCGCCCCTGGGACCAGCCCCTCGAATTTCTGCTTACCAACGCCCCTTCCCCTGTCCACTCCCGCACACCTTATCGAATTTCCTTTCTTTCCCGCGACACCCGAAGGAATTTCATTACCCCCGGCTGCCTGCCTGCCTGCCTGCCTGCCAGCTCGCCTAGTTTTTCAACGGGAAAATTTCTCGCCTTGTTTATCGTGTCCCCCGAGCGTTTTCCTTTTTCCGCGAGACTCGCTCGGTCTGACCGGCTCCGAATGAATTTATTCGACGGAACAGCGTGTCGGAAGTGTACTCGGCGAGTTTGAAAAATCGGCAACAGGGTGCTTTCGAGAAAACTGCGCAAGTTTGACCGCTGCTTGAAATCGCTGTTCGAGATCTCGCCGAGAACATGATTTCAGATTTATGTCGGTATATTTTCGAATGAGGGAGTATTTTGGAAAAAATACTGTGTACTCTTGAAACTATGATCTATTGGCCTGCGAACTTTGGAATCGATGGGTCCAGTACCTTCGATTCGAAAAATTCCTGAAAATTCCTTGTCCCTCGTGAAACTGTCTATTCCAGTACTTTTATATTTTCAATAAAATTGTCTGCACTCCGCGTAGCTATAGCGTGTCTTTGCACGATAATTAGTGGTTCGCGTATCGCAATCTCATTTGTTCATAGTTGAATATGCGACGCGGGTCCCTTAGTGTTGGCGGGAACGGGCTCGATTTGCCGGCGTGCAAACAGACAGAGATCCGAATAGTCGCGTCAGCGGCTGGCCCGGGAATATATCGCATGTTTAATTCAGCTGTAATCTACTCGGTTCGGTACAAATCATTAACGACTTTAGATTCGATTCCAACATTTAACCGTGCACGGATATTTAAACGCAATCATCGCTGGGTCCCCGGTCGCGCGTCATCTCTCCTCGCCGATCGTATAGAATTTACGACACCGTTTCGCCGTGTAAGCGTGCGAATATTAACGCCGACAAAATGTCAGCCACCGAATGATCGTTGACAATGTACATTCGGTATTCGTAAATCGTTCTCTATCCTATTCTCTTTTTTTCTGTTCTTCCAGAGAGTGTTTCATGTTCCTGGAGCCTCTGATCGATCGTTTGCGTGCGGTTCCGCGATCGCGACAGGAGTATCGGTGATCGTGAAGTTTCGATATTGTTCCTCGACCGTGGGTGCGACCGTGATCGATTAAATATCGATCGGAGGAAAGTGTGCTCGAGCGGAGAACGGTGCTAGTCCTCGGCATGAAGGGTGAGTCTTCGACAAATTTATTCTCTCATTCAAAAAGAGAAAAAGTCATGGAATAACAAGTATTTCATCGATTAAAATCGTATTGGTTACAAATTATAAGTAACAAGGATTATAAATGTCTCTTCTGGTAAATGTTATCGATAAGAGAAATTTATTTCGATCGCTCGTAACTGTTTCTCTTAATCGACAACAGTTATCGAGGAGGATCCAATTTTTTGGACACTAACAACTGTTATCTGTAACCAAAAACTATAAAAATCGATATTTTGTAATCATTTTCACTGTTACCTGTTAGGTTTGTGATTTATCTGTCCGAACAATTAGTTTCAAGGTGATTTCGGTGGTAGATTCGAATTTGTCAAATTGTTGAACGCGCGAGCAATTTCGCAGCGCCGCGTAAGTATTCAAATGCATGCAGGACGGACCGCGTTTGCTATACTTTCGCGAGAATCCTCCGGTGTTGTCGGTCAGGTCGGCGTCGCAACAGTCGCCTAAACTTCGCCGCGACGAAACTCTTAATGCGCCGGTAAATTTGAATTTTAACGTCGGCCCAAATTGACCGAATTACGGCGGGGGGGGGGGAAGGGTTGGACGGGGTCCGAGACCATTCAAACCGGAAGTTGCGGCCGCGTTGCCGAAATTGAAAATGCAAATCGAGGGACGAAAGTTTCGCAGGAGGTTGGGGAGGGGGGCTACGTAGCTGAGGGGACGACGAGTGCGCAGGTAAAATCGCGCCCGGGCAACGGTGAAAATTTCCGGAATCTCTGGCGAATGATAGCGGACGGTTTCCGGTCCGGCGTAACAGCTGTTTTGCATAACCTAATTAGTCGGCGAGCCGCACGCGTCGGCCGGAATTCAAATCCTCTGAACAGACACCGTCCGGATCCGTTCTGCGGCGACCTTCGATCCTCGACCGACGGGAGGAGCTATCGATCCTCTGGAAGACAGAAGGAAAGTAAAAGTTGTCCTTTCGCTAGAAATTATTTTCTTCCAATTGCGCGCCTAATCGCGACCACCGGAAGCGGAGGATTCATATTTCTTTGGCGAACCATTGGCGGTGTTCAAGCTACCGTAACTTTGTTTTAAAAAATCATAGAACATTCTATCTAGGCTTGTTTGAAAGGGCAGAGCCTCTAATTTTAGCACGGCGAAGTGTCTTTTTTCCAGATCAAAAGAGTATGTCTAGCAGAATTTATTTATAGCAACGATTAAGATTGTCGTTTAACCTCGGTGGAGAACTTGCCTATGTGCAAATTATTGCAACTCCGTGAAAAAAAAATCGTACAACCATCTACTTAGGCTCATACTAAAGGGCAAAGTCTCCACTCTGAACAGCCTCGAACTCTTTTCTCCAAATTAAACAATGGCGTTCAGCGAAATGTATTTAAGTCGACTCTACGTCGAGCTTCCACGCAGGAAAGATTAAAATTTTGATTTTCTTTTGTCCGAAGGGATGTTTGAACACGCGTGCCCGGTTGTGATAGTACTTCATAATCCTCTCGAAAGCATTCAAGGACCTAGTTGTACGGAGACTGGCTAAAATAAGGTTTGAAAGTAATTTCAGATTTTTCGAAGAAACGGAGGAATACGTTCCCGGTTGGAAAAGGGTCGAATAAAGTGAAATATCGAGGAGCAGCGAGGTCGAGAACTAGTATCGAGAGCTCGATTGCCTTCGGCGCGAGGAAAAACATAGAAAAAAGTCTGGCTCGAGGTGAATTTCCGCGGGAATAACCGGCGAGTGTCGATCGTGGAGAGTGTCGGAAGCGCGAAGACGAAGTTCACGCTTCCTCGAGCGCTTAACATCGGATACTCTCGTCTCTCGAGTGGGCTTTCCAGTTATTAACAAAGAGTCCCGGTCGAAGTTACGCAATAATTACCGGCGCGGTTTGCGCCGCGGAAACTTTTCAACCGGCGCGCGACTCTTCCTCAACTTCTCCGAACCCTCTCTCTCTCTCTCTCTCTCTCTCTCTCTCTCTCTCTCTCTCTCTCTCTCTCTTTTCGTCTCTCCTCTCACACTCTCTCTTTCTCATCGCGCGAACTTTGCTGGCTAAATCCCACGAGAAACCGGTGCCGGACAATTTGTCGCGCGAAACTCGCCGACAATTCAGCATCGGGCAAGAAATTTGCTCGAAATCTGCCTGAAAAATTTCATTCCTATGATTTACCGAAGGGCAGTCTTCATTTCATACTTTTCAATCCTTTCCTGTACAAATACTTTGACGTCCTCACGAAATCGGACGTTCCAGATCTAGAGGTGAACCTGCAAAATGTCAGAAGGTTGGAAGAGTACTTTCTGTCGTACAATTTTTATTTTATTTAATCAATTTCTTTGCCCACTGCAGGAGAGAGCAGCATTTCTTAACATTCTTTAACAGTGATTTCTCTATATATGTCGCCAAGGCCTGGATGGTAAACGTCGCTGGCAAGACCCGTGTCGTTGACATGTATCGAGGATGCACTGTGTCACTCTCACTATATTGAAAATATTCGTGAGAGATATAAATTTCTAAAATTCTAAAATTTCAAACTTTTTATTTTGCATAAAGACGCAGAGACTAACTATTATTAATAATGATAATTTGTATTATTATACTTTTACGCTGTAGAAGTGATTTGAAAAAGGAAAAGAACTTCTATTTGGTCTCCGTTCCTTGCAATCGATGCAGACAATTATTACTTTAATAATAATAACAATAAGCCTGACAATAAAACGAACATAAACATTTTAAAAATGTGAATCAATTGGATATTTGCTATATAGAGAATTCACTGTATTTATTTTTTACAAGATACTGTCCTTTTCTGTGAGTAGTAAATAGGTGCTGGAAGAAAACTACGAGAGAGCTAAATAACAAATTCTTCCCATTATGGATCCAAAGGATAGGCATTCGGGACGTATCGAAAGTACTCAGAGCGTCGATCGGATTTCGCAGAAATCGAATCTCGGTGGAAAAGCGCGGCGTTTCGGGATCGCTGAAGTTGGTATCGGCTCGGTATGATTTTACCGGGTGAATTTCAGAGAGTGCGACTTTATCGGTGCAGCCAACGGCCACGGGGACCAATCCGGGAGCAGTTCGGACACCGAACTTTCGGATAATCGCGTTAAAACGCATCGGGCTACTTGGCGCAGCCGGTTAATCCGCCTCCCGTTGAACCCTAACCCGCTGTCCCCTCGGAAAGATCGAACCTGACGTTTGAGAGATTGGCCCCGGAAGCTGCTTCGACCCGGCCCGGCTGAATAAGATCGATTAATTAACGCGGCCGGATTAATTAGCGGACGCACACCGTCGCGCGACGCGACGACGACCCGGCGAAATTTCTGGATAATTCCGTGCCTCGACTGGTCGACTCCTTCGGACCTAATTTACCGATTCATCGTTACGATTCGTTCTGTCATCGCGGAAAAATGGAAATTCGATTGATCCCCCTCGTTTAAAAAAAAATATTAATGATATCTCCGTCGTTTATCAAGTCGACTGGCATTTCTCTCCATTCGTTTTCCTTCGCTCGAAATCCTGCAGCGACATAATACTTTCTCCAAATAAAACCGGCAGTGCGATAACGATTTATCACGGGAACGAGACGCAGTTCCCTTAATTTGAATCACAAATAAAATCGACGCCGAAGATATTCGATTCTTGTGCGTTTATTTTCGGAACTGTATAAATAAACGTCAATAATTTTTCATACGTCGAGCGCGTGTTCAGAATTAATTTTTTTTTTTTTTTGTAGAAATCGGAACGCCGACTGTGATCGAATTTAAGTATGAACGCCCGAATTTCCCGGACGGGGCGCAACGGCGACAGCTCGGGCCGGTTAAACAGATCAATTTTCTGCAAATTAATAATACACAGCAGCGGGTGTGCAGTTAATAGCGCGTCGGTGCAGCCGTCGTCGCTGTCAGAAACAGAAAATGTCGGCCGATCGATCGGTCCGCGAGCATACGTCAATTTTCAATCATTCGCAAATTACACGGCGCCGCGGACGACGATCTATCCCCTTGTTCCATTTTACAGGAGCCGTGTCGCGGATCGATAGGCCCGGTGAAAATCCCGGTTTCGCCTAATGCCTGGCCCGGCCCCGGTAAATACACACTCGATCGATCGTTATCGGCCCGCTACAAACTCGGTTCGCATGTGTGCACTGCCCGCAGAAACTTTCCGGACGCTTAAACGTTTCCAACGCGATTTATTATTCGAGCCTTATGCACATTCGGGGTGTCCGCTGGATCACTATACGAACGACACAATTGCACGTTCGGCACGTTTACGCGGAAATTAATTTCTGGAACCGTGAACCTTTTGTGACGAGTATTTTGCTCGCCTGATTAAAGACTGAGCTTTTCTACTTGTTCGACTGCGAGGACCTCTAATTTATTTGATCCGAAGCTGTGTTTTATTTTTTCGGACACGTATATGAGGCCTATTCCAATTGCCTGACTACAGTTTAATTATTACTGGTATAACCATAAATTGTCTCCTGATCACCAGAGGATTTTATGCAATTATGGGAAAAACGAGTTGGTGAAATTTAAAATACCAAAGAAATTAAAAAGGATGTCGATATATTATTTTCAATTTATCAGCTAATAATACTAGCTAAAATTGTATCTATTTATCTCACTTGATTTCTGTAATACTTGTCTGACCACGTGAAACTGTCTTACATCACTTGTCTGGCCAAATCCGGTGTCTTACTACTTGTTTGCTAACACCTCGTTCTACTCGCCTTGTTGCAGATTATACATATTCTACTGGTATCACCACTGACAGCATTCTTAATCCACTTCTCTGACCAGGGTACCTAATCTACTTACCTAACCACAGACAAATTATCTGCTCGACTTATCTGATTATACAACAACTCTGCAGCATTTATATGACCACAAATGGCCTTTGTAATCCACTTAATTGAACGAAAACTGTGTCTACACCACTTGTCTGACTGAAAGCTGTACTTATTCTACCTGGTAATCAACAGACATTCTACTCCACTTGTACAAACAATAAGTAGACAGCAAACCTTTATGCAAAACAAAAATTTTCTACCTATATTGCAACAAACTCGAGTGAAACAGAAATTTTTTTGTTTAGCGTTTGACAGGTTCAAAAAATAATGTAAGAATATTTTTTTGATTCTTCTAATGTTCGTAACGTTTTGAATTACTCGTTTTTGACACGAATGTATACAATCTGATGTCTAATCATAAGCTATGCCACAGACAACCTTCTCAGCCCACTTGTCTGGCCAAAAACTAAGTAGTCACTGCATGTACGATTGAAACCTGTACTGGTACTACTTATCCGAGTACGACGAGCCACTTATCGACTTACACACTGTCCCTATCGAACTGGTCGAACCGAAAACAGCCTTCCGAATCCGCAGACAGTCCCCAATCCACTTGTCTGACCAAAGACCCACTCCACGGTACTTGTCAGACTAAAAGCTGACTCGTTCTACTTGTCCAAGCAAAGTCACCGGGAATAAAGAAGAAAAAGCAGGAGTACGAGAAGAGGGGAATAATGAGGGAAAAGGGGAAGTCGTAGGCAAGATGAAAGAAGGGAAATATTGCTGGAGGGTGAGAAGGGAGGAGGGTGGTGGGATGGAAGGGAAATTTATTCTGTGCGCGCTACCAAAGTTGTCCGCGTCGGCTCCTCTCGCGCGGATTCCCCGAAGAGTTTTCGAATTCATTAGACGCGACGAAATTATTCGCTTAATAAGCGGCCGGGTCTTGAAAGCTTGAAAGCTTCGGACAGAAGCGACGGGTCTCGAGGATCGGCTCTGGGGTTGTACGCGTGTCTGCGATCGTAGAATTTAATATTTATGATTCACGGCTGTCCCGGGGGAGCTTTAGCGGCGCGTGAACGCGCGACGCGACGGGGGGATATTCGAGTGCTTGCCTCGAGAACAGTGACAGAGAGCGGGGAGACGTTAAGGGGGTTTCGGTGGAGATTGGAGAACCGGCGGAATCTCGGCCTACGGAGTTTGTGTGTCGCGGTGTAGGAACACGCGAGAGTCCGACGCACGATTTCAGGATTGCCGGGACAACCGGATTAAAACGCTGGCTCCGCCGCGAAATAAAATGCTGAGCCGACGACGCACGGGACGCAGAAGTAATGCCGGCGAAAGAGGTGAGAAGACTCAGCCCGGAACCGGCAACTTATTAAATTAAGTGCGCCCAGCCAGAGACTCGAGAGGTAGCGGCGAGAGAAAACATGTCGCTCGCTACCAAATATTTGAGGCTCGGAATATTTGAGACAGCGGGGAAAGAATCTCCCTGTGAAAATCCGAGCGGATCAACCGGCTTCCGGCTACCCTCCCCCTCGGGGCTTCACAATCTTCCTCCGTGAAAATAGAGGGGAAAGATATGCTTCCGTCCGGCGACAGAAATTACTTGAAAATTCGTTAGAATATTTTTAAGGGGCGGTTTCCGTATGCTGAGCACAAAGTAATCCATCGCGTGCGGGATCTTGTTCGTTGTATTTTCTTTTCGTTTCATACATGTTAGGTATTTTCTTGTGATTCAGTTGTTGATCGATGTCTCATTCTATTTTGTAGCTCCACGTTGTGCTTGTCAGCTGAAAGTTGTTCTTGTTCTACTCGTACGGCCAAATGTCAGCCCTATTCTACTTGGCTGACATTCAAAATACCTCTGTGCCATTAGTCTAGCCATTGTCAGTCTATAATCCAGTTGGACTCTGGTCAAAACTGTACTTTTCCGGTTTGTCTGATTTATGTCTTGTTTACTCTACCGGTCTGACCAAATACGTGTTCGTTCTACTTTTTCGACCGGTGCTTTGCTTGCACTATTTGTCAGACCAAGCAGTTGCCTGCTTTACTTGTCTACGCTTTCCTAGTCTACATACTTTATCAGTGTCTCGCTGCTTCTACATGCCGGACCAAAGGTTTACCCACTCTACTTGTCTACGTCTTTGTTATTTTAGGTTAACAACACCTTACTTGTTTTACTTGTTAGCCCCAAAACGCAATTACTACTTGTTCGACAAATTCCTTGTTTACTCTACTTGTCTGACCAAAGCTGTGTTCATTCTACTCGCTCGACTAATATCACATTTACGACTTGTTTGACAAATTCTTGGTCACACCACTCGTCCGACCAATTTCACAGTGAACCTACCTGTCAGACCCAGCGTGTACCTACTCCACTGTGTGGCCAGAAATTCAAGGGCGCATCAACATCAACGAACCAAACTCCCTCGAGCATTCGCACCGCTGATGTCTTTGAAAACTGTCTTACAAATTTGAATTTGCTCTACGTGTTGCTGTGTGTACCAAGCCGCGATATACTAATAGGCAGCACCATGGTTATACTAATAGGCGGTTAATTGTCGACCCGGGCCAGAATTTCTTTTGCAACCGGTGGCAGTCGTCGCGGTGGTCGCCGCGCGGCTGCGGCGCAAATATTTGCACCATCACCTCCCCTCTCCCCCTCCCCCGTTAGTACCGGGCTCTTTGAGACCGGAAAAAGTGCTTGTTTAACCCGACAGCGAGTCGCGCGGCTCCTTTTTTTATATTTGCCCGACACACCGACGAAATGAAAAATTCCTTCAACCCCCTGCGCGTTTCCACGGGGAATTGAAGGGGGCCAGGAGACAGACAAAGAGGCAGCAGAGCACGGGGGTTGGAGGGGGCTGACCTTCGGCTCTGAAAATTCAGCTGGTCTCGTTCCGCGACGCACTAGGACCGACCAATTAACGAGGAAAACGACGCCTCTGAGAGGCGAATATTTCATGGAACCCGTCGCCCGGAGCGGAACCACTTTCTCTCTCTCTCTCTCTTTCACTCCTCTCTCGCTCGGAACACAATTCCGTGGTTTTCGGGACCCGCGGGATTTTTTTGAAAGGGGAGCCTGAAGTGCACTGCACCCGGCGAAAGCCTACGAGACCGTGCTTTCAGACGAAGCCCTTATATTCTGTCGGCGTTTAATCGTTTCTGCAGTTTCACGGCCGCCGAACAAGTAATTGTTTTTCTTTAACACTTTGCCCGACGGGTGGCGGGGCTTTTGTGCGGATTTCAACGTTAATTGTGGTCACGAGTTGTTTAAAATCCGCGGTCCAGTAATTAATATCGTGCATCTCAACTTTTCAATTTTCGTTTTATGAAATACAGTACGTGAATTGTGTAAAACTTTTAAGTCCCCCGCATCAGCAGCCGCGGTATTAAATAATTTACTAGTTTAAATGGTTGTTTAGCGTTCAGCGCAATTTTACTGAAACGTGGGATTGCCCGGTCTTCGCAGGAAGCCCTTCGATCGCCGCTGGGAAAATATGTGCAAATTGCGTTCAATATTTGTCCGGTCTAAGGCTGTTCCTATTCTACTTGCCCGTCGAAATATTCAACCTATTTTCCTTGGCTGATCAAAGATTGACAC
Organism: Halictus rubicundus; assembly: GCF_050948215.1. Classification (NCBI taxonomy): domain Eukaryota; kingdom Metazoa; phylum Arthropoda; class Insecta; order Hymenoptera; family Halictidae; genus Halictus; species Halictus rubicundus. The sequence goes on along the minus strand of NC_135156.1, from coordinate 18,790,430 downwards.
ACTCTACTTGCCTAGTCAACAGAGCGAGCCCATTCAGCGCGCCTGGCCAAAGGCTGTCTTGTTCTACTGTGCATCGTGTGTTCCTTAAAATACGCTAAACATTCTTGTTTTGTATACTGAATTTTCATTGTATTCATTCGCTCGACGAGATTATTATTTAATTAATTTCTCGCGGTTATATTCAATGAACAGCTATTGAATTAGGAACAGTAGAGAGATTAAAATGTCTGCAAGAGATACTTTCGAAAATACGAATTAAACAATTGATAAATTGAAAACTCTTGCGCAACGCTACGAGTAAATTGTTTGAAAATATTGTACATATGTATCCTTGTGTTAATGCACATTTCCCAACATTAAATTGACACATCAAGTGCATGTATAAAGTTTCTTTCGAACTGTTTTTTGACCACATTGCAAAGAGGTCTACGTGTAATTGTTCAATCGACTCTAATATTGATCTACGCGATCGTCAATGGAAAAAAACAACAATCGAAAATAAACGAGGGCTGGTCCTTGCTTTGTCCGAAGTGCGAGTCAAAATGTTCGCAAACAAATGTCACCTGTAACGATCACGCTCTCCGACCTTCTCGACACAATTATCGAGTGCTGTGTACATGGTCGCGAACCGATTCGGAGCGCGGCGCTCGTATCGTTTCAATTAATCGAACGATTTCGATGTTAGAGGAGGCTCGAGGAGTGCGGCTCTGCTCGACCGGAAAACTCCTCTGAAAAAAAGGCTGTCCCTGTCAAGCGGAAATATTTCTGCGAACCCTTCCATCGAGACCTCGATACCGCATTGCAAACATTGTTCAAAAATGGTTTCCGTAAAATACTTCACACTACGCCCCCTTCTCCGAGGCGTCACTGGAAATTAATATATTGGACCGGAACAAAGCGTTTCCGAATTAAAATGCAAAGATAAAATCGAGATATTCATAGATTTATTCGATGACATATTTTCCATTCTGTCCTGGTACTTTTTATCGTGTTAGAATAAATAAACCTACGAATAAATTCATTTTATCTTTGAATTTTAAAAACGGTACGACCTTCCGTTCGAACCCGTAAAAAATTCTGTTCTGATACTTTTTGAGGTAACTTATCGCGTTAGAATAAATAAACCTACGAATAAATTCATTTTATCTTTGAATTTTAAAAACGCTATGACCTTCCGTTCGAACCCGTAAAAAATCGAATTCAAAACAATGCAATGCTGTATGCATTCGAAGCTGTCAGAATCAATACTTGGAGGAAAAATTATTATACAAGTGTCTCACAAATATTGGTAGCTGAAAAGCGAAGGTACCAGAGACACCCGACCGCAAGTTTGACAGTGGTCGAAGCTTCCTGGTTCACGTAGAACCTATTTAATCAGCAAGTCCGTAGAGCTGTTCAGGAGAAAATTCGAGAAAAATTGATTCTCCCGGTAATCCGGAAGAATCTCCCGGGAAAATCGAATCCAGTTTAAGGTCCATCGAGGCACCCAATTCCCGGAAACGTTGCTCGTCGTTTCTCCTTCGGTGTCGGAAGCGACGCGTTTCTTGATTTCAATGGGGCAGAGATGCGGCCCGCTGCTCATTGTGCCTCGGAAACGAACGGTTTTCCAATTCTCGTCGCCCAGTGAATGTTAGCCCCTGATACAGCCGTGCCTGGGTCTCCGGCGACCCGAGGTTCCATACCCCGACCACTCAGAATTACAGACTTTCTCAATCCATGTTCGCTCGACTATTAATTTTCTATTTCAATTTGTCAATTTATTCATTTGGAATCGGACGGAAAATTCTGACCAAAATGTTAGATATTTTACAAATTAAAGGTAATGCTGTCCATTTCTTCGTGGTTATGAATTCGATCATTTAATAACAGCTTTAATTTTCGTCTGGTCGAATCGAACAGAAAATTACGACCGTAATGAGAACGCGATGGATTTCTCTCTAATCTCCGTCGAATAATTACAAGAGATTTGTCCGCTTTCTAGTTTTTGTATCGTTTCATCGAACGGACAGAAGAACGGGCTGTATTAAAACGAAATTGAACGGTTTGCCGGAGGAGAGACAGTGGCAGAGCATCATCGAGAAATCCGTGTCGATCCGGTTACGCGTGCCGGGAACACACGAGTCCGGCATTTGTCCGCCACAAAGCGGCGATAAAGTGGTCTGTAAAGAGGTCATAATCTTCTCTGCGCATTGTAAATCGGCCCGGCGAGGTCTCGATTAAAAGTTCCCCGGGTGAAAAAGTGTCGCTCGCTCGATGGACTCCATTCAACCGCGCCATCATTTTTTTTTCCCCACCCAGTTTCCCCTTTTGCCCAGATCCCGTGTGCACACTTCCTGCATGGAATTTCCTGCCGGCCGGCGAACTTATTAACCGTCTGCGGACCTCTTTCCGTCCGTCGCGCCACCGAAAAATTAAAATCTCCCCTCGAAATTCAAGATTCTCTACAAAAACCAAATTCGTGCACTTTTTATCCTCCTAATCACATTTTACTGGCCGAAATTATACGTATTCTCGCGCAGAGAGGACTTGCTAAAATTAGTCTAAAACCGTGGAATTAAATTAAATCGAATTCGTTCGACTCTACTTACTCTGAGTATATTAATCGAACCACTTCTATTAATTGGAGTAAATTAATAGAACGATTAGGTGCTGTGCGCGGGGTTCTTTCGAACGTAGATCGATTTAGGTCCTTGGAAATTAGTACGCAACTCCCCTTAAGTCCTGTAAACCCCTGTTTAGCCTTGTAGAACAAACTTCTCGAGTTTAGGCTAGTTCGGACTTAAAACGATCGATGACTAGGTCTAGGTCACTTCGACGCAAAATCTTTAATAGAACGGTATTACGTCGTTAAATTATTATGCGAGCATTATTGCATTAGTGCTTGGCACAGCGCAGACAGAATATGCATTTTCACACGTGTGAGCGTAGCACCGTTCGTTGAAAAATGATTCATTCAAAAATTATTGATTTGATACAGTGTGTCGAATTCGATTGATGCAAGACAATATTAATATATATCAAATATTGAAATAAAAAACATTAATATAACAATGATATACATATAGAAAAATATTACATATTAATATTGGATATTAATGTAAAAATTTGCGATGACTTTAGCATGTATTAGCGGTATTTTCAACGTGTCAATGGGAACTATAAATTGCGAGAGCTATAGATCGCCTTAGGTGCAAGTTTCTTCATAGCTAGAGCGATCGATGGCCACTTCTTCCGAGGTCTAGGTCACTGCAACCCTACGATAATAAGGGACATAGGTCTGGTTAGGTCTGAAGCTCTTCGTGGTTAGGATAATTGATGACCGAATGAATAATTTCTTCCGCAAGGTCTAGACCACTTTAACTCTGGAATAATCGCTGGGAAATAGGTCTGACTACCTTCGCAGCTCGAATATTTCGAAGCGCGGTTTCAGCGGACGACTTTTAATTGCGAGTAATTGCCGAATTGTGACAGCAAAGCGATCGGGCCGGTGCTTAGGCGGTAATCAAAGGCCAAAAGGTGCAATCTAGCGATCTGGGAGGAAGGTTCTAGGTCACCGACGATCGGGCGACCAATATCCTCTTCTCCGGGGCCATCACGGCATCACCAGGATATCCAGGTTAGCCTCATCTAAATAACTCATTGCGGACCTAACAGAGAGACCCGGGATCGAACCTCTTCGGGGACGTTAGGCATTCAGATGAGGGGACCGTTTCCTCGGCAGACATGCATCATCCTGCGAACCGTTTAACTTGCTCCGAGATGGAATTCGCACGGAGAGCGGAAGTACCGTCTGAACGTGATAATTAGACTGCAGATTTTATGCACCTATCACGCAGACCAGAAGTTCAAAGAGAACGTCGGTATATTATTTTCAGTTTATTAACCCTTTCGAGCGGTGACTCTGTAGCGCCACTAAAAATTGTTGTGGCATTATCTGAAAGAAATTACAAAAAATATTACAAAGTATTTGTTACATTGCGAAAATTTCTTTTTAACAGATTTCTAAACATTTCAATATTATATGTGGAAATCGTATGAATAAAATGAATATATTCTGAGACGGAAGAAAAATTTCTTGCTTGAAAAGTTTCTTGCAATTGAAATTTTTATTTTGCATAAGGATCCGCAGTCTAGCAGTATGTTCCGATAACGGAACAGTGAAAATTGCTGCAATTTTTCTGCCCCCAGTGGAAACGGATTTATGGCTCGGCAAAGACGTTAGATTCAGTTTGCGGAACGGGCGGTCGGTTCCGCGGAGACATTATGCAGGATCCTCCGTTTAATTTGATTTCGAGATAAAAAGGGAAATCGTCGGGGCTCGAAGATACCGGAAGTGGCTCTTTCGGATTCCTTCGTCGAGCGTTACCGAGTATCCGGGGCGTCTTTAACGGAATCGATATGGTGTTCGATGGCTCGTCGAGTGCTCGCCGCGATCGTGATTTCGAATGTAAAGTTAACTGTCCTGTTTTAAGCCGGGACGATCTTTTCTTGAAGATCCCTGCTCGAACGATCGGTTTCCGATATTTGAAAATTGCCGGAACTACGAATACTCTTACTCCTTGTCGTAGAAAATGATTGAATTCGATTCGAAAGCATATTGCGACGAAAATGACGAAGAATCCAGCTCTTTTACTATCGTATTCTCCTAATAGAAAATTCCATTTCCGAAAAATTTCGGGAAATTTTGACGGTCTGACTTGTTATTGACTTATACTACTGAATTTCGTGCCACCTCCTTCGATATCATATTTTCCCAATACAAAGCTCAATTTTCGAAAAATCTCGGGAAATTATGAAGGTCTGGCTTATTATTGACTTATACTACTGAATTTCGTGCCAGTCCCTTCGATATCTCATATTCTCCTAATACAAAGTTCGATGTTTCGGAATTTTGGAAAATTGACTACTGGCAATCTTGGACTGAGAGCTACTGGAAAAAAAGGAAAGACTGTTTTTACGAAATTATCACAACTAACTGTAATTTTTCGAGTATCGGAAATTCAGAGTTTAAATATTTTTTGGAGAGTCACCTGTACCTCGTTTAAAAAATACGATCCTCTAGATGGGCTAACAGTATCGTCTGTCAATTTAGATATGGATTGATAATTGTCGGAGGATAATAATTGCAATCGAGGTAGCGGATCGAAGAGTCAACGAAGAATGACGGACGAGTGTCCTGAAATCGCGATACTGTCGGACATAAATGGCAGGATTGCAGTCAGGCACAGCTAGATTCGCGAGCCCGCGCAATATTTTACGCGGTCGACCGCCCACGTCAAGCCCGAGCACCTGACGAATCGCGTAGGTTCAACTGTTCCATGCATTATCCCTAATTGCCGGGGCAATAAACCGTGCCGGCAATTATGGGATTATCTTTTCGTGGACAGTGTGTCCGGACCGACGCGTGTATGCTGTGATTAATCGGTCACAGTCTTCTTTGCCTTTTTCATCATGCTGACTCGGGTGCACAAAGTGCAGCAGTACATTCGTTTTGATGCGTTCCGACATTTTTGGACACTTTGGGGTTCGTGCTTCTTGGGTATTTGGGGATTCTGAATTCCATATATGCTAGTTTATTGCTCACTGGATTTCAGGCGATTTTATGTGCTTATTCGGGTGTTCTGGGATCATTCCAGATTCAATATGCGATAGAATTTCAGATTTTTAGGTTCGATTCAGTGCTCATTAGATTTTGTGAGATTCAAAATTTGGTATTCAATGGATTTTAGGGGGTTTCACTAAAGCCTAGGGGGAACATACTTTAGGTTCAGTATTTTCTAGATTTTAGTGGTTACCAGGTTCAATATTCACTAGATTCTAGGTGACTGTGGTTCAATATTCACTAGAATTTAGGAGGTTTTAATACAGTTTTAATGCTCGCCGAATCCTAGGGAATTTCACGCGAAGTGCTCACTAAATCCTAGGGGGGAATATACTGTAGGTTCAGTCTTTTCCACATTTTAGTAGATTTCAGGTTCAGTATTGACTAGATTCTAGGGTACTGTGGGTTCAATATTCACTGGATTTTAGTGGATTCTAGGCCGAAGTTTGGAAAGTCTAAAAATCCCGACCACCGCGCAGCCGTAGATGAAAATCGCCGATCCAAATTCCGTCGTTCATTTTCTCCCGCACGGTTGAAACCAATACCGTGTCCGGTACTCGATATCTCCGCATTACTTTTTAATCCCATCCAGAGCGGCGAGAGCGGGGTACTTTATGACGGTCGTAAGCGGTGCATATTGTCGCGCGCAGCGTCGAACCGATTAAATCGAATTCTGTAACACGCACGCCATAATTTCGTTCCCGTGTTTTACCGGCCTTTTTCTCTCTCTCTCTCTCTCTCTCTTTCGTTTCTTTAATCACGGGTACAGAGCGAGAGAGAGAGAGAGTAAAAGAGAGAGAGAAAGAGCCGAAGCACCTATTCCGTGTCAGCACGGCGTTAAAACCGGCACGCTCGCTCCGATTCGTATGTTAATAACAGCGGGCGTTATAAAATTTTCGCTAATGGCGCGGGAGGGCTGGGAAACACGGTCTGGAAATGTTCGCGATCGATGGACAACCCCGGGCCGAGGACAACGCAGCCGGGCGAACTCGGCCCGACCCGGCCCGACCCGGTCCAACCCGGCTCCAGTGATTAACAGTATGTTCAATTCTCTGTCGGATTTTAGCCGATTGAAATTTGACGATTGCCGAACAATGGAATCCTGCGCGCCGATTCGCCATCATTTTGGCAATCGGCTTGTGTTTGTGTGGGTGTGTGTTAGGCCATTTTGTCGGGTCCCCGTAAGCGAGATAGCAGGTAGAGTCGGCTCGATTTCGCAGTTGGCTAATCTAGATCCCAGCTGAACCGGCCGCTGCCACGTAGACCTAGATTGATCTCGGTATAGGCACTCTCTCGATATAGTAGTCTCGAGCCGAAAGTTTTCGCGAAGTGAGCACACACCGGAGGATGTAGTTTAACCTAAATTAGGGGAAAGTAGCACGGATAGAACTTGCCTGGGTTCTTTCTTCGGAATTATTCCGGCTGAACGGTTCCGGTTATTAGGAAGTTTGAGCAGATAAGAATATTGCAGGCCCGAGTGGAGAACTTAATGGCTGGTCATGGTCGATTTTTAAGTGTCCGAAAGCCTGAATTCGAAGTTGCGCAACCTGGATTCGGGTTGACGAGTTTGAGTCTTCGGTTGGTCTATAATGGAGTCCTTAAAGTGGATTTGGATGCTGGTACAACCAATTTGGAGGATACTTAGATTTAATCTAGAATCTTCTCAAGTGTATTGGATCCTCCAGACCTAATACGAACCTAGGTTGGATCCTCTAGACCCAACTTGGACTCTTGAAATTTTTATTGGACCCTCTAGACCTAATTTGGACTCTCCAAATCCATGTTGGACCCTACAGACTTAACTTGGACTCTTCCAAATCAACAGGTATCCTCTTAGGGTTAGATCTGGATCCTCACAGACTCAATTTGGACCTTCTACATCTAGCACGAAGACTCCGAGTATCTATACTTAATCTGAACCCTCTTCGCCTAGGTTGGGCCCCATATACCTAACTTGGATCATCCGAGAATCAAACTGGACCCCCTCAGCACCACTCAGGTTCTCTCAAACTCAACTGGGATCCTTTAACAATTAAAGCACCCCTCTGCACCCCTCTTGCAATTTCCTAACCCGGCTGAAGTCCTCCGATACCCAACCAGGGTTCTCAGAGGATAATCCAGGATCCTGTCAGACATTTCAAGGGAACGAACACTTCGAGCTCACCCGGTATGCCAACCCCGTTCTTTCCGTCCATTTCCCACGGAGTAATCTGTAATTGGAGTCGAAGCCTCGGAAGGTCAGGAAAGGGTGAAGCAGAGTACAAGCGATCGCGGTAATTGAAGCTGCAGAAGTAGATAGTCCGTAGAAAGGGTCGAAGGGAGGAGTAGCAGGGAGCAGGGAGGGAGGAGCAAACACTTCTCGTCGTCTCGCGGCTTCTTTCCCCGGGGTCTACGGTTGTTCAACGTGTCGAGGGCCGTTTGAATGTGTCCCCGGCCTCATGACTTATGGATCCGTGTTGCACTTCGACGATCAGTGATGCACTCCCGCCTGCCTCTATTTTTCTACTCGGACAAAACGCCGCGACGCTGAACCACTATTCCGCTCGGCGTGCTTCGTTAACCCTTTGATATCAAACTCGAAGCCTGATTCGACCCGGTCACTTTACGAATCAGGGAAAATCGCTACAGTGAATATCTTGGTTGTTTCAAACAATACGAGAAAATTTTACGTACAGAAGTTGAAAGGTTTAAGAAACCACATAATATGGTATAAATGATATTCTTGCAATTGGAGGCCTAGAGAAGATATAATAGATAAATAAAAGTACTAAGTTGTATTTGTCCTAGAACAGGACAAATTCAGTAGTATAAGTCAATGAAAAGTCGGACCGTCAAAATTTCTCGAAAATTGAGCTTCCTTGGCCCCTCACGGAGTATACCAGGCGGCAGTGGGGACAATTCCGCGACGTTTATCATCCAGGTGTTGGCGACAGATAGAGAGAAATCACTGTGCAACGTCTGAAAATGTTTGATTCGTGACGCGGCAATTCCTCGAATTTAACGTCGCTGGAATTCATCTGGCAGTTTCGAAAAATAATTCCATGGCTGCAGAACGGAATCCTGCGTCTACTTTTGTGTTGTCAAATTAACCATCGCCGGGACTGGCAAGAGGGGAGTCTACAATGTTGCTGTAACAGCCATCGGAAGGCGAATAATTCCTTATCCAGAGTCCCCGAGCTGCCATAATTTCGGCGGCAACGTTTCCCAGCCCATCTTGGGGCTAGCTCCGGGACCTATCGACTGTCAGCCGACTACACGTAGATTACAGTTAACCTTCTTTGCCCAAGATCTACATAATCCAAAATAACCGCGCGCGCTAAAGTTCCTAGGCCGGTGCGAGCGACACTAGACTTAATCCCAGATTATACCGTAGCTGTGGAACGCCATAAGCTGTACGCTCAGGCGTCCCTGGCACAGACAAGATAGAGAGAGAGAGAGAGAGGGACAGCACCATGCAAGGAAAAACCGTGGCCCCCATTCATCTTCTTCTCATTCTTTTTGTTCCCCTCGCTCGTTCGCCATGGTGCGCCATCGCTCTTCATATTTCAACGGGCCGGCTCTCAATTTGCGCAACAGATAAATTCGGCAACGTTCCGGCGAATTGGCCGGCCGGTTTAACGGCATCGACAAAAACATTTTTTGTTTTTTTTTGGCTGGACCAACGGACTATCTTTTTTTCGAGACGAGAAACGAGCTACGGCCGGGCCTGCAACACTTTAATCACCGGACAACGATCGAACAACCGGGCCGCGCGGATACATTTTCTTGCCGACCATTCGTCCGCCAATGATATACACAGCTCGGACGGAATGTTGCTACTAAATTGAAACTGGCTGCCGGGCCCCGCGTCCTTTGTACGCGTCACGATCCAGAAGGCTGCACGAAATAATTGCCGAAGTCGTTTTGTCGACCTTTCTGCGCGTCAAGGACGCAGCCTGGCGTCGTTCTGCGATTAAATTCCCGGTGTGCATCGCAGATCGCGGAAGACGTAAAACGCGTCTCAGGCGAATTGATCGAAGATTCAAGTAGGCCATCCACTCACGGCTGGGATTTTTTCTTGCCTGTACTAATTTCACCAAAATTGTGGAATTTATAATGAACTTGTTCTGGTCAATGAGGAGAGATAGGCACCTTTGGGATTTTATTTTGAAGAACTGGGGGATTATTTTTTAACTCACGATACCTTGATGGAAAGGGTACATTTTGATGTACCACTGGTAATTTTCTCAGTGCTAATTAAACAACGCAGATAGATGTTTTTGGGTAGCGATTTTTAGACACATTATCAAACAGTGCACTCTAACGTGTATTTTCAGAATTTTTTTTTAAGAGCTCGACGAGTCCTTTTCAACAAACAGTGCGCTGTTCGAAAGGGTACGTTTTAGGATACAGTAATGAGTATAGTTAGACAATGGAGATAACGCGTCGCGCTTGTACGGGGGGGGGGGGAGAATATCGATCAGAACAATACTTAAGGGGAATGTTTCTTTCGGAGAATTCCGCTCCGACGCTTTTGCTTACCGCGGCGCCTGCTCTCAGCCGGCTAATTGGAAATTATGTAACGTCACAGCCACGACACCGTGTTCCCGGCGAAGAAACGCAAGAATAATGGCGTGACCGTTTTCCCTTCCCTGTTCTGTTTCCCACGAACAGCAGCTTCTATTCTTTTGTTTCTGCCGCGTCGGAGAGAGGGAATGCCGTCGCGAGTTATTATGGTTGTAATTAACTTTGCCGATGAAGCCTCTTATCTTCCTCCCTGCCTGCCGCTCCTGGACCAACAGCCCGATCCTGCCCGAACGAGTTTTCTTCCCCTTTTCCTATCGGACGGTCAGCTTTCTCGAGAAATCGTAGAACTTTCGATATAGCTACGGTAGAGCGACGAAACTTTCTCGAAATTGACGCTGAAAGTTGGTAGAATACGAGAAAAATCAGTGGAAACAGCGGGGAATTAGTTTTCACTTTGACAATATTTATTGGAGTTGATCGATGTTCCTTTTTAGAAAAGGCTTCCCGATAAGATCGTACAACTTTTGGTAAGATCGAGTTAGGGCGATGGAACTTTTCTTAAAATGCAGCCGAAATGCTGTAGAACACGAGAAAAATACGGAGCAAACGTAACAGGTAAGTTTCAACCACGGAAATATTTATCGAAGCTGACTTTCCTCGAAAAACTGTTCGACCAACTTCGATGAATATTTCCCAGATCAAAACCGTCCCGTAATTTGTTCTTCTTATTTTTCTCGTATTCTGCAACTTTCCAGCTTCAATCTAAAAAAAGTTTCACCCCTCCGTCTCGATTCTATCGAAAACTTATAATAAAAGATTATTAGAATTCACTTCTGTAAAAGATATAAATTATTTATTAGAATTGACTTCTGTAGAAGATGTAAGGAGGCACCTTGAGTCATATTTTGCTTGACGAGCCCTGGATCTCTATAAGAGGGGGGTTGAAAATTTGCAGGAAAGATGACAAACTTGTTATACAATAAATTAATAAATACGAACTTGAATTTGCCACAAAGTTTGTTTCAGATTTCAAAATAATTGATTACTTGTGGGCCCACCTAATAAATCGCAGCGTTTTACGACGCGAAGAAGAAGACTATAGACTATAGCGTTCTGTTCTCGGAGCATGCACAGCGACAGATGAAGAACACGAACGACCTCGTAGCGAGATAACGGTTCGAACGTTCGAAATAAAAGAGTGGCCGTTGTGTGGGTGGTTCCGTGACGTATCGTTGGAGAGGTTCGATCCTCGCCACGGTATCTGGCGTGCCGGTGTTCCAGCACGGGGCTTATCCGTCATGTTTTCGGTTCGGTGGACCCGGCATCGGTTAGGGGAACGATGCCACGAGGTGGCAACCAGTAATCCAGCGTCGCGCAAAATCCGCAGAGGCGGACACACACGCGAGGCAGGAACACGCACGAAGGAAAAGCCGAGGGATGATGCGTGCGTCCGATACAACCGATATCGATCTCTATCGAGGGGTGAGAATCGAGTGGCCGGGATCCAGCCAACAAGTATTCGACACGATATCGACCATCGCCGACATTTGCGAGGCTAATAAATCGGGCCACCTGCGGCTACGCCTTCTTCCCGTTTAACGGGTCGGCGAAAGCCTCGAACCGAAATTATCATAATCTGTGAACGCTCCTTTCCACCCTATGCTTGCCATCGTTCAGCTAGGTTTGATGGTTCCGTGGGAAATCGGAGTGAAATCGTTTCGGGGGGAGAAGGAAATTTTTCGAGAAACGGGAGTTCTCGGGATTTTTTGGGAGCTTGAGAATTTTATTTGAACGGGTCGTGGATTATTCGAAAGAGGACTTTTTGAGGTGCTTGTGCGAATCTTTGCAACGCGATTCTGCTAATCGCAGCGAAATGGTTTTTAAGGATTATGCGTGCTTGCGAAGGGAAACAGGTTGGCTTTGGAATTCCGTTTTCCTGAGAACGCGAAAGCTTTTCGTGAGAAAGCGATACACTGTTCGAAGGGGCACGTCTTAAGGTACCCACGTGAATTTTTTCGACATGATTCTGCGATTTAGATTGAAACGGTTTCAATCAATTCAAGAGGGTAACAGATAGTTGTGAGGACAAAGTGGTTATGTTTGGAATTCTTTGTCGAGGAAGCTTTTCGTGAGAAAGCGATACACTGTTCGAAGGGGCACGTCTTAAGGTACACGCATGAATTTTTTCGACATGATTTTGCGATTCAGAATTTTTTAGTGTACGTTGCAGAGTATCTATAAAAATTTTCCGAGGACAAAATACCCCTCCAAAACGACAGAAGTACGAGCGACCGGAGGATCTGTTGAGGAATCGAGGACTCGAAGTCTGCCAAGATTCTCCAGCATTTTTATCCCAACTTTAGTCGTTCCTTTGTCAGAACGACGCCACTTGGCAAACGGTCCGAGTTCTCTCTGAGCGTCGATCGAATCGTGAAAGTGTTTCTCGAGAAAGAACGGCGCCACGTGGGACGGGTTGTTATATCGATCGCTCGAAGATGAGCTCGTTAAATGTTTCAGAGACGCGTCATTCCTCGACTTTAAATATTTATACGACTGTTGCTCGCTTGGTGCCGCCTGTGATTCCCTTCATCGTCTCTCTCTCTCTCTCTCTCTCTCTCTCTCTCACACTCTCTCTCTCTCTTTCTCTCTCTGTTAACACCCCCTCTAGCTGAGGGATATTACGATGGCAGTGTAAACGGCACAGAGGTTCGCTGCTGCGGTACGCGATATTACGTGCAGTGGAAGAAACGGAGGAGGAATTACCGGGCACGATCCTCCACGGTCATATCTTCCTGCGTTTTCAACTATTTACGGAGCAAGCAGACTTACGCCCGGCGAAAGCACACTTTTCAGAGGCTAAGTGAAAGAGACGGTGAACCTCGTGAACCCGGCGCTTCCCCTTTCGCCCACGGTTTAGCTTTGTTCACTTTTTCATCGTTGCGGCCCTCGTGATTCGAATGTGATCTTCCGTCTCATCTGTTGCGGCTGGTTCTCGGTCCTGCGATCTCTCCGGGAACTCTCTCAAGTCGAATTATGCTGCTGAGATTTTTACTAGGCGGACCAGAACATTCTTATACCACTTTGTTCAAAAATTCGTCTGACTTTGCCAACCCTTTGTGCTCGGCGATACTGATAATTCTGAAACTCAATTTTTCTTCCGTCTTAGAATATTTTCAGTTTATTCGTACGAAACTGACCCGATTTCCGCATGTAATATTTAAATTTTTTGTAGTCTATTGACTACAAATTTCTTTGTAATTTCGTTCAAATAATGCCACAACAAGTTTTAGTGGCGCTTCAGAGTCACCGATCGAGTGCAAAGGGTTAATACCCTTTAACGCTTTCAAGAACACCGTACTAATTTTTCTATCAATTTTGCAGGGACCTGCTGTAAATTTTTTAAACACAAAGGTATTAGTACCTGGCTCCTGTTAATCATCTACAATGTATTAAAATTGAACCTGAAACAGCCGCACTAAATATCGCAACAGGAATTAATCGACCGATTTTACTACAATTCTTTAGAGCTTCGTCGACAGTTCCATTAAAAAATCGCATCAAAGAAATCTCGTTGGCTTCCATACCGTGGAACGTGTTACGGTAAAAGGCTGAACGATTTGCATTTTTCCATGGAAATTGTGGTTGTCGGGAACACGCGACGCCCGAGGCGACCATAATGATTGGATTTTGATGCTATTATCGGGACAAATAATAACCGGTAACGAATAAAGAAATTTCGATTTCGATTCAGCCATTGTGTCTTTCCGTTCGCCTTGCTCGATTTCTTAAGGGAAAGGCGCGAAACGATTCGGTGCCCGTTCGCGACGGAAGCGAATAATTATCTGGAGCAGCGTTCAATTACCGATCGCGACGTCGTCCAGCTGGGAGCAACGCGATTCTATCATCTTCCCCCGGATAGCAATCAGCCACCTTTGTCCCGTGATACGTTCCCATTGAACGGTGGCCGTGGGGGCGACTTTAATTCGCAACGACGTGCGGATTATTCGAACGCAGATGCTCCCCGGCCTCGGTCCGTGGACGACTATGGTCGGTCCCTGGGACACGACGCTGGAGACTATCGAGTCACCTGGTTGCCTGCGGATACTTCGGCTGTTATGGCTTTTAAAGTACTTGGACCCAGTTCTCCGGCTGTGCGTCTCGAAATCTTTAAACTTCGGGGGATCGCCTGTCTCAGAAGCTTACGTCCAGAATATTTGGATCAAGAATATAATGGATCCCAGAATATACTTCGGTTGAACTTGCTACGAGTCTCGGAACACTTAGAACTGGCTAGAAAGCATTCTAGAATATTTAGAGTTAGGCGAAGTTGCGAAACAGCGAGAACATTGTAGCTAGTTCACTTGGAACTGGGTCTCTCCAAAGCGAGAAACGTCGTGGCTCATGTGGTAGCGTCTTGGACCGCCACTGGGGGAGGATCCGGGGTTCGAATCCTGGTGGGAATATATGCCGATCAGACTTTTCTTGGATTTTCGTATTACTATGGTGTTGGATGAGAGGTGTGTGGATGGTAGTGATTTAAAAAAAATGCTTCACGGGATTTTAAAAAATTCAGAGGTTTCAAACTTTCGTCCAAATCGGGTATAATCGAGGGAAAAGAGAAATATGGATACTCTAGAAGTCGAATACTCAACTCCCAAAGTCATCTTGAGTGGAGGGGGATAGTGATCATCTCTAAAAATTTCTTATAGAACCTCTAGAGGCGGAAAAAAATAAAATGATCATAGATCCTTAGCAGAAGCTGGTTCTAAAACCTCTAGTAGAAGAGGAGGGATGACCATGGGTTCAAACGGATCTTTACAGCCCAATGAAGGTGGTCATGGGTTCTAGAAGAACCAGGGTTCTAGAACCTAGTAGAAAGAGAGGAAAAGTGGTTATGGGATCAAACAAGGCTTCGAATGTAGTAGAAAAAGGTTCTGACGTGTTCTACAAGGCTTAGAACCTAACACAGGGTTAAAACCTAGTAGAAAAGAATGGTCATTCATTGGAGATAGGTCATCAGTAGTAGATCTAGACTCTGACCATCCTAGAAGAAATCTAGTATGAAAAAAATTATGACTCCTATGAAACTTATCGAAAGTTTTGAAAACCGAAACTCCAAGTAGCATGTCAGGTCTTACGAGCCTGAAAGTACCGAACTCCCAAAACTCGACTATCCTAATTATACAAGATGTGTCATTTAAAGTTAAACTAGCCTCGTGTGAACTTCCCTGAGCATAAGTCTGAATATTCTTATTGGCACGTTAAGCTGCGAGGAACTTTGAGGCCAGGTTAAAGTGGGTACAGGGAGCGTCACAGAGTAATAATCTTCGTTGATTACACAAAGGCAGAGCAGCGTTATGTAGGGGTTGATTCGCCGATAATCAACGCAATATCGCGGAACGAAAAAAGAAAACGAGCTGGCTCGGCATTATGGCGGCGATCGACTCCCGATACTAGATAAAAGCGGCCCAGTTTTCAAGCGTGATTATTCGCGACGGCGCGGGCTAACATCGTTTCTGCCCTCCCTTCGAACTAGTTTAATTTCCGTCGATGATAAACTGGATACGCGGTATCAGCTCGCATTGTCGGTTTCCAGGATAGATTGCGCTCGAACTGGGGAGTGAACGCGCGAGCGCCCACGGAAATGCACTCCCAAAGAGAGAGAGAGAGAGAGAGAGAGAGAGAGAGAGAGAGAGAGAGAGAGAGAGAGAGAGGGAGAGAGAGAGAGAGAGAGAGAGAGAGAGAGAGAGAGAGAGAGAGAGAGAGAGAGAGAGGGAGAACAGAAATACTGATCGGCTGCTGCGAGAACTACGTTTCACATCCTGTTTAACGTCTTCATCAAATACCCAGTCAATCATACTTCCCCACGAAGCAATTTCTTCCCGATAGAACTGTCCCAAGTGTTTCAGTGATTAAATTTTCGAAAAAGTCATTCACATTCGGCTGTAGTTTCGAACAATTTTTAACTGCTCTCCTTCAAAGGCGTAAATACTGTTACCGCCGTTTTACGTAAATACGTTTGAACCAGATGCTCCAACGAGGAAAATCCTATCAAACGGAAGCACCTTGTGCATTTATGCCAAGCGCGGAAAAAGCTGCGCGAGGAAAATCTTCAATCAAATTTAATAACGATTCCTGCCTTTCCCATGAAACCATTAGGACGTCGCGAAAGTCGGTTTCCTTTGCTTATTCAACAGGCCTGCGCAAACATAATCCACTTACAAGGAAAAAGCCAATTTACCTCTGCCCGATTTTTTTACTTTACACATGCTCAGAGGTGATGACACAATTCTTAATAAATAAGTCCTCTTGAACTCTTCCTCGAGAAAATTAAACCATGATGTCAGCAGTCGAAATCGCTGCATGATATTCTAGAAACAGAATTGTTTCTTAAAACTGACTCAGGTACAGGCGATAAAATAGTAAAAATACTGTTTTCGCAATTATCGGGAAATTTCAAGACCGAATAAATTCCTGTATAATTCTGTAAAAGAGAACAATAGACCGATGCACAGCGACCACCGTGCCAACCGCAAGACAAGCGCCGGATAGGGGCGCCAAAATCGCAAAAGGCTGTTGAAAATTCGTGTCTCCGTGAATTACACTTAATTAACAGCCGGTTAACGGATTTCGGCGGTTTCCGAAATTGGTCGATCGGAGAGCAGGGAGGCCCGGTGGCGAGCAATTAGCGAAATAAACATTGAAACGGAAAGTAACCGAAAGACGAAGTCCGTGACGATCGACATCGGGCGTCGGCGTGCTAATAGTCAACAGGTTAATTAAATCGCAAACACGGGCCGCGTACAATTGGAGCGCGTTGACAAACAGCCCTCTCTCGGCGGCGGAAACAAGAAACATTCTCGGGGAAGAGGTAGCGTCCTCTTCAAGTCGGACCGGAGCAACAAGCTCGAACAAACAGAGGAAGACAGGGGTGGAGGGGAGAAGCCGAGAAGAAAAAGAGATAGAGAGGGATGATGTGGAGGTGGGGGAAAAAACGAGCATCGGAAACAGGAGAGAGCCGTTGTCTCGCTCGCTCCTCGAGGCAACATTTATCACGGCGCGCGGGAAACTGGAGCACCGAGGAATAATACTTGGCGGAACCGTGAAAAACTGGAGTTGCGCGACTCCTAGGAGCGCGGGGAGTCACTTTTTCCCTCCGCGACAAAGAAAAGCCCGTGGAAACAGGGACGAAGGGCTCCGGGTTCGCCGGTAGGCCACGTCAGCGACCCTTTGTCGAGAGCTATCCGCCTCTCGCAGCGATTTTCCTCCGTGACTTCGGCGGCGGGCACGAAGACGAGGGACGATGATCGATATCTCGAGAAAGAAGTCACCACCGGTCGAGGAAAACAGCAGATCGATCCTCGGGACGACTAAGCTGCTAGCTCCCCCGGTAAACACAGACGTATTTTAAACTGTCGCGCTCGGTGCGCCGTTTTTCCGTTTCCGGGACGATGAATTGTCGCGAATTGTGTCGCTGACGCTCAACATTTTCCTTTTTGCAGCTCAGCTGACTAACGCCGCGCCGCCAGAGACACCTTACCTGCGGCCGCTGTTTGCGCGATTATGGTTTATTGCTCCTTTACGCGGCATGTCCCATTCGCACCATCTTATTTCCTCAACTACTGCTTGCCGCAGAAAATACTTCAAGTGAAACTTACTCTCTTTCGACTAGGGACATTTTATGGTGGTCAAAAATCTTATAGATGAACGCGCTTCCGAGATTTCAAGGTGACCTCCGCTTTTTTTGTACGAAACTGTATGTCTTTAGTAGCCTAGCCGGAGACGAGTTCAACGACTTGTAACACTTTCGTCTTCCAATGTCATTCAAGGTCATTTAGTACCGTTCAACATTTGGGTTAGCTAGGCTAAGCGCGTTATGTTTATTCTGGGAAAATATTCAATATAAAAATTTATTTAGATTGCTAAAGGGTCCATGGTGGTATAAAGAACATAAAAATTCCATATAATTTTGTTAATTTACTGTACTGAAATTTTACTGTACTGAAAATCGTAAACGCTGAAAATGGGTACGAATGACATTCCAATGTCCTATAAGATTTTTGTTACAGGAAAATATTCAACATAAAAATTTATTTAGATTGTTAAAGGGTCCATGATGGCATAAAGAACGTAAAAATTCCATTGAATTTTCTTAATTTACTGTGCCGAATTTTTCAAAATCGTAAATGCTGAAAATGGGTACGATTGGCATTCTGATATCTTATAGGATTTTTGTTGTAGGAAAATATTGAATATGACAATTTATTTAGATTGTTAAAGGGTTCATGGTGGCCTCGCGAGGTATGCCCTGTGGTAGTGGGGATAACTCCGCGACGTTTATCATCCGGCCCTTGCCGACATATATAGAGGAATCAGTGTATTTTTATTGTAGGAAAATTCTGTGGCGCAAACAATGATCTCGCGATGAAATGATCACCAGTCATCGACCGTTCAATAAAAATAGCCTGTGTAGTAAAATAGTACGACAGAGAGCATCCCGTCAGAAACCAGAGTTCAGAACTGAAGGGAAGCAATACCTGCTGCGGTTGTTGCACAGATTCCAATTACGGAACTTGAAGTTTTATGCAGCAATTCGACTGGCCGGGCCAGAAATGTCTACAAGGGATGCTTAACTGGCAAACACCGATCGGCTGCTGCTCCTCTCCCTTCGCAAATTGCCCGTATAGTTCGCTGAATCTCTCGGTCGCGGCTTAATTCATGTACTCCGGGGCTGCGGCTAGAAATTGGTACGCGTACTTGTTGTTCGTTAGCCGTTAGCGGTCGAAATGCGTTAACCCGGTCGAAGCATCGGGGGTGCTGGATAACCCACCCCCTGCGCACCCACCCGCATGCATATACAGGGTGAATCTAGCAACCCGGGATGAATTGTAACTCTGCTCTCGTTGGATTTTCCATTCTAAACCGAAAAGCTCTCCATCGAACAATTTTACGTCACTATTCACCCCTCGTGTTGCAAAATATACGGTGAATTCTCGATTTATGTCAACAGCGTCTTGTATCGTCCAGGAGACATACACGGAGCAGTGTCATGTTTACACTCCTCGGAGCCTTTCGAGCTTCGGGGCCCTTCACGGAGCATATCCAGAGATAGCGGGGATAATTCCGCGACGTTTATCATGCAGACGTGGGCGACATATATAGAGAAATGACCGTACTTCCTCCTGCATTACAATAAAGTATTTCCATTGGCTGTAGAGCTTACACCTTAGACAGCATTTCCACGAATTTTTTCATTTCGATTCACAAACCCAGTGCTGACGGAAATAATGTCAAAGCTCACTGTTTAGAGCTTTATCCGATGCGCAACAGCGAGTAACATCTGGAACGTTTCTGCGAACCGGATCTCGGAGGCGTGTCGAGTGCATCGATCACTCGAGTTGCATTCTGCACTTCGGAATCCGGGGTGTCAAAGCTTGGCGGACGCAACATGGCGTCCGCATTGTAATTCTAAACGGCGCGGTTCCTTCCGGCGAGCTCGTCTGTCTCTCGGATTAAACGATCCAGGGAAACGAAACGCGCGGATTGGATCGCCTGAAGGTTTCGTGATCCGGATTTTCGTGGGAATTATCTCTCTCTCTCTCTCTCTCTCTCTCTCTCTCTCTCTCTCTCTCTCTCTCTCTCTCTCTCTCTCTCGCTCGCTTTCTCTCTGTCTGTCTGGAAACGGCCGAACTCCTCCGTGATGAAATCATGATCTATCGTTCGGCGAGCCGTGCGTTTTGCTCTGTGACGCGTAAGTAAGTTTCTTTGTCGGGCGACGCGCAACGTGATCAATAAAACAAACGCGATCAAAGTCCGCCGCGGCGCCGCGTGCATAATCGTTGCACTATACGAGCCAACGAATCTATAGCTGAACAGGATTCGGGGGAATTTCATCAGCGATTTCCAACCGACCTGCTGCAGTAAGCGATACGAGGGTGAGCATAGCGACCGGGAGAAAATGTTCGATTTTGTATTCTATCCCATCGCCAGAACCTTCCCTGAATCCTTCTCTACTCCAACCAAATTTGCATATCCGTCAACGATCCCATAAAAATGTCGGCAAAAGGAAAACACAAACTGCAACTCGAATCCGAATGCAATTGTCGCTAGAAAAATTGTTTACGTCAACTGCAAGTGTCAGGGGAACCGACTGGGAATTTATTGTTCTCTTTAATAGTTCGAAAAACTGTCAAGCAATCTGTCAATGTTTCTAAATTCTTTTAATCTTTCTACTATTTTTGGGATCTCGCTCCCAATCTCATTTATAACATAAATCGGCAGTTCAATTGTCACCACGGATCTTCGTGGAAAATAAAAATTATGCAGAAACTTTCTGAAATCGGACGTTCCACGTGCAACAATTTGATACCATAAAATGGCGGAGATTCTAACAGTCGGACCAAGAGCAACGACTGCCCTCAGCATCCCCAATCCCCTAAACGACAAAGGCCAGTCGGCACCCCACTCAAGGAACAAATTACGAGGTCGAGGGAACCGAGGCAGCTCGAAGGACACTAAAAATCACGGTGACAGGATAATGGGTGAGGCGGACGTGGGGTGGGGGCACCGGGAGCCCTAACTTCTCGGCGCCTTCAACCCCCAAAAGGGCTAACCGTGCTATCGCCGTCCGGGCATTTACTCGGGCAGGGCCAACGCGTATAAGCCGCAGGAGTGCCATCGAAACAGGACGAGGGAGGAAAAAAAGGAGCAGCATAGCAACGATAAAGAGAGCGGGAGGAAAAGCGGTCGAGGAAAGGGAGGGGAGGGGGGAACCGAAGAGGAAAAGCTGGGAACGAGCTCCCAGAAGGGCTGCCCGGGGACTTTCACCCTCGTCGGTGAATTAACTTCTGGCCCGTTAGCCGGTCTCGTTAAAACGGCCAGTCGAAGGAGAACCGGCAAAATTCCACGGAAAAAGGGACACCCTCGCGACGACGCATCCTCGGAAAATTGGGAAAATTGTTCGCGCGCTCCGACCCCGAAACCATCGACTGTCTCCCTTTTCTCGCGACTGTCCGCGACTCCTCCTCTCCGCTTCCCGGTTTTTCGATTCCTGTGATAATCGAGTCCCCCGCAGACTTCGCCATTAGAATTCGTCGCGGGGCACGCGGGAAATCGATTAAAATTCAAACAGAGCTAGTTTCCATGCGCCGCGGGATTCAATTACCAACTTCCCGCGAGAAAGTTGTTTGACGAACTTTCGACCCGCGTGACCCCCTGGAAAATCACTCCGCCGCCATCTTGTTGCTTCGATTCTTTGCAAATTGGAACGACGGGCGTGTCGTAAACGCGGCGGCCGCGTTAACGTTTTATCTACTGGAAACCTATTGATGTGCTAATTATGGATTACCCACTGCCAATCCCATTTTCAGCATTTATTCATGTTGAACATCTCCCTGCAATAAAAATCCTACAGGAGTGCCAACCATACCCATTTCCAGCATTCCCGATTCTCAAAAATTAAGTACAGTTAAATAATAAAGTTTAGTCAAATTTTTACCTTCTGCAGGTCTGCATGGACCCTAAAACAGTCTAAATAAATTTTTAAATTCCATATTTTCCTATTAAAAAAATCCTATGGGATATTAGAATGCCAATCGTGCTCATTTCCAGCATTCCCGATTCTCAAAAATTAAGTACAGTAAAATAATAAAGTTTAGTCAAATTTTTACCTTCTGCAGGTCTGCATGGACCCTTTAACAGTCTAAATAAATTTTCATACTGAATATTCTCCTACAATAAAAGACCTATACGCTATCAGAATACAAATCATACCAAATTGCAGCATCAACGATCTTCAAAAATTCGCTACGCCGAAAAGACAAGGTCTAATGAAATTTTTCTCTTCTTGGACTTGCCACGGACTCTTTAACGACCTACATAAATAGCAAATAAATGTTGTTTGCAAAGATGTTCGCAAGGGTCAGGAGACTATGAGCCCGCAGATCATCGAACCTGACTATCGCGAGTAAATCGAACGGTAGAACTGCGGGAAACGGGGCCGGGGGGTGAGTGGTTGTGGAAAAAGCCAGGGGTGGGCAGGAGGGAAAGGGGTGTCGGCCGTTTTCCAGCGGGTCGTTCCTGATAAAGCGCGATAAACGGAGACACGGGACGTTATGAGAACGGAAACGATAACGCCGGCACATTTCCAGAGAACGTCGGCTCGCTTTTCCGGCGAGCTCTTTGCTCTTTTCGAGCAGCGGAACGGTTCTCCAGGCTCGTATCTCTCTGACGGAGCGAGCCTTGACACCGGATACGGGGTAATTGAATGTGTCCCGCGCGCCTCTGCTCGGATTAATCCTTTGCTCGAATTAGTCGGTCGTTGTTTGTCTCGCGACCGGTGCCGAACAAACGAAACACGCCTTTTGCCGCTGTCGAATCAACGGGCGAATTAATTACAGGGGCTGGATTCGTCGGGAGGGAACAGCTTTGCCCCCCTCCACAAACCGATGGAATCACAACTTTACCACAATCATCGACAACCGAAAACGCTGGTGTATTACCCGGTAAAAAATTTAGACTTCAGAATGCAAACGTTGTGAAGTGTTTCAATCAAGAAATAGTATTTTAATCTACAGGTTTGTTATACTACCCCACAAAGTGCAATATTTTTGGAACGCCCTGTATAGTGTGTCACAGTCTAATCGTTATTCGTCAAAGACATTATTACAAAGTTATTTGTTTCTGTCTCCCGATACTCGCGTCGTACAATTTGAACGCGACACGGTTTCGCGCCACAAAATGGCGCCGGGCAGCCGTGGAAGGGCCCCGGGGCTCGCCTCGGCGAATCACTTCTAAAACTTACGAAAACTGTAGCACGCCGGAGAATTATTTCGCGAAAGTACCGAAATACAGCGAGGCAGAAACGCGCGCGAACCGGAACGGCCGGCGTAAAAAAATGATTTCGAAAGTTTTCACCGACGGAAAGGAGGCCTCCACGGAGAACACCGACGGATCCACTCCCGCCATATTTCTTTCGCCCCCTGGATCCGAGGCTTCTTTCGACTCGGCCATTGTTTCCGCTGACGTGAAACAGCGAGACGGAGATGAAAAACGAAAGGGAAGGCAAAAAGCCCCGGCTGAAAATTATGCGAGCGCTGTGCCGCCGATAAATAGGGGGGTTGGAAACCAGCCGTGAAGTTGCTATAAGAAAAGTTACTTGAAATCATCTCAGGAATCACCCCCTTCGAGGAAATACATTTTTGGGACCACCACTCCGCATATTTTGAAATACAAGGAAAAATGTATGAAGTTTTTTCGATTTACTTGGCGAGTTGAACGAGTATCTTCAAGTCCGAAGAGAGAAATTGAACGTATCAATAAACGTTCCAGAGGCTGTCTCATTAACTATGCCAGATGTTCAGCCAGGTTCGGGTAATAAATCGACGCTGACAACTCAATAGAGTAATTGCAACGGGGCGCTGTCATCGATCCTTATCCCTGCCTCCATAATCTTACGTTCTTCCAGCGCAGCGGCGCGTTCCCACCAGGCGTTGCTTCACACGCGAGATAGCAAACGCGTCTCGATGATTATACCGTTCTCCCTAGGATGAAGTCCCTAGGCACCGTCTAATCCCTGTCGTGGCACCAGCTGCCACCTGGTAATCCCTCAACCCTTCCCAATGGATCACTCACACAAACCCGACGATCGGTTCCGATAAAAAATTTCAATAATTCCCCCGAACCTCGCACACCGCCCTCAGCCCCTCTCACGATTAAACAAAACCATTTTCGCAGACTTCGATTTTAACTGTACACTTTCATGAACTTCAGTTGTCGGAGGCTAATCGATGGCCGAAGTGATTAACCACCTGTCGAGTTTTCTTTTGGCATTTCACTGCCGAGGCACTTGATCGATGCTCAATTTTTCATATTTAGGTTTAACTTTGATTGATAGTCCGCCTGCAGCACCAACACCACCGAAAAGCTAACATCGAACGAACTGTTAAGCCCTTTTCACCCTTTGTAAATTGAAAATTCATATTTTATTCGACGAATAACACGAAATAAATTTATATTTTATTCAATAATCCTACATTTACCGGCGTTCAATACATTAAATAAACTTAAATGTAGCAGTTATCGTTTAAAGAGTATTTTATGAATGAGAGGACGTTGAGGTGATGAGTGATTGCTGGGAAAAATTATTAATTATTGTAAACCGAGATCCCTTTGATGGCCGAGTGGCTGGAAAAATAAAATCTACAAACGTAAGGGTGAATGAATTCCACGGGACACTACAGCCCCCCTGACAGAAATTTAAAACTCAACAATAAAAGTCGAATTTTCGTCGACTAATAAAATTGTGTAAAATTGATTGCACGAATTTTCGGCAGAAGTGCGTGAGTCCAACGTCGACTATAGTGATCGAGAGGCATTCTATCCACTTGGAGAATGACGCGAGGGGTCCTGGGCTCGTTCACCCCCATCAGTATCGTCTTCGAGTAACGATCAACGTTCAAAGTCGCTGCTCAGCGACGCTCCCATCAAAGAAATCCCAATTTCCTGTTGATTCGACGGCACAAAAGCCGATCGTTGCACAAAAGCCTATCCCCCGAGGAGGACGCTGGCATTGTTGCTAACCAGAAGCTCCCTAATGATTCAGGATTACTGTCAGTCGACCGGCGAGATAGTTGTCTAACGATCCATCGCTTCTCGATCTACGCGGATCATCTTACGTCGTGCGTATCGCTCGCTCGTTAATTACACGCGATGGACGCTCGATGGACGCAGGTGATTAGCAGATTAACACCCTGGACTTGTCCCTCCAGCAACACATTTCATCGATATTGCAACATTATACAAAATAATGGTACATGTCGCATTTTTTGGAAGAAATGTAATGTGTCAGATTTATTATGAATAAACTGCAGATTTCATGCAATCATGACGAAAACGAACTAATTTAAGACAGCACAAATGTTAATCGAATTTAACACTAGATTTACGGGACCCGTCGAAATGACGGATTCTAATATTCTTAAATTGCGAATATCGAGATTGTAAAAATGCATCCATGAGCAATTATTTAACAGATTGATTTCTTTCGATACATTCATGTTATTTTTATAAAGTAATGTAGGAGTAGTGTTAATGATCAATCTTCTGCAACTATTAACACATTCGCTACCCTGACCTTCCTTGTTAAAATATTCCGCTTAGTGCAAGATACGTTCTTAAATCAATCTAACAGAATCCTGAATTCTACGAAAATTATGCTACATACCACGACTTTGAATAAGTGTATGAAAATTAATTCAACAACCTTTCAGTAAATCGTGAGACTGTGACAGGGGTAGCGAACGTGTGCGATTGATGTCAATGATTTCTATTTTGCATAAAGTCTAGCGAGAGTTCGTGCATCGAAGTCGTCGTTGAAAAACGAGTGCACACTATGAACAACAACAGCCCGAGAGAGCAACTTGCCGAGAGAGTATTCCGAGCATGTTTGCCCATTCTCGAGCAGGTGCTCCGGGCAAATAAAAATAAAAGACGTATACGAGGCATCTAGGCGAGGCCGTTAATTGGCGAGTTAGCCTACCGTGTCAGCGGGTCAAGTAGCAATTTATATTCTTCCCCGAAGATGCGGTCCACGTATTCATATCTTTCTCTCGACTGAACCTTACCCCCTCTCTCTCTCTCTCTCTGTTACAGGGAGTGTTCTATGTTCCTGCGTGTATTCCTGATCAAAGTAGACCGTGGTGTACCAGTGATCCGGGACTTTCGTAGGTGTATCTCGGGCGTATCGATAGCTCGAGCCAGGAACCAACCACAGGAAAAGTGTCCTCGACTGGAGGAGAGCGCAAGTACTCGGCATGAAGGGTGAGTCCTTTCAACATCTTTCTTTTTCTCTTCTGCGCGTCCATGTGTTCGGACCGTGCACAGTCTGCGCGTACAGTCAGTCGCAATAACATTCACCCTTAAAAAGAAAACAACTTTAAGAGCGGATCAGACCACTTGGATCTTCTTTTTCGAAAGAAGACAAATTTTTTTAAAATTCCAATCCGTCCAAGTCACAGGGGAAATACCAACGGTTGCTTTTTACCACTTTTCTGTGTATATTGAAAATTTAATAGATACTTTCTGTAGATCTCCAAAATTCTCTTCTTCGAGGAAATAGCAGCCATATCTTCGTTGGTTGAAAAATTTGTTACAGTTGAAAATAATGCACTGACGAACTCAAATTTTTGCAATCTCACCACAGTTTTAAATTTCACGCGTTTATTACAGTTGGGGGCTGAAAATCGTGAAAAGCCGCAACTTTTCAACATTTGCAGCTCGTTGCAATAATTCACGCGGACCTGCGGAAGGTATTTTTTTAATTTTCCATACCAGAGGAAAAAGTTGTCAACTCGGTATTTTCTCTGCAATTCCGAAAATTTCTTTTTCACGTGATAATTGTCCCAACTTCTCGCGCAATGTTAAAACAGTGATCGGGGTTTTTTTTTTGGAGTATTATTGCGAGTGACTGTACGTGTTTGCGAATGTTTGCGAGGGTTGCGAAAACCTCCCCGGAGAATCGACGAGCAGCGTCGACGTCTTCGGACCACTGTTCGTCGCTGCGACGATACGACGACCGTCCTTTAAATGCACCCCGTGAATTAAAACCCCGGGGCAGGCCACTTCGAAAGAACATCCCCGTTCGATTGCCAGCATCTTCGAGGAAAACAGGCGATCCTTCCACCGAGAACTTACGGCCGACATCGGTTCCATTATCGTTCCCCCGGCTGGATCTTCGTCCCGAGTATTTATTTTCACTCGGGACGTATATCCTCGGAGAGAATACAAACAGAATAGAATAATACATAGCTAGAATTCTCGAGGGCGAAAAAACAAAAATGAAGAAACAACCCTTACGATTCGGATGCTCTACAGCGCAATTAAACTGCGGATTCCATGCATTTCACGAGAAAAATATAAAACGGTAAAAACATGTACGGTGACTTCTCGATATATGTCAACAACGCGGGTCTTGTCAGCGTCATATATCGTCCAGGAGCCGTCTTATGTTTATACTCATAGGCGTCTGAGGCCCCTCACGGGGTACACCCCGCGGTACTGGGGATAATTCCGCGACGTTTATCATCGAGGCCTTGGCGACATATACAGAGAAATCTCTGTAGTTTCTACAGCTTGAAATGAATGCAAGCAATTCTAATTTTGCATAAAAATCCGCAGACATACGAATATTTGTAATTATACCAGGGAACTAAAAATATTTCTGTAGAAGCCAGCCCCGACGAATCCCCGAGAACAGTTAGACCAGCAACAGTTCCCGAAATGATTTCGACCATCCCCTTTTCACGTCTCTCGGGACAATTGCGCCGGGTCTCGGAGGCCCGGCAATTTTTCCAGGGGTGACTTTTTTCCAGTCCAGAGGACAATGGTTTGAGAAACGAGCGAGGAGATCGAGATCGAGCTGCGCGAACATCCGAGCAAGAAGAATATCCCGCCGTCGCGTCGGACGTTCGCCACCTGCGTTGCTTGTCGTTCTCATCGCGAAATACCTGAGGGCTGAGGGTGCGCGGAGAGCGATACGTAGTCGGGGGTGCGTTGCGAAAAAAATCCCCGGAGGGTTGGAATTGATCCAGAGAAAGAGAGAAAGAGAGAGAGGGAGAGAGAGTCGAATTCCTCGGCTGCATTAAAAGTCGCTGGCCCACTCGGCGTATTTACTATGTTCGTCGCGGTCGAGCCAAAGGGGGAAGCTTCGCCTTCGGGGGGGGGGGTGGGATTGTGGGAGAGGGTTGGAGGGACGAGGAGAAGGTGGCGGCGGATGGAAACGAATGCTCGAATTCGCGGGAACGATTTAAAGAGACCGAAAACTCCTTTTTTACCCGTGGACGACGGGAGAATCGCTCCCCCGCTCCCTTAACTTTTCCCATTCTTTCTTCCGCGCGGCCCCTTTGCAATTCTCCGCTCTCCTGTCTCCTTTTTCAATCCCCCCCTTCCCGCCCCTGCGACGCTCCTCGACCCCCTTTCCACCGTTCTGTCTTTATTTTTCTCCTTCAGCTCCCCTTTGTTTCCGTTCCGCGCCCTCCTCCACTGTTTTTCCCCGTCGCCTCCGTCGCTGCAATTCTTCAACCCCCACTCTCTTCTCGCTCCTCACCCCATCGCCACATCGTCTTCGCCAACTTCCCCCTGGTTGCTCCGATTTCTCACACAGCAGAGCGGACCCCCCTTTTCGCACAAGCTTGGAAATCCGTGTTCCCCATCGGCTACGCTGCCATACCGGTTGCCACTGTTTCCGCCGGCACTCATGTTGTGCTTTCATTCGAACCTCGCTACGTCTTCCACCCCCGCACCGTGACGATATCGCACCGTAACCGAACACCCTGATTGCGGGACCGTTCCTCCGAAATTCACCCCCTTGCACGCTCACCGAGCTGCTATGGAGCAAGTGGGTCATACCTCACTGCACGTTTATTATATCTCGATGTACGAAAAAATGGCAAAACTGCATATTAGGAGTTTAGTCTTTAGTTTGACACCCCTCGAGATAGGGCTCTTGGGGTTTGTGAAAATTTATCGCTTTACCCCCGAAGTTCCTCTTTGTGAATCTCTCTGTCCTCCTGTTCCTGACGCTGAACACGTTGCGAACGATCTTTCGACTCTCTTTTGGACCGGGCTGTATTTAGGCAGAATTCGAAAATCGAAGCAGGGTAAACCACGCTAACGACCTGCCTAAAAGCATTCCCACCCCCTTCTCGCAGTCGTTTCACCATCGAAAACTGAACGCTCCGTGCCGCGAAAGCCCCATTCGCCCTCTTTCCACCCTGTTTCTCAGTGACCGCGACCATTAGCGAACTTGAAATCTAGCGGATTTACGCTGACGCGAGCGAACACCCCACGGCTTTGTTGACAGCGAAACGAGTCGGGTTGATTGACACACTGTGGACGAGTCGATTTTTACTAACTGGTCTAACTGGATTGTTTATGACGATACAGGTCGCTTCACCATCTGCTGGACGTTTACAATAATACCTTAATACGGTCCGAAGGTGCTCGGTAATTTCCGATCTCTATATGACGCGTAAAATCAAGACGCAGAAAGGCGTCATCGGCCCTGACCGCGTGAAACGAAGCGTCGCCGTGGAAAATAATTCGGTGAAGGTGTTCTAGAACTCGGCGGGGACTGGTTCTTCTCAGCGTCTTCGATGACCGAAAAGGGTCAGGGGAGGCAATTGGGTCAAGGGTGCTCAATTCACCCCAATGTAACTTTTGCAGAATCTATACAGCATAGAAATATGTTATTGGATGGTTTTAACCCTCTGACGACGGAGCCTGGGACTATTTTGACCCAGAGTATCAAAATCGTGATTCAATTACACAGCCTCTAGCGATTAAATTAAACAAATAACTGTTACGTCAGGATAAAAAAACTGTGTCTACAAGAAGTAGCACCAAAAGTATGTTTTAAAACACTCTCCCCCCCCCCTCTTTATTTCTCGCTGACGCGCTACGATAGTTCTCCGAGTAGTGTAGACGTAAGATCGCGACGCAAAAAGGCGTGATCGGTCGTGAGAGAAATAACTGCGCGGCCGTGTTCTATAAATCAGCGAGGACCGGTCCCGAGTGTCTTCGATGATCGAAAAGGGTCAGGGGTGGCAAATGGGTCAAGAATTGGTCGAGAGGGCGCGCGGCGCTCGCTCGCGAGGGCGGAAGAACGTCAGCGACGACTACTGCGTCACTCGAAAAACGATCGGTTTCGGGTAGCCTCGGCCGGAATCCGACATTGCGGCTGTGCCGGAGAGCTGATGACGCAATCCAAGTTTACAGTATACGGTGCACAATGGCCGGTATCTGGGTCGTGGTGTCGGTGCTACCCCTTGCACTCGCTGCGCGCCCCTGTCGACTGGGCGGCTGGCTGCACAGCCCCAATTCTGCAGCTCCGCACAGCGTGCTTGGGAAACCTCCGATATATCCACCAACGGACTAACCCGGAGCCCTACCGATCACGACGTCCACTCGCCTAACCGCGCTCTCCACCGATTCCTTTTTCTCCCTTCGCGAGAAACCAACCCCCTTCGACGGTCCCCGCTCGCGCTGATTGCTCCAAGAACCAATTTGTTCGACTGTCCGGGCGACGTTGCAGATTCGCCGACGGTCCGGTACCCTAAACGAGATCCACGGGCCCATCTCCAGATTCGAGATATTGACCACTCGATCGAGGATATCTACTGGATCGTCCGGGTTCGCGCAATTTTCTTTCAGGTTTCGAAACATTCTCGAACACTCTTCTCATGTTTCCAGAACATCATCCAGTTACTTTTATCGCTGTAGGGGTTGCCGGTATATTTTCGAGCAAAGCAAATTTCGACGGCGAACTACCAGCGGAAGGATTGCTCGAAGGTTCCTATCGATTTATACCACGCTGCAAAGGGTATAGACTTCATCCAGGTATTACCAGACGTTAGTCAAAGCCGCGAGGGAACTTCTGTGAGCAATCGACGGAGAAGTATTCGCCGAGTTATAAAGGGACTTTTCGCCTTCGGTTTCTTCAAGGTTCGATGGACGCGGTCGGTCAGGGATCGATCATGCACAAATCCAATTTCCCTAAACGCGAGGTAACACGGTCCAAAGAGAGGGAGAGGGGTCCGTCGATATCCGTACGCTTCGACAGCTTCTATTTCGGTTCGTCCTTCGCCGCGTTCTCGGTCCGGGCTCTCTCCGATTCGAACGTTAAATTCAATAACGAGATAATAGAGCCGGGGGTAATTAGCGCGGCAGGAGGAGGACAGAGAGCCGGCACGGCGACTTTATTCGTCGCGTTACATCGATCGGATCCCCCAGTAAAGCCTTTCCCCCGATTCAGAGGAGCGTTAAAAAAGAACGAACGACCCGCGCCGTCCTATTTCGATTCCGTTCCGATTCCGACTGCGTTTTCCCGGGCAACCGCCGAACAACCGGTATAACTGTGTATCGGTATCGGGGAATATTCCGATCGGTGGAAAAAGTCGCTTTCCCAGGCGTTTCCCGGCGACACGGGTCTGCTAAACCGAAACGCTTTTACCGATACCGGTGTACGCGTACTGTTTTTACCCCCTCCCCCCTCCCCCTCCCAGGTCGCGATCCGATCAAACGAACGTTCAGAAGTCGGCTCTCGATCGGACAGAATTCCCGCGGAAAATTTGTTCGCCGCACCGAACACCGAAACTTATTGCCCGGCTCAAGCTTATGATACTGAAACCTCCGGGGACACCAGTATAGTGCTGACTTCGGCCTGGGGAATTCAATGTTTACGACATCGAGAAGGAACGTTGTCCGAAAGAAATAGGATTTCTTCGATTAGTTCCAAAATACAGTACACCCTCGTGACCTTCACAGTCCTGTTTACTCGAAGATTTAGCGATTTCTCTATATATGTCGCCAAGACCTGGACCATAAACGTCGCGGAATTATCCCCAGTACCGCGGGAGGTCTCGGACGCCGAGGTGTGTAAACATAACACGACACGTGTGTTGACGTATATCGAGAATTGACTGCAGTCAAATGAGTGTCACCCACTTATGTCACATACAGTGATTTCTCTATATATGTCGCCAAGGCGTGGACGAAAAACGTCGCGGAATTATCCCCACTACCGCGAGAGACCTCGGACGCCGAGGAGTTTAAACCTAACAGGGCTCGGGTATGTCTCCTGGACGATACATGACCCGTGTTGCTGACATATATCGAGAATTGACTGTAGTCCACTTAAGTTGCATAACACAATATTCAAGGATCTCGTGACTATCTTCTGCTGAACTCATTTGCTATTGAATAAGGTGAAGAAATCGTGTGATCTAGAGAATACTAGGGACATCAATCTAGAGAACCCAGTATCGGTAAGCATTGCTGAGAGCGAAATGAGAGATTGTCCATTTTATAAATGAGTGTAATTCGTCTAAATGAAAGTAATAATCCGGTTACGTGGAAAGCAGGACACGCTAGGGACACGGATCCGCCGGCTAAAGTGGTGAGGCGGATCGATTCGAATCACACGGTAATTACGTCACGTTTTTTCACCTGAAACAGGCGTGATCGTCGGTTGACTCATTTTCTAATGAGCCTTGTTTCCCCGTGGGAATGGCCGGTAATTGTCATGGAGCACGGTTTAAAAGCTCGCGAGAACTTTTCCTTCGAAACAATTGGAAACGAACGGTGAAAATGCGGACCGGGAGAGAGAAAGAGAGAGAGAGAGAGAGAGAGAGAGAGAGAGAGAGAGAGAGAGAGAGAAAGAGAGAGAAAGAGGAGCGATGGTTGCGTGCGAGCAATCTGCGTGTTCCGTCGATCTGGGTCGCCGGAATCACTGGAAACGTAATTCCAGGATACGCGCGTTCGACGCCCTCTCCACCCCCGCCATTTTCTCCCCACCGACCTCCTTTTTTTCTAATCGCTCTAATGAAACAACACCGATTCTCTCTCTCTCTCTCTCTCTCTCTCTCTCTCTCTCTCTCTCTCTCTCTCTCTCTCTCGTCCCCGACTTTTTCCAGGCGTGGCTTCGGCGGAGACGCGGCAGCCCCGCCGTTTTCTTTGTTGGACTCCCGGCGAAACCGTTTCCAGGTCTATCCTAACCTAGATTCGGCTTCCCGCGGAACGGGAATAACCTAGATTCCATTCTTCCTGGAAACAGGATACCCCGAGTGCCGGGGTTTTTCTAAGGTACAATTCATCTGGGTTCACAATTCGTTGGATACGGTTCATCGTTGGCCGCAGTTCCCGCTGGAAACTAACCAGTTCCCGGTTACCGGGGTCCCCAGTCTCGATTTATCCCTAGCTGGTGCTTTATCTCGGCGAAGACACCGCTAAACATTACCGAGACCCAGATAGGCTAAGCCTAACTCTATATACACTCGATTTGTGTCTAGGCACTGTTTCCTCCAGTTGCAATTCTTCCCTAGATACAGTGTCCTAGATACCCTGGACTCAATATGTCCCTAGGTCTAAATATCCCGACTGGACGGTTCACTAAATTTTTCTAGGGACAAGACAATCTAGGCTCACCTTTTTCGATGCTTAATGCGTATCTGGACACGGTTTCCTCTGCAAGTAAATTTTTCCCTAGATACCCTAGACTTATTTTTCCCCTAGGTCCGAATATCCCAATTCGACGGATCACAAAACGTTTCTAGGGACAAGAAAATCTACATATTGACCATTGTCTAAACTTAATTTGCCTCTAGATGTATTTCTCTAGACGCAATTTGTCACTAGATATAAGATACCCTAGCCTCTGAATATAACGTTTCTCAATTCTATGTATCACTATATTTTTCTACAGACCTAGACAAGACAGTCTAGCCCCTCAGCTTTCTACAGTCGTGATTTGTTCGTGGAAACAGAATACTCTAGGCACGGTTTCTCCCAAAGGCTTCCTCTTGACCCAATTTATCCCTAGCCATGGTATTCCCTCAAGTGCAATTTATCTTTCTATATAGAACATTGTAAACTCGATTTATCTTTAAAACGGTCTTACCTTCTCTGCCATTTGTCTTCGGCCAATATTTTCCCCTAGCCGTCAAATCCCTAGCAATCATTCACGAAATATTCTTTAGCAATTATCATCAAACATTCAACTCGAAGAGATTTATTCCTCTTTCAAAGTGACCGGTATTCTCGGTCAATTTATCCGATATAAAATATCACTAGGCTTATAGGTTTCGCTAAATCTAGTGATAAATTCCAAGTAGAACGATTGAACCGGTATTAGACCGCAATTTTCCTTAGATTCGTGTCCCCTTAAAATCCCGAAGATTATCGAGTAGCTCTGACCGGGTGTCGCAGTTAATTCGAAATTTCCCTAGCAGGGACGTTAGTGTGATAATTATTTCTGCGGTTCGGGGACGGTCTGCGCTATCTCGAACGAAGGGAACTTGCGTCAGAGGATACTTTCGACCCGGTTCGCGCCCCATCATTCTCGTTTCCTGCCGTCCGGCTCCTATGTAGGTCGACCGATTAAAAGATAACGCGGCGGCCACTTCAAGGAGATAA
Source organism: Halictus rubicundus (assembly GCF_050948215.1). NCBI lineage: Eukaryota > Metazoa > Arthropoda > Insecta > Hymenoptera > Halictidae > Halictus > Halictus rubicundus. Next base: position 18,756,355 of record NC_135156.1, on the reverse strand, counting down.
AGGGTCGATGAAGTTCTTAATGGAGACCAGATTACCGAGTTCGAGAGCACTGCCACTCGATATAGCCCCATCTGAACAGAGACTGAGAGAGAGAGAGAGAGAGAGATGGCTGTTCCGTTTCGTTTTTACGAAGCTTGGCTTGCGATCGCGAGCAAAGTTCAAAGCGGACGATGATCCGCTTCGGTGCGGGACCAACCGAAACGACGGAACCACTGTTTCCCATTGACCGCTTTGTTTTCGAGAAACCCGGGGAATCGATGGGATCGAACCCGGCCACGCATGCTCCACCGCTTTCCAAAACTGTTTCGCCCAGGGATCGGAATAAACAGTCTTGCGTTTTGCGAAAAAAATTTCTTTTCGCGTGTCACGTTTAGCCCTTCGAAGTCCACCTCCCCGTCTCTATACAACTTCTTATATTTTTCATAGCTATCCTCAAATTCTGGGAAACAAACGCACTGCCGGGATCTTAATCCCGAAAATCTTCCAGAAAATCAGGAGAATTTAATTAATGCAAATTGGAAAGACAAAGTCAGGAACCATAACTGTTATAACCAAATCGAAAAAAAGGAACTAAAATCGTGTTGGTTACAAAGAAGCTATCCTCTAATATAGCTATCCTCAAATTCTAGGAAACAAATGTACTGCCGGGATCTTAATCCCGAAAATCTTCCACAAAATCAAACAAATTTCATTAATGAAAATAAACTGGAAGACAAAGCCAGGGAAAATCTTCCAAAAAATCGGAAGAATTTAGATTGGTTTCACTTCGGATTTCTGAATTTTGTCTTGAGATTCGTTATCAGAAAATAATAATAATTACCGAAAATGGCTAATCTCGTGGATTTTGATGCCTCGAGGGTTTATCGATTGAGGTGCAGAAGAATTTGTTGAAAATATGAAAATTCGAAAATTGAATTTTGCCGAGGAAAAACAGGTTTCCAGTCCAGCGTGTGGCGTTTGTGCGGTTCGAGGGCAAGATGGGTCACCGCCGGTAATCGTTGGAGAACCCGGAGACGTTTTCGCCGAGCGGCTCAAAGGGATTCCAGAGCTTTGTGAATAACGTCTCGGACCTCCGTTCGTTATCCGCGAGCGGCGGCCGATCCATGGAATCGCTAGCGAAGGGGCCAAGGGCCCTCGCCCTTTGCATCCTAGCCGGAATGCCCGGCAGTTCTTTGAACCGCGACCAGAGCCGCGAAACGGATCCCGTTCACTCCATTTGTTCGTTTATTTATCCGTTTCGCTCGTCCACCACCCTCGGCTCCCGTCAAGTTCGATCGCGAATGCTTCGGATTTTCTTCGTCGACGCGACGGTCAAAGGAGATGTCCGCGGAAAAAGAAGAAAAGAACACGAACACGAGGAAAAAAGCGAAACGAAACGTTTCATTTAGCTGGAATTCCTTCGGCGAAACGATTCGCGCCGCTTCCGTCCTCTTGAATGCTCGGGACGAGCTTCTTTTATCTTCGACCCAGCCAACATCGATCCACACCGTTCGCGTGTCTCTTCAAGGTCTCGGAAAATTGATACCGTCGGCCCTTATCCGGAATCCGATGGAATTAAATATGGCCGGCGACGCCATCTTGGATGCACGTCCAATGACATTTCAAATTGCCCGAGAGACTTTTGCCTCCTCGTTTTTGTTCTTCGGGGTTGGACACAATCCTTTCAGAAATTATACTTTACAGTGTTCGTAATTTGTATATTGAAATTAGAATAAAATACAAACAACGGTGTGATAAATATCTAAAGCTGCTTTGATAATTTATTGACACTGTAAAGAATTATAGAAAAAAACATCTGGAACTATTTTCACGAACTGAACAATTAAGCAAACAATGTTCGAACGTAGTTTTCAATATTGCCGGCTTCAGAGTCCTTCTGTCGTGCTTTCAAAAAATCGAAAAAATTTGTTAAAATCGTACAATACCCTCGCAGAGATTCACCACGGATTTGAACTGAAAATTCCCGACCAATAAATTGTTCTTTTCGGAATACGGTTTATTATTATTCCCGCGGCGGCGTGGCGCGAGCAGCGCTCAACGGGAAGAAATATTCGATAAATGAAAACGGTGCATTATTCCCGGGGCTTTTGTTTCCCCGTCTTCATTTGTCGAAAGACATTTATGGCCGCTGGATCACGCGCACTTCCTACATTTCCCGTGAAATTAACGACTGGCAACCGATTCGCCGTCGATACGTGCCGACACGTCCGCGAAAACCGTTTTAATGGAGTTTACCGTTGCTATACCGTCTGTTGCCGATAACAAAGACAGTTTCTCGTGAACGTGGAAATCCTTGCGCCATCGATCATGCGCTCCTTGGAACGGTATCCTTATTGTTCCGTCGTTCGTACGCGTTCGACAAATCGGGAAACGATTTTAGTCCTCTCCGGAATCGAACGTTCCTACGACATTTTTAATGAACGATTACGATTACGTGAAACGAATTATGCAGGCGGTTAACACTAGGTTTACGGAGCACTAAAAGTGAGTATTTCACGTTACTTTATAAAAATAAAAAGAATGTGTCTATTCGAGTTTTCAGCCATTTTTAAAATAATATATACCCAAAAAAATAAATTCGTTGAGTAATTCCACGTAAATGGATTTTCACAATCTCAATAACTTAAAAATATTAGAACCCTAGTAACCGTTAACCTAGTGTTAATAAATCGAACAATGCATGGAAAATAGAAGAAGTACGTCGAAGAAATTTTTTCAAAAAATCGCAGTAAATAAAAGCAGTCCGCCGTTCGAAAGTTAAAAGAGCGGAAACCCGCGTAATATGTCGGATGCAAATTTGCGCGTGGTTGTTTTGGCGAGCGGAGCTGCGATAGCAGGATCGTGTGAAAGATGATCGAAGATAAAGGCGCAGTGCTCGAAATAAATCTCGTCGTGCGCGTAATGGCTTAATGCGAGTGCCGGGAGAGGAGGGGTGGCAGCCCGTTCCATTTACAGGGTAGCTGCACGCCATCTTATTACGATGAGCGATCGTCGGAGACGCTCGTTGCGCGTTCGCCGTTACTGCGACCCGGCCAGATTAGCACTTTGCGGAACTTTCGTGCTTTCCGCTGCTGCTTCTTGTCGCCAAACCCTCCCCCACGGAATTTCGTGACTCGGAAAATTTAGCCCCTACCCTCCATTTGCGACGACAGCGTAGCACTTTTAGCGGGAATCGCTCGATGGCATCCCTTCGGGAACCGTCGAGCCCCATCCTCCTCCCCTCTCCTAGTTTACTTGAATATCAACTCGGGAAAGTTTCGGGTTTCGGGCCGCTCCGAGGTGCCGGCCCGCGTGATTCCCCCGGCCAAAATTATTCCTCGTCACCAAATTCCCCGTGACTAACACCGGAAAATGCTCGAAGAAGCCCTTTTCTCTTTGGGGACACGGTCGTTTTGACAGGAGAAGCTGCAGGAATGGCACGCGCCATTTTCTGCTTTGCGAAAGAGCTCTTGGAAACGAGGCGTCTTCGGCAAGATTTCTTCTTCGGGAAGTTCAAGAGAGCTCGAATTCCTGAAATTTTTTAGCTGCGACTTGTCTCTCACTTTCTCGACTGTCTTGCTGCGTGAAAATTTTCTAGGAAACGAACAAGTCGGGGGAAACGAAAGAGGAGAGTTTGCTCTTTGAAATCAGAGTAGGTAGATTGTCCTGCGATTTTTTTTTAACCAAGTTACGGTAGGTCGAATATTGCTTGTTTCAGTAAGTTTGAAGAAGGGACCATTTTCGATTTCCCACGCCTTTCGCGATATCACTATTTTCCTTACAGTGTGAACATTTTTTCAGAGCGGAACAAGTTGGGGGATCAAAAGAGCAGAGTTTTGTCCTTGAGATAAGTGTAGGTAGATTGTCCTGCGATTTTTTTAAACGAAGTTAAAGTAGGTTGAATATTGCCTGTTTCTGTAAGCGCGAAGAAGGGGCCACTCTCGGTTTCCCACGCCTTTCGCGATATAACTGTTTGCCTCAGAGTGTGAAAATATTCTAAGAGAGTCACGTCGGGGAAGTGAAAGAGAAGACTTTGTTCTTTCGAATGAGCGTAGGTACGTTGTCCTGCGATTGTTTTTAACAAAGTTACAGTAGGTTAAATATTGCCTGTTTCTATAAAGAACACTGATCACCACAATAGGATTCACAGTTGAAATCGTAAGATTTGCAAGCAGGAGTGTACAAATCCTGTAAGAAACGTCTGAGATTCAAACATCAGAACCCGAGTTGCAAGAGAAGAGAGAAGTGAAACTCTCAAAGAGGTAATGTTTTACCATTCCGTGTCCAAGGCAAACGTTTACAAACGTCCTCGACATTCTCCGCGTAAAACGGAGTTGCAGTCTGAATCTTTCGGTCATTTTGTTTCGTATTTTGTCGCGGGGTTTGCTCTCGCGATCCTTTTGGAAGGACGAGGCGCGTTTACAATGTAACGAGGAGGAAACGGGAGGAAGAGGATCCGCTAACGAAGCCATCGGAAATTCCTCCGAAAAGCCGTTCTCGGCGTTTCTTCTGCAGCAGCAAGGGAGAGAGAGAGAGAGAGAGTTGGTTGCACACACGGCGACAGTCGGATGAGCTTGCAAAAAGCGTTCACCTTTGATTTTTCGACGCCCGCCTCGTCCCGATATTCGCGCAAACGAGAGACACCGAGAGTCGATGCACCGCGATGCAAGACTGGAACGCTTTGTGCGGCCGGCATGCAGCAGCTGCACGCGTCGCGCGAACAAACGGATCCACAAAGGAACAGCGAAATAAAAGTATCACGGGGAACACGGCCGAGGGGGAGTCGCCACGTTTTTCCAACGGCGAAACGGATACGCGAAACCAATTCGGGACGGGTCTGAAAGAAACGGGGAGAGTGAGAGAGAGTGAGAGAGAGAGAGAGAGAGAGAGAGAGAGAGAGAGGAAGACATTCCCGGGGACGTTTCACTCGAGGCTCTGTGTCAACGATAAAACGCGTCCTTTAACCGGTTCCTGTATCGATACCATTATTTTCCAACTCTGTTTGCCTTTCGGTCTTTTACCTCCTTTGAAACGCTCTGTATATCGTACTTTTGTAGGATTCTGGTCGGAGTTATTCGGGCGAAGGCATTGTGCCTTTGTGAAGTTGTGTCCTTGTGTCCTTAACGCAGTCACTCCAGGGATTATGAATCATCCTGTACACGGTGTACACTTTCATGGACGTTTTATTTTCACTTCGGGCAATCTCTGTTAAATAAATCGTCCAAACTTTGTCTCTCTTCAAAGTATCCTGTGTACTACATTGTCAATTATCAAATTATTTTGAATCATCCTGTACGTACTATATAGATCTTTTATACAGTTCTTCATACATCTTTGTTTCTACCTCAAGCAGTCTGTATTAAACTAACGACAATTCGGCACTGTCTTTCAGAAATATTCTCTCCGTCGTCCATTTTAAATTTTACAATTATTTTGAACAGACCTGTATAATGTCACTTTACTCTAGCCAACAGCAAATTTCGACTGCAGAAGGTATCCTCTATAAAAATTATGAATAAAGAATATTGCTTTACTGGACGTCCTCCTCTTCTTTTGAATCGCCCTGTATACAGTATAGTACGTTTACACGACTCGATTAGAACGAAATGAGTCACAGTACAGTAAAATAAAATGAAGGGACGAACAAGCATCGTTAAATAAATGTAGTTGATCTCACCTTCTTTCAACTCTGAATCACCCAGTACAATCATCCCCTCCTGTGTCCCCGACAACCGTGAAATGGTCAAATAACAAAGAAATAACAAAATAAATCCTAAAATCGCCGGTGATCGTCGAATTTCCCCCGGAAACAAACTCGGGAAGTGTCCTCGTTAGTCCGACACGCAGTAGCGTATAACGAGGGACGAAGGGTGTCCAATAACAGAGTGGACAAAACGGTACACCGTTACCGTAACGAGACGGTGGCGTTCAACGGCGCATGGCGCGTGACGGAAGAGTTGTCGTCGACGATGGTCTCTTTTCTTCGTCTATTTGCCTGTTTGGCCGGCCGGTAATCCGACTCGGAATCACGCCGTGTAAACAGACCCGAGGGCCGACGTGGCACGAGCACGGCGCGGCATAGTGCTCGAACCGTTTTCGACAATGACATCCTCCTTTCCGAGTTGTTTGAGCAGCCGGTGGCTTCGAGTAAATTAAGGAGAGAGGCCCTCGCTCGCGAAATTACGGGCGACGCACCTTTCTCACTTTCTCTCTCTCTCTCTCTCTCTCTCTCTCTCTCTCTCTCTCTCTCTCTCTCCCTTCTCTTTCGTTCCGCTCCCACCGCGGCGCGCAAACACTAGACGGCATTAGGCAAAGCTGGTAATAATTTTCCATGGTACCCGGGGATCTTTGGACGCCTGCGAACCGCCCGGCGTGCGTTTAACGCTCCCGTAATTAACGCCGCTTAACTGCATGCAATATGTTCGTTCCCCGACCAGGATGCCGTTGTACTACAAGAACCCCAGAGCTCGCACCGCCAAAACTATTCCGAGTTTTGCCCCCGAGACTCGTTTCTTCTGAGCCACCCTGTAGAGTATGGATCCGCCATTAGTTTCCTTTTTCCGGGGGTTGACCTCCGCTTGTGAACGGTTTTTCGCGAGATTATTGAGATCCTCTGTTGATTGGCTGTACAACGTTCGGTTGTGGTCCAGTTCCTTTGAATCACCCTGTAGAACATTGATCCGACATTAAGCTACATTTTCTGTGAATCGATCTGTTTGGGTAAAGTGAGTATATTTACGTGTGCCTCATTTTTTTTTATGAATCACCCTGTATAATACAGATTTTAACGAATTTATGACTGATATGAATAACCGTTATGAATTGACCTGTATGCGAAAATAAATTTATATCTTCGGGCCTCTTCGTTCGAATCAGCCTGTACAATATGAATTCGCAATACACTGTATTTCGAATGGGGATAATTGATTGAAGTTTCATTTTGAAAGTTCTCGATGGTCTGTGTAAATTATCCTCCGTACAAATGTATATTTATTCATGGCATACATTTTCTGAATCGCTCTCTAGATTTTATACAATGCTTCGTTGAACACAGAATAAATTTGAAAGCAATTTGTCGATTTGTACATACAGGAATATGCTTTTAGTCTTCCTGTTCCGCGAGAATTCGCCCCCTATATGAATGTATGCATTGTGGGTTCAATTTTAAGTTTTATTAATCATCCTGTAGAAAATAAATTGACGAATCACTGTGATTTCGGTGGACCAACTTGCACGTGATTTGCTTGAAAGATTATCATGGTACTGTGCAAATTGCCAACTTGTCAACTCACTCTGAATCACCCTGTACAATCTACATTTATGCCATTTAGCTTTGCTATTTATAAATCTATCTGCTTACGATTGATTTCTACAATTCTTGAGACTCTGAACGGGCCATCCTCTATCAAAAAAATAATTTATCCATAGTACCCCGTTTCTGAACCACCCTGTACAATATCGTTCCACAATCAAATTAAATCTTACCGAATCAAATTCTACAGAATCTGCTCCTAAAAATGCTTGCACACCGATCAGCCTGTACAAAAACTATTTTATCCGTGCGGCTCGCTACATTTGAATCGTCCTGTAGACCGAGCCACAGAAGCCAGGTGAAATCCAAGAGCAATCCGTCACCAGGCAGCCGTTGCAGCGTTTTTAATCTGCTTGTCCCGCGCGTTCGAATGCAGATCCGCGTTCTCGTTCCTTTTAATCAGCCTGTAGGTCGTGTCGATCGTCGAGCAGGAATAAATTCGGGTGCAACAACCGATTTTACTATATTTTGCAACAACCAACAGAGGCGAGGTCGGCGGTTCGAAACTGTTGTAAAACGGCCGGACTAATTGAGAATCCCGCCACGAGCCAATTTTCCTGGGCAGGAAACGGTCGCAAAGCCGGTTACGACACTTTTCGGTTTAATTAACGACGCGACTGGTGGGGGGATGGCCCCCGATGGCCCCCGGAGCCGGGGCCACTGGCTTCTGTCGTCGCCTCGTAATAGTTATTTACACGGCCGGATAAATCTCTCTTCGATGAAACGCGGGAATTTATTGGCCGGCGTTGTCGACGCCCCCCCTTAAATATGTAAATGGCGGCACGGTGCCGATTCTGGTTTATGGGTGAGGACGCTCGGCCGTTCGAGCGGGTTTTCCAATTAAATTCTATTCTTTCGTCGAGGCGCGTCGAGCGAGCAGTCGAAACGCTTATCGAACGATATTTTATCCGAGCACTGCTGCGCTGGCCCCCGGTATCTGTGCCAGACGGTATCGCGGTTTATTTCATGTCCGCCGGGCCCGGACAAAGATGGCAACCCTGGGAATATAATATTACAGCCCCGGAGAGCCCTCTAGCTCACCTCGAACTCATTTCGAGCACATTAACCAGCTTCGAAACACCGAACACACAATCTCAAAACGTGTGACCGAAATACCCGGTACAATCGCTGCTTACAGTGTACTGCGTTGTGGCGCGGTGAATAGCACGTCCGACTACCAATCCTCGGGCCAAGGTTCGAAACCGTTCGATCTCAAGGAAAATCAATTTCCCTTTCTCCCAGGTTTTTCGGAAAGATCGAGGCGGTCGAAGTGCGTGTACAGTTGGTTCCAGTAAGTTGGAAACGGAAAATTTCTCCCTTCTCACCCCTCTGGATTTTCCCGTGGGGGAAAACACAACCATGAGCCAAACGCGAGGGAAAAGTTTAAAGCGCGCGAGCAGCGACGCGACGTTTGCACACGGGACTCGAAAAGGAGAAAAACGGAATCATCGATAGAGGTTGAAGGTTCAATGGGGAGAGGAAAATGGGGGAAAACAAGCGGCCCTTCCTCAACCCCTCACGGCAACTCCTAGGAACGTCGAAAAGTAACCGAGCGTGGCCGTTCTCACAAAGAGCCCGGGACCGGATCGCGTGTAATTTAATTCGTGGCGTGCTCGGAGCGGCGCCGAGGCACACGAGAGAGGGAGGGGGTTGCTCTAGAGGGTGGAGGTGCAGAAATCCAGGGGGAAGGAAAAGGGGGGTTGCGCGCAGATACAGAAGTTGGAGAGAGGAAGAGAACAGCTCCTGTGCTCTGCCCTGGTGGTGGTGTTAAGGTAGATGTCGTTGTCAAAGTGCACCTAGCCGAAAGACACACAACCACCCTTCTGCTGCGGCTGGTGAATCCCGTGCACCGTCACGATCCCGTTGTCGGTGGTGGTGATATTGATCCACCCTCGGAGCGTGACCGGGGTTGCTCTCCTCTCTCTCTCTCTCTCTCCCCCTTTCTTCTCACTCTCTCTCTTTCTCTCTGACTTCGCTCCAGCGCGTGTTTGCGTCGGTGCATTTTTGCGGTGCCCCGTTCCTAGGAAAAAACAGACCGTCTTTGCTCGGTTCATCCACTTTCTGTCTCCCGCGTTTATTCGGGGCTGCGCGAGAAAGGTTTCCATTGAATACCTGTTTCTATTTCCTCGAACCTACCCTCCTCGCCTTTTCTTCCCGCGATTTTTCTCTCTGCTACGCGATCCCCTTTCTTCCTGTTACGCTCACAAATTAATCCTCGGTGTTGATCAATTCCAACGCTACTTTAGATTCAGGAAAAGAATGAAGATGGAGGCAGATGGAGGAGACAAGTACGGTGCAAAGCAAATTGAATTTTTGAAACAGAAGCTGCGAATTAATTTATCTTCTAGGACCCCGCAAGCTTAGGGGAGAATAGGGTCATTGCGACCAGCTGAAAATTATGGATTATTATAGTAGTCACAGATACGTTGCTTTTTTTATAAGTTTGACTGCTCAGACCCTATATTACCATTTGATTGTAACGAGTACTTAGACAACCGTCGTTCTCCCCTATCACGTACCAACTTTTCACTCGGACAGACATTACCTCGTCCATGACCGACGGTTACTGGCGGATTTATGGCAAAACGACCGTCCCATCAACCCGAAGTACTGATTCGGTAGCGGATACGACTCGTCCCGCGACAAACACACGAGGATCGTAGGATCCAGGGTTCTCGGTTTACGAGGCCGTGTTTCCGAAAATCGTTTCTGAGAGAAAGTCGTTGTTAGCCGGTCGTTCGTGTGTTTAATTCGCGGTCCGAACAGCCATAGCTTTTTACATGACTTTTTTTCATCCCCGAGAATCGATCGACGGGCCACAACGCCTGTGTACACGACGGTGCCTATCATCAAGTGTCAGGCAAGACGAAACTCGTGGAATATTCATGCGGACTGCATTATGGCTGCTCGTTCGCAATAATATGACACAACTGCGCCACGTGTGCCGTTGACAACCGTCTGGTCGTTATGTACGCGCGATTACGCGCCCGGGGTTTTTCAGTGCTGAAACCATCATTCTAATGAGAGACCTTTCGATTTTTTATGACGGATTAAATCCATGATGAACCATAGAAAAATTCTTTTGATGTGCTTTTATGCGAGTTCGCATTCAATCCTCTCTACAGGCCACAAAAAATTTTTCCCACGGTTCAATCTACGATGGTTTTAAAGCTCGAACTTTCCCCTTTACGACGAGCTAAAAAAATCCCATATATGATTTTTCGTTCCCGTTCGACGGCGCTTCGAACGACAACTGTACACGGCGAATCAGCGTCGCGAGATCCACTAATTTGACTAATGCCTTCTGTTCGATAAACGGGAACTATAGTAATCGATGGCCACGTAAGATAGAGCTCAATTCCCAGGAGCACGTCCGTTGTACACTTGTCGGGCCGTCTCGATCGCGATTAAGCCGACCGAACGATCTCGGAATCATCGGTGTGAACGATAAGCGAGCATCAGCATGTCCGACCGCAAACATCCGAAACTACTTGGCCGGCCTTGCGTCTGACCGTGGCCCGACCAAAAGCGTCCGATTCCACTGATTCCGGCTTCGATCGGCTCCCGAGGAACGGAATGCTCCAGAGCATCCAGCAATCTCGAGTCCTGGCCACCTGTGATCCTCGTTTGCTCCGCCCATGCTGGCCCGTACCTGGATTTCACCATTCAGATACGTCACTTTTTCAGGCAGGTCAAAATCATTTGTTTGTTCTGTCATAATTAGATATTTTACGCATTCGCAACGAGCAGTTCCGAGATTCTAATTCTATTTCGGCCCGCACCCTCTTAGAAACGCGAGCACTTCGACGTCGGAATAATCCTAAACCGCGACTGGTAACTCGCCGGGAATCGATTTATCGAGAGCTAGGCCTGTTGTGCCGGTTAATGGCCGGGTAATACGGACACAATACGACTCGTCGGAAGTTGCGATTAATTCGGAGGGAGCAACCACTCGATCCAGTCCCTCAAGTTGCAGAAACTACGAACAAGAATTATCGCTGGCGATGTTGTCTGATTGAGGCGAACGTTTCCGATATGTTTCTTGCTTCTGTGGCTTTCGATCGAGACAGACCGCCTTCGCAAAATCTTAGAACAATGCGCCCTTCGCTGGAGGAACAATGGGAAATTTTTCATTTGCGTAAGGAACCGCAGTCGAATCGTAAAACATTTCTCAGACGATTTTCAGAATGCAACAAGAGGAATCGATACCGCGTCTGCTTTAATTCGTAACGTAATAAAATAAAAGTCCATACAGTTCGAACAATAGTCGCGTTAAATGTGTAGCACAAATATCCGTGTACGGGAAATTAAGCGTGCTCGTAACCCAGTTAGGGGAAAATGGAGACTCCGCAGGATAATACAAATTGAGAGCGGATAAAATGAATTGTATAAATAAAACGCTGCGCATGTACACTCGTTAAATTCTCTGGGAGATTTCAGGGAAAGTTGGGAAACCGTCTGTTTGTATCCGCCGGTACTCGTTAGCTGTTTCCGCACTCGAAGCCGGGAAAGTGTTCCGAATAATTATTCAAATCAGTTTTCCCAGACCGATGATAATTATTTCAAGAAACACGATGGAAGTTTCCGTCGGCGTGGAAAGGCGCAAGACGTGCAGCCCTACCGTTTTCACCGGTTTCGTAATATTTATTGAAGAAAGTTTAACGGTTCCACGGGACGGAAAAAAAGAGAGGAGAGAGGGTCACACCGTAGTGGAAGGAACGGCGAATATTGAAACCCGTTTCGCTGCCATAAATCCTCCCGGTAGTCGCGCACCGCTCCTCCACTTAGGGGAAATTGAAGAGAGGTCCTCGCGAAACTACTCGGAAAGTTCGATTAATTTGTGCCGGATTAAGGACTTTCGCGGAATTGGAGGGGGCCGTTTTGTAAACGGACGGACAAACATCGCTGTAAAATTTTGTCCACGATTCAACTCGGTTCAATTTTGTTGCAATTCAATTCCGATTCTTTTTCATTATTTTTTACACGGTTCCGGAGTCGGAATTCTCGAAAGCGGCGATTTTATTTCGGTACAGACGTTGTCTTTTGATCTTTTCGAAGCACAATTCCGTTTTGTTTTTTCTTGCTTCCACTCTGATTGAATTTCTGTCTCTCTCTCTCCATCTCTCTCAATTTCTGTTTTATTCTAAATTACACTGACGGGCAAAACTAATTACTTTTCTGTTCAATATTTCGTTCGGTAACTTCATGAAACAACGTAGAATATTCGTTCCGGTCTCATTTTAAAGCTTGAACTTTCTACTTTCGAAATCTGTTGTTCGTTTTTCTCCAAAAAAAATTTGAAGAATCTTAGACAGCAAATGAAAAATGTTCTGTCTGAGTTGCAACGAACTGGAGTGAACTAGACATTGATTTTCTCTCGTGATATTTTTAATAGATTGAAACAATAATTTTAAATTCTTCCAATGATTTTTGAAATAAAGTTGCGATCCAGAAACAAAGTACGACCTGTGCTCCACGCATTTACGATGAAAAAGCAGGTGGATGCAAGAGAGTCGGATAGAAAATAAATAACGAACCCAGAAAAAGAAGCGTGCTTTTGATCCGGAGATAGAAATGAAAAACCAAAAAGAAAAAAAAGAGAGAACTGCAGAGTTCGGACGCGGTGAGAACGACTTGATTCGGCGAGTTGGGCACACGCGCGCCCCGGATAACTGCACAAACGGCCGGGGAATTTACACCCGGAGCCGGGGACTGTAACGGCGCCACTGGGAATTGGGTCGAAAGAAAATGGCGGCGTCGGTGATTCCGGAATTCGGGGACGACGGGATCGGGAAAGCGATTTTTACGCCCGAATGTGACTCGAAAGAACTGACCGACGGTCGTCACGTTGCAGACCGTAAAAAGTCGGGATTCGGAATCAACGCGAATTGAAATTTAACGCTGCCGTTCTTGTCGAGTTAGTGCCATTTTGAAGATGAAACGTTTTAACGATTCTATAAATGATTCTAGCCTATAGAATTATTCCTAGACTGTATTTTTATAATGCTCTTTCAATTACCTTATTTTAATTTCTTTGGTTATTTGGAATTACTTGGTTATTTACTCTTTGCTAACTTTGTTTTTACAGTTGTAAAATTCTTTTATGTTCATTCTTTAACTTTAGCCTGTTGAATCCTGAATTATTTGATCTTTACTCTTTATTCTATCTCTTTTATATTTCACAGTTGTAAGTCTCTAGACATTTTTACAATTATTAAAACAAAAAGTGTATACACGGGCGGTGTACTGAAATAGATTTTGTAACACTAGCTTCGTTCCATTTGTTCTTGTAATATTTGAATTTTACTCTGAATAACCCTTTTTTGTTTCGCTCTTCTAATTCCCCGGAAACTTCAACAATAATTGGAGGATAAATGAGAAAAAAAATTGCCCAAACGAGCCAATCGTACCATGCATAAAATTCCACTTGAAAGAAAAATGTACAACAAAAGTGAAAATTTATTATCTTCGGAACACAATGAACGAAGTTTAATTAAGTTTTCGTTGAATTGATCGTTCGAGCGGGGATTTTTAAAACGCTGCTTCATGGTTCTGCGCCATCGTTTCCCCGCGCATTTTCCATGAAGTATAATCAAGATTGCTGGACAATGCCAAAGGACAAGGATTGTCCTAGGACAGTTAGTTAGAGGATCTCCGGATCCAGATAAGAATGGGAACGCGTTCTCGGAGCGCCTTAATCCGGGAACCGCGGGGATTTCAAATGGCCGAACTTTCGGCGGAACTGATTTAATTGCAACCCGAGGAGCGGCTAGGAAAAGCTAGCAGAGGGTCGAGAGGAAAAGCTAGCGCAGGTCCGAGAGGAGAAGCGAGAACAGAGGGCCGTTAACTTGACCGAGCGTGCTGCCAGGTGCGCGTCCCTGCCGGTCAGAGAGCAAAGTTGTCAACGAGTTTCCGGAAAATTTCAGCCACCGGGAGAATATCATTACTGTTCTACACCCCTTTAGTTTAATATCTTGTTGCACGAAACAATTCGAATATAATCGTTCAAGCTTCACAATTATACCGACCCCAGAGGAAGCCTCACGAATTTCGAAAATCGCCGTCCGACTACATTCCATTTCACACTGATCCACTTTGCAATCATTTTTCCGACCGACACTTCCTGAAATCTGGAATGCCATTTTTGGCTGCTGCCAGTGTCAATTTTTATTTGCATCCTTGCCAATTGTTCAAGCCTTTGGAAAATTACACATTTAATTTTTTGGGGCTCTGCTTGATTTATATAGAACCCTTTCTGCTACTTTGTCGTGTCAAAAAGGGTCGCTCTGTATTTTTAAAATTGCTGTCTTTGTTGCTTTAATCGATGGTTTGACCTGACACGAGTCCTCTGATTTTTCAATCGCATCATTCTCAATTGTTCAAGCCTCTGAAAAATTACAGATTTAATTTTTTGGGCCTCTGCTTAATTTATATAGAACTCTCTATACTATTTTGTCGTATCAAAAAGGGTCGCTCTGTATTTTTAAAATTGCTGTCTTTGTTGCTTTAATCGATGGTTTGACCTGACACGAGTCCTTTTAATTTTTCAATCGCATCGTTCTCAATTGTTCAAGCCTTTGAAAAATTACAGATTTAATTTTTTGGGGCTCTGCTTGATTTACATAGAACACTGTCTCCTATTTTGTCGTGACAAAAACGGTCACCCTATATTTGTAAAAATGTTGTCGATTTTTCAATCGCACAGATCTGAAAATTTAACGTTCAATTTTTTGAAATCTTAGTGGAATCTGCTTCGTTATTATGTTAGGAAAGATTGTAATAAATTGTTAGTTCTCGCTGCTGAACAGCCAGCATTCGTCCGCAAAGGTCTTCACTTCAATTAGTGTGGACTTAGTAAATTGGCAACTTCAAACGTTTCAATTTGATTGTTGCCTAACCGGGACCGAAGCCATTGCGAAAATGACGATAGTGACGACCAAGAGAAGTTTGCGAACGCAGTTTTCAACGCCTCCGGCGACTCCAGAGCCAGAGACGCCCGGCGCCGAGTTATTAGCGTTAATTACCCTCGATATCGAGCCGGATAATTAAGGGATTAGCGGGTTTCCGTTTGTCGGCTGCTACGGCGTATATTAGAAACAGTCCGAGAATTACTGTGTTTGGATAAGGGCGAGGCGGGGGTTGGAGGTCCGGGCCGCTTAACGGGCTTGCGATTCCACGTGATTTATGCGAGTCTGCGGTCGATACGTGGCACAGACACCCGGGTAATCCTATCCGAGCTATCTGAATCGTTAGTCCCGATAAGAACCGCGATCTTTATCTCGAAGAAGGAACCTTCCAAATTATGACACTGGCACCAAACTGCGGAAAATTGTATAATTACAAGCTACGAAGAAATTAAAAATATTATTTCAATCGATTCAACATATTGGGACAGAAAATAAATTTTTCTTTCCAATCCAGTTTGTTGCAGAAAATTTTTATTTTGAAGACCCGTGTCTCGTATAAACAGTAGAAACTGACGAATAAACTTGCCGAAAAGAAATAAAATAGCGACAACATTCCAAAAAGAAAAAAATCTATTAGCAATTCATGTTCTCGGTGACGTTTGTCGAAAATTGAGGAGCTCATCGAATGTTTCGATTACAGAATTATTTTGGAAAGCGAAACAGAGATGTAAGTCGATGCGGCGTTGCGTCTCGCGCGGCAACGTGATTAAAAACAGCATAGTGGTTAGGAGGCAGCGTCGATGGCGTCGACAATGGCGCCGACAATGGCGTCTCGAATAAGCCCGAGATTTGGAGGGGCCCGAGAGGTTTCTATTGCCGCGAGGGCTTAATATACAGGCCGCACAATTTCCTGGTCGGCTCGGCCGGGCATGTGTTTGCCCGTCATGGCGGCCAGGCCTCGATTTTCATCGAGCAGTGTTGCCACAACAAACCGGCCGCGTAGAACAAAAGCGAATTGAAGTTCTGTAACCCGACGATGCCAGAGCCAGCCAGCACAGCCACCGCCGTTGTTCCCCGGGTATCGTCTTACTTCGCCCATTCAAATTCACGAACATTCAAACTCGGCGAATAATCAAACTTTACTTGGTAATGTAATTCCGCTGGTCCCCGGCTGGCTGTAACTGTAAATGCGCTTCCCCCGAGCAAAAATACTTCGTCGGAATATGGAGAGAAAACTGGCGAAACTTCGGACGGGAACGTGTTGTATTCATAAACGCGATTTTTCACTCGATCTTACCCGCGCGCGAGCCGACAGCTTATGCTTTTGAATTCGGACCCGTTTCCCGCCTTTTTGAACGAAATCGCGAGATTAATGCGTCTCTTACATCGAGTATTATTTTAACGGACAATTTATTGTCGGTTTTTATTGTTGCACGAGTTAGCTTAATGTCGACAGTGGAAACTTCATTTTCTTTCCAATTATTTATAAATGCACAATTTTTCTGAGCAACAGTTTGAATTAATTGTATCGGCAACAGGAATATTGTAGGACCGGAGCAAATCAAAGTTCACGATCCGCCCACAGTAAAAATTAACTTTCAGTTTCCTTGAGAAAATCTGACAACACAAGTTCCAAAATGGCGGAGGACGAATCGGGGATCCCTGAGAAAGTCTACCACCAGCACCATTACCAAGCGGATAAAATCATTCATAAATCATAAAATTTCATTCGACGCTTCACCCGTCACTCGCCTAATCCCTCTTCTCGCGAGACGGAGCACAATTTCCCGAGTCTCTTTATCCGACAAAGCGAAAATCAGCTCGGAAAGAGCGCCTGCCTTTGGTGGATCCATTTTTTTTTGAAAACATAAATCATGCTCGCGTTTGATTCGCAAAGGAGATCGTTTCGATGAAGAAGTGGAACAAGGGGGGTCGGTAGGTGGTGCAGATGGGGATGCAAGTTGCAGTTTGGCTGCAACAGTGGTCCCGGATTGCAACTCAAACGACGGGGCAGAAACCGCGGGCCGAGTGAATAAGTTGAAGTTTCGCGGCGAAACGTATCGGTACGCGAAAATTTCTCTCTCTCCCTCTCTCTCTCTCTCTTTCTCTGTGTGTGTTGCGAGTGCTCTCGAGTAGCAGGGATGAACGAACGAACCCGTCAGGGGGTAGGGGGTTTCTGTTTGCGTGTACGCAGACATTCGACGGGTTTCAGGGAGCCGGGGCACGCCCGAAAGCAATTTCCTGCGGCTTTCGCGTCTTTGTTTGCTCGTTGCATCGCATCGTCCGCTCCGCCTATCCAATCTGCCGGCTTTTTCCCCTTTGGGCGAACGGGATATGATGATCGAACGCGTAACACCTTCGCCAAGACAGCCCCGAGGTCACCGGAGCCCGATACTGTTCGGCCGGTGACCTACTACCGTGACATCGCTGCACCAGTTTCAGCAAAGACACCTCGAAACGATTCTCAGTTCCGATAATCCTCAGTCCCTCTTTTCGAGTTTCTGGGGACGATCGTGATATTAGTTTATTACGAATTCCGTGCACCGATCGCGAATACAGTGACTTCTCCATATACGTCGCCAGGGCCTCGATGGTAAACGTCGCTTCCGCGACGGGCAATTATCCCCTACCGCGGGGTGTACCCCTCGAGGGCAAAATTCGATACCAAAATTATTATTAAACGTCAAAATTAACAGTGCTGGCGGCAGCGTCGTAGTGCGGTCTAGTATCGAGGTAATGGTGTGCTTTTACAAGAGAAACTCAGAAATCCATTATTTCTTTAATCAATCACAGTAAACGTTTTGGTCAAATATAAGAGCGTTGTGTGGTTCGAAGTGCGGTCTAGTATCGAGGTAATGGTTGAAGTTTCTTGGTTGAATACTGCCTGAATTTTTGCAGAATATTTATGGGACAGATTTCACTATTTCAAGAACTTGCAGTAATGCTTCGATACTAGTCCACTCGAACACCAACGGCACACTCGCCACTCAACGTTCAATAGCTCGGCCAAAAATAATCGTACATCGACCAACGAGGGCTCGATTTAAAGCAGAGACTCTAATCTTCATATCTACGTTGTTTTCACGAGTCAAAAAAATTTTCCACGTGCGCACGAGAACGTTTCAATTTGCACAAATTTCGAAACGGAAAAGTATCTTTACTTTCTCAGCCGGTTACATAGACAATGTTGTCGAGAGAAACCAGGAATGGATTTCAAAAGTAGAAGGTCCAAGCTCGAAAATGAGACCAGAGGGAATATTCTACGAGGATTTTTCACGAAATTACGAGCCTCTGAACGAGAATTTAGCGAACTTCTAATTTCGTACGACAGTGTACTTTGAATTCGAGAAATAATGGTTGCGCGTAGTTTCAATCGGACTAAATGAATGGAAACGTGTAGGATCAAGCGAAGATCGTGATCGATGGGGCGGTGGCGCGTGGTATCGAGGCGGCCTCGAATAAAAAGCAATCTCTTCGATCGCGGAAACGCGTTTCTCTTCATTATTGCCGGTTTCCGGTGTTCCGGGTGTTCCGCTCGCATATTTTCCGCGAAATCGAAACGTATTAGGCTCGCGTTCGCGCCGGGCTATTCACTGGCATTTCGAAAGCTTCTCTCTCTCTCTCTCTCTCTCTTGGTCGATCTCCTTTCCCGGAATCGATCCCGAAAGCGAATCGGCCCTGTCTACGTCGACGGTTTGAATGGGGCCACGGGACGTTGGCCTGAATGCGAGTTCCTTCGTCAGTATTCGTCAGTTTATTGGAGCAGAGTGAGCCTTTTTAGGTATACTGGCCGGACAGACTCCTCGAACGAAGCCCCGCGTCGGTTATCTCCGGCTAGCATTCAACCAGCAACCTTCCCCTTATCGGTAAATCCTAATTTATTATCGGATTTCCGGATATGTGGAAAAATTCCTCGCAAAGATCATAGGGAGGATGGCCAATTTTTCTGAGACACCCAGTATCGATTGTGATAAAAGAATTCAGCAAGTTTCGAGAACAACAGGAAGAACGTGTTCGATACGAAGCAGATGCGAATCGAATTTGCGTGGCAGAGGGAGACTTGTTCCGGGCACGGACAGGGTGAACAACCGAATCAGTTCGACGACGGCACGGCAGAGTCCTTATTATCATTAAAAACGAGGCCTCGTCGAAGCCTCGTTACCGAACCGCCCCAGACGCATCAACGACCCTCGAAGGAATTGCACTTGTTAACGCCGTGGGGGGGGGGGGCCCTCCAATTATTCGGGGCGACGTGATCTCTTTCGACAAGGCCTAACTTCCTTTGATACCGATCGCGATCCACCGGGATCCATCGCGTCTACCTGTTACAATCGTCGAGTGCATACCCTCTCCGCTTTTCCACATTTTCAATTACGACGCTTGCGACTGTTCCACGGGGAATCATTGTACCCGGGAATTTCACCGTGGTACAATTATACTTTCGCCGGGCTTTGTCACGCGCGTGTTCGTCATTTTCTGCATCGATCTATTTTCCCTTTTGTTGCTCAAACAAACTTTCAAACGTGCATCGGAGCTCTGATCTATCGTCTGACAATCGGGCACAATGAATGACAGTTTTATTTTACTTTTGACAAACGTTGGCCAAACAAGATATTGTTAGATTTCTTTTCGAATTATTTTATCGGTTTCTCAACATCGATGCTCGTTCGTAATGCTGTACAATTATTTTCCATCTATTAAAAATTGATTCAGACCATTTTTATTTTCCTTTGCAAACGGGTTGATCAATAAAAGAAAAACTGTAAAGACAAATTGTAGTTGAGGAATTGAATTTTCATTTAACTTCTGTCCCTCGCAATTCATTTAAACAATTTTTATGTTGGTTTACTTGGAAGTCGGTAATGTGGTTCATCGTCATTACCGACTTCCTGGAACAATTCATGGAGGAAGTTTCATTTAATTTCTGGCGTCTTTAAATCAGGAACCATAACTGTTATAACCAAAAAGAAAAAAGTCATGGAATAACGAGTATTTCATTGACCAAGATCGTATTATAAAAGGATTATAAGTAACCGAAAATTTTTTCTTTTGTTGGTAAATGTATAAAAATCGATACTTTTCATTCATTTTGTTCCTCGAATTTTTTTCTTTACATTTTGTGTAGATTATCTTAAATTTCAATAATAATCAACCTTTTTTAACTGATTTTTATCGTAGAAAATTTCAGGATAGTTATTTTCGGTCCCCGCTTTAAATTCACTCGAGCGATATCTCGCGCGCAGATCCGCTCTAACAATTACGTTTATTTGAAAAACGCGAAGCCAGCAAGCAACAAGGAGTGTCGTTCGACGAAGCGAATATTGGTCCACGGTCAATTTTCAGTGGCAAACAGTGTCAAGTTCAGACAGAATCGAGCGTGTCGACAGTCGAAAGGCGAAAAAGCGAGAGACACGGGCTCTCTCCGTCGATTGGCGAGCCGATCTTTTTTTTCCCCGGCGGAGAGAGAAAGAGAGAAAGAGAGCGTTCAATGCGGCATCAATATTTGGCGAACTGTTCGAGAGCGAATTTCAAGCGGTCCGCGTCGTCGGTGTGTGCACTCTCCGCAGAGATGCTCCCCCGTTTAAATATGTAATTGTCCGGGCAGGCTGTTCGGCGACGAGCTATACATACGTGCGCACTATATCGAAATATTTTCAACATTTCCCAGGCCCTCGTGAGCGCGCGTTCCTCGCCGGGCAATTTCGGGATTTAATTGAAAGTCCATTTCGCGTCGCGTGCACGACTTCGACAAAAAACTGTGTCACAGATGCATAAAGTTGCACTTGAAACGAACGTTTGCTATCAACACGCCCCTCGAAACAATATACATGCTCTTCCGACACAAAAACAGACAGGAAATTGTTTCAATATTTCCGTTGATCGTTCTTCGAAATTCTGTCTTTTTCCGCAATGGAAGGAAATAAATAGTTGCTTCTAACGACTGATAAATTTTTTAGCAGGGCTGTATAGTTAAACTTTACTTCGTGAGACCAGAAAATTTCAACTTTTTTTATGCAATCCTGTAGATTTTTGCGAGAAAATTCCAAAAATCCATGTTTTAATGTTAGGAATTCACTGGTTCAAAAGTAATGCGTGTTTGAAGTTGAACGATTTTAAGCGTTTCTGACAGATAAGGGCGCCGCCATGTTGATAATTAATGTAAATCATTCACCCACTGTTCTCCATTTTCTAAATTCCCAAAAATTCCCACTGTATTCTGGTTCTCCCTGCCGTTTTTTTTTTTTTTTGACGAATTTATAGGAACTTTTCTCACGAAAATTATTGAACCTAAAGAAAATGCGGAAAAATCAGTTACTTTGAACATGAAGAAACCAGAATGAACCCTTAAAAAGGTAAAACAAAGGGCAATAAGCGAGCCAGCGAACGCGTCGGAGAAAATGAATTCGGTCTTGGTTAATTGCGAAAGCCGATTATATTACTGTAAGGTGGGCCGGTATCCGGGGTGACGGACGGCTCGAAAATTCGAGGGGGCCCCGTGGAACAATCACCGGTTCCCCAATTAAATTAATTGGCAGTCTGAAGGGGTGGATTGGCCCGCAGTGAAATAAAGCCACCGGACACCGCCGACCGCAAATATAAATCCCTCTATTTAGAAAGACGCGGTTGGACGAACGTTTAATCCAACCACGTGATCCATTTCCCTCTGGCGAGAGGAGAGAGAGAGAGAGAAAAAAAAGAGAAGAGATAGAAGGAGACAGAGAGAAGAAAAAGGAAATATTTACCTTCGCCGACCACCGAATTCGCGCGTCACACCGCGGCTACATTTTTTTTTTCACGGCGATTCTAATTTCACGTTCGCCGGATTACATGTTTACACACACCGACAAAAACAGTGTGTTGAACCGCGCTTCGATAACTGAACCATTTGCTCACTTTTCTAGCCGAACGCCGACTCGAAACGCGCAATCACGCACCCTGTGTTCACGGCGACGCTTTTAATTCGATGCTTTATCGATGCTTTATTTATTTAATTCTGTTTAAAAATTATTCCGCGACTCTGCACGTCGTCTGCGACTAAATGATAGTCTGTCTTAGGAAACGATTTTGAAACTGGTTTCGGGGTAGATATTACTTTGCTGGTAAAATAATTCTCTAACAAATAGAAATTGAACTTTGTTTCCATACTCAGTGTGTCAGGATACCTTCACCAATAAACTGCGAGTCTTTATGGAAAATAAAAATGTTCTACATCGACTGAGAGGGTTCAATAAAAACTGATTTCCTCCCTTAATAATGCATTGGAAACAATCTGACAACGTTCTTAGATTTTGTTAATCTTTTACGACTTCATATTTTACCTAGCCAAGTTGTTCATAAAAATCCGCAGTCCGTACAGTAACATAAGGAAAGTTAAAGTCGATCTTTTCAATCGACTGTGTTTATAAAAAATGTTATTTCACTTGGTAGGAAGATCTTCGAAATACAATAAAAACAACGGAACTTCTCACAAAATTTTTCTAGATCCTCTGGAACCTCCAGGTAAAATTACAGAAAGATCCTCCAAGTAGAAAAATATTTACCTGAGAGTTTCGTGGAGATTTTCAATAATTTTCAGCGCGATCTGTCTTGCAAAACGTTCTGAAACTCGTCGCTGTTCCTCGATGATCGTCGGAGAGTTTGTTCGACGCGCACAGACACAATATTTTCGCCCAGGAAGGGGCGGGTTTCCGGGGGGTTGAGGGTGAAATTTTATCTCGGCGTTCGATTCACAGCCTGCCAAACTTCTGGACGCGTGTTTCCCGTATCTGGATCGCGACTACAGTTAACGTTTCGTCGACCAGGCCCTAGTGAAACGTATTTTACCCCCGGAAGTTTGTCCCTCGCCCGAACCAGCCCCCCTCCTTCCGCTCGGCAGTAGCATAACTGTCGGGAGGTCACAGTCCTTTGGAAACCGTGGCGCGGAGCCCCGTTCGTTTCTGCAAATCTTTGCTGGGAAACTTTAATTAGATCTCTGAAAAATTACCACCCCTTGCGAGGCCTTAGAACGGCTTAGTCGGATCCCTGTACAGTCAGATTATTTAATTTAAACAAGAGGTTTCAGAGTAGAGGACATTCTGCGCAGGCGAGTGACCGTTAAAAATAATTTTTGTGTATTTTAAAATTTTTTGAAAAGGTTTATTCAGTCTTCTAATATAGACTTGGACTTCTATTTAAGTAATTAGAAAATTAGCTATTTTTGTCCTTTTGACTTTTAACACTTGGTTTACCTAGCACCAAAATTGACTATTTACATTACTTTGTCAAAACAACGAGAATATGCCTATCCAGATTTTTGTTTCTAATGTATACTGCAATAATCATAAATTAAAAATATTAGAAAGAAGATTAGAAATTACGAATATTAGAACGCGGTTTGCCTAAAATATGTGATTGGAGTTTACAATAATTCCAAAAAACGAATTAACTTTGGTCCAAAGGAACCGTGTTGAAAAATTTGTAGAAGCTTGATACGTCCATCCATCGTCCAAGGGTTAATGAGCGAGCACATTTTACCATAGTTAGGATGGAAGGCAAACATGGCGGCTGATGAGTTCAATTAAAAAACACGGGGAAGGGAGGGAGCCGCAAATATTTGTTTCGTCGCCGGTGCTCGGTTCAATCTGCAAAATAATCCCCTAATTACGGGCGGCGCCATTTTGTTTGGTTACGTTCAAATGCCACTTCCGGCTGGAAGTTTTTGCGTGGCGTTGCGCCGCTCGGTTAATTAAAATTATAATTCGACGACGCGACGGTCCGCTGTGGCGCGATGTTCAAATAAAATTTCAATAAGCCCAGTTCCGACGATCGAATGTTTTTTAATTAAAGAATGGATCCCCTTTTATTCGAATATTAAAATTTTCCTCGTCCTTTCGTCTATTTTAATTGGAATTTCGACGATTGAGCCAATTAAGCACCGGAAGATCCGCTGCAAAAATTCGTCGATTAACGAAATTTCAGATTTCTGTAGGATAAAATGCTAATAAAATACTGAGATCTTTGTTTGGTATATCGTATGTTAATGTGCGTTGTTGTTGCTGGAAAGCGTTGCATTTTTGTACGGATGTACTTTGAAACAATATTCTGTGTTTAACAATCCGTATTTTATCATTATTTTCGAAGAACAATGTTAAATCCAATACAGTAAAAAAATGTGACAATACGTCTGTATTTTACATACACAAGGTAATCACTTTAACATCCAGTATCAACGAGTAAATATTGCCTGTGCATTTATAATTTACACGTTCCTCGGATAATGGATGTTTTAATTGTATTCCACGCGTAACCAAATATCACGAAGAACAAATAACAACGCGAATATTTAACAACAAGAAGAATGACAATGCATCCATATTACGAACTGAATAAGCGTCCTAATGAATAAGTTAATTCGATTTTTCGTGTTCTCTGTGCTGTGTGCCACGGAGAACAATATTACTAATATTTAATAATAAGAATGAGAATGCAGCGGTATATTTCTCCTGGAAAATCAATAATTTGATTGTTCTGTATTATTGGTTGGACTCAACGGAAATTAATAATGATCGCGGGCAGACAAATTGGAACAATGCCGCTTTATTTTGAACCGAATAATTGCGCTGTACCAATGAATAGAAGACCAACAATTTAATTGTATTTTGTAGATAGCCAGATGCAATAGCGATCGCTGATCAATAACTGATTAATTTTTTCGCGAATTATACAATGCATTTTCACTGCACATTACCAACCACCAACCACGAATAAATGAAAATCAAAGATTCTATTCAGGGACCATAGATGTTTCTCTTCATCGATGACAGCCGTCGAGGAGGGTCCAATTTTTTGGACAGCAATTGTTATTTGTAACCAAAAGGTATCAAAATCGCTATTTTCTAATCATATTGTTCTTCGAATTTTTCTCTTTATAAAACTCAACTCTTTATAAAAATCGACTTTTTATCAATGATTTTTATCGTAGAAGATTTTAGAATAACTGTTATTTTTGGTCCGTGATTCTATCGCATTTTGACGATGGGTTGCGCTGATCAAGAAAGTTTCCGAGAAAAGAAGAGCAGGAAAGATAAATTTATATTCACTAGAATCACGACGCTACAGAGACAACCAATGCATACGCACTGCATGTTTCCAATAGCACTTTTAATTGAAAAGCAACAATTGAGTTTTGTGGACGGCTGGACAGCGCAGTGATCGATAAAGACCCGAAGAAGAAGAAGAAGAAGAAGAAGAACTGCAAAACGACGAGGCTTGATTTTCGGGTGAATCGTCGCGTCGCAGAGCTGTGTATTCTCGCAGGAGCGGCCAATTAAATTCGCCGGCGAGCCAGCGATAGCCACGGCGAAATAGTGCACAGGTAATTCAGGAGTTGAATTTTCGTTGGCCGGTAATGGGAACGAACGCGCCTCGCGCCCACCCCGGGCCACTGTAATTGATTCATGCATTTGGAAACGAGCCGCCGCGTCGAGCCGAACCGAGCCGAGCCGAGCCGAGCCGGTTGGAATTGCGTCTATGGTTACGTGATCTTTAGCGGCGCGCGTTGTTAAACCGTGCAACTCGAACGGCATTCCGGGGTAACGCGAGCTGTATTACAAGCAATATCCAACCGGAAACGCACCGTATCACATGCTAGACGCGCTCGGAAGGTTCCTGTAACGAGGACTAATCGCGCCGGAATTTCCTCAGCCCCAGGAAACACTCGATTTTTAACGAGCAGACAGAATACCGTATAAATTACCGGAGAATCGCGTGGAGGCCTTCCGCCATTTTTGACGATTTATTCGGAACAGTTCAATTATTTGGTTCAGGTGTCCATGGCTTGTAAATATTTGTACGAATATATTATACTCCTCTTTGTACTATAAACAACTTGGGAGTGTCCCATTAAAAAATTCGCAAATTCAAAGAATCGTAGAATGGAGGTCCTGGAAGTTTTCGAGGTTTTGCGGGTCACTTTCCCGTTGACATTGAAGTCCGGCCGGGTCGAAAAATCATACCAAGGTCGACGAATCCGACGGCGCCGTCATCGATCATTTTCGTGGCCGAAGAGCGTCGGGACGCCGTAGCACCGGGATGACGAGCCGCTCTCCCCTCTCGCGCCGATGAAAAATTCATCCCCTCGTTGTGAATACAAATCGAGCCATTAAGATTCAAAGTGCGCGGGCCCGGCGCGGTCTCACGCGAGAAATCCACCGGAAGCGAGGAGGTTAAACCGCGAGGATGTCTGTCGCGTCTGCGACCCTCGATCTCGGGAACCCCCGATGCTCGCAGACGTCGCAGAAATCGATCCACCTTCGCAATCTGCTCCAAGCTTATCTCCCTTCGTGTCAATGATTTTTCCTTCGTAGGAGATCCTCGAAAAAATACGCATTTCTCCTGAACGATTCGCGGAATGTAAGAAAGTTTAATAAGTGGTCCCGTAAAAAATTAATTTTCACCATCGATCATCAGATGATAGTAACATTTTATCTACCGGAAACCAATTAATAGGATTTTCAGTAATTGTACTGTACCAAAAGGCAGCTTTTACAAAGTAATCTCAAAAGAAATGATCAGTTTATGTCACTGGGAGAAAATTGTTGTTCGACTATTGAAATTGTTAATGCTTTCCGAAAATATGAAATAGTCGTCGAATTTGTTAACACAAACTGAATAGAACAGTCACTAATCTCGAATATTCCGCGTTTAAAGATGGCGTCCGCGTCCAAGAAGCCCGATTCAATTTCGCCGGCTACAGATCGTCCAGGATTTTAATTTCTCGTTAAAGCGTTTAACCAAAGCTTCCCTTATTCGAGAAAAATCGATCGTACCTTATTGACGCCCGTCGCGATTAACGGATGAAGCTTCCGTTGAGCACAGATTTTACAACGGAAGCTTATCGGACGCCATTACGAGGGCGATGAACGTAGACGAAGTTAACGTCAAGGAATATAGACGAGAAACGTCTCCGTTTCTCCTGAGCCGGATCGCAACGCATGCAAATGGTTTATCGGCCGAAATATGCGACCGTCATTTGAATAATCGCATATTCATGCGTGAGAATTCGCGAAAGTTTCGATAACGCGAGCTGGTAACCGAGCTGCCCAATTCCGCAAGATTCCGCGAATTGCCCAGCAATTTTTTGTTGCTTTACGGGCCGCAGAAAATTCGAAATTTCTTTAATTAATCACAGTAAACGTTTTGGTTAAATATAAGAGCTCTGTGTGGTTCGAAGTGCGGTCTAGTATCGAGGTAATGGTTGAAGTTTCATAGTTCATTACTGCCTGAATTTTCGTAGGATTTTTATGGAACAGTTTTGACTATTTTAAGAACTTGCAGTAATGCTTCGATACTAGTCCACTCGAGCACCGGCGGCACACTCTCCATTCAACGTTCAATAACTCGGCCAAAAATAATCGTACAACGACCAACGAGGGCTCAATTTAAAGCTGAGACTCCAATCTTTATACCTACGTTGGTTTCACGAGTTAAAAAAATTTTCCACATCCGCACGAACGTTTCAATTTGCACAAATTTCGAAACGGAAAGGTATCTTTACTTTCTCAGCCGGTTACATAGTTATTTCATGACTTTTGTTCTTTTTGGTTATAACAGTTATAGTCCCTGGTTACAACACTTTGAACATGGGAAATTTTGGAACGAAAATTTATTGATCCTCCGAGTTGTGCATTTGCAAATATGACGTTCGACGAATTGAACGGTTCTAATAGAAATGGTTACAGGCCACTTTTCCAATTCGACGTCGAGTGAAGTATGAGGCGACGGTCTGACGCGTTCGACGTGAATGAAAAAACGGCGGAAAAGGCGGGCTCGAAAGGAATCGATGATCAATTGGCGCACAAGTCATTCCTCGATCCACTCCTGCGGACACAATCGGACAATTTTCCGTGGGGGAGGTGCGAGGAGGTTTTCCCGTGGAATCGAAAGCGCAACCCCTAGAAGTTTGCTGACTCGCGAGACTTTCGAGCCCTGGCAGTCTGCGCCGCGCGGCAGACTTTGAACAATAGTAGTTTGTACCGCGGCGGATTTAATTGAATAGAAATTAGACCATCGATCAGACCGGTCTAGAGGCGTCGTTGAACCGTTCCGCGCGTTTGCCCCGGCAAACTAGACGAGAAACCGGCCACCATTTTACCCGACTGCTTGATTAATTGCTGTTCTTCCGAACCGTATAGTTCCGCGTTTCAATAAATAATTCTGACCCCCCCCCCCCCCCTCCCCTACTCCTAACCGGAAACAGTTCATAAAGTTCAACGCTGAATCTACCCTGTACTAAACTCGCATTTCTTATCACATTATTTACTGGCGTGTATTTCATAATATTTTAAACAGTTTCTAATTTTAACATAATCTGATTATTGCGGATCTTTCTGCAAAATAAAAATTGTCTGCGGAGATTGCAGGAACCGAGTAGAAATTTTTCGTTCTGTCGTGACTTCAACAAATGAGAAATAACATGTTTACATTTTTAAATTAAGCCTCCTGTTCTTTCGAGTTGCACCTGCTCATTTTTGTCGTAAATTCAAAATGCGTTGGCAGGTTGGAAAATATGTTCTCGGTCATTCGTTCGTTGACACTCGCGGTTTGTCTTGGTTTGATAAATTATTTCAAGCTGGAAGGTAATTCTCGATCAATCACCGATCCGGTTCAGACCGGCAGGCGATTTCGGGAAATTAATTACACTTCACGGGCACGGTGTATCTCTTTATCCGATTGTTGCTGTAAGGTTTGCGTGCCGAAGCTGTTTCAAAGTCGGATTTTCATCGACCGGGTAAAACAGAGGAAAAGTAAGAAATTAAATTAATGAGAAATTGTATTTTATCGTGATCTTCGGACTTCTGTAAGTTCGCGTAAAAAAATGTTACGACCTTCCGTCTGCGCTCATTTTAAAGGGCAAAGTCTCTACTTTCATGCGCTCCAAGTCGATTTTTTTCTAGGGTACATTTCCCTTATAAAAACGGAGGGAAAAGTTGAAGTTGCTTCTCTTCACCTGAAATTTGATAAATTAATTTCCTGTGTAGAGTAAAAAATTTGTTTTCGAATTCTTTCGAACGCGGACTCGTAAAGCGAACTCTCCCCTTTGCGATAAGCTTTTCAAAATGTATCTGCGATTTTTTGTTACCGTTTTATTGCATTTCGAACAGAAAGGTGTGCTGTCGGCTTGAGTTTGTGAAGTTGCTCACTCTGTTTAACAAGAAGACAGGGTCCGAAAAAATAGACCTTAAGGGCTCGAAAGTGCAGACTTCGCGCTTCAAAATGAGCACCGGCAGAATGCTGTAGCATTTTTTAAATAGAAGTTACGGTAGATTGGGGATCAACAATTTCACAGTGGAATAAGAACGAGGTCGATTCGATGCACAAAGGGCCAAGACGATTAGGGTCCGATAATCTGTATCCGGGCGTGATTAGTACCGAATTAGTCAGCACTTCCTGAGGTAATCAGACTTCGATGACCGGTGAGCACGGCCGTGGTATACAGCCAGTTACCTCCCGAAGCGATCGGACAATGCCGGATCATTTGGGCTTTGATGATCGATGTATGTAGTGTTTGTTTGGCCGCTTTCCCTTGAATCAGCCACGGTTTCGCCGGCAACAGCGCTACATGGAATTACGTTTACGGTTGCGGCTTGCGTTCGCTCCTGTTGCGAGAAGATTCGTTCCTCGACGGATATTCGACCACTCTGGGGATTAATATCGTCGCGACTTAGGCGAGTTAGATCGAGTTAGGAACACTTGTTCGGGCCCAGGCGTTTCCGATCCCTGCGGCTGCGCATTGGGAAGATGGACGGTCTTAATATTTTGTTCGATTTTATAATACTACTATTATTCAACACTTCATCCAGAAATGGTAGACGGAATGATTTGTACACGGAATAAAAAGCGAACTACAGTGAATTCTCTTCAAGTCTTGAGGTCTTGACAATAACATATATCGTCATCTTGATATTTTTATTTCATTAAATAAGTGATCCTTCTGATTTTAAGGAACTTTTCGAGTTTATGGGGCATTTCACTGAAAGCGTTAATTGCACCTCGAGTGTCTTATCTCGTCCCTTTCACGAAGCGCGTGCGATATGAACGAATTGTTGTTCGCAAAATCGTCGTTCTGAGACTCGAGATCCAGTTACAGCGAGTAGAATAGGGTGCTAATTTGCTCATTAGAAACGATGTGATTTCAGGGTTCTGTCTCGACGCCCGCGGAAAAGTTAGCCACGGCTAATATCGGTGTTTGCTTTTCGACCGTTTAACTCGATTCCGGAAGCGGGGGCGTAGAGAAACTTCTTAACCGATAATTCAGTTCCTTCCGAGTCTCCCATTGTCCCCGGATTCATTAAATGTTCCTATTCGAGGCGACTCGAAAATTCCATCCCGATAATGGAGCCTCGACGTCCTACGTCGATTTTCCAACGGAAGAAAAGCTTTCTCTCTTTCTCTCTGTCTCTCTCTCTCTCTCTCTCTCTCTCTCTCTCTCTCTCTCTCTCTCTCTCTCTCTCTCTCTCTCTCTCTCTCTCTCTCTCTCTCTTGGGAGAGCTTTTGCTATGTGGGCCCCGTCGAAGGTGAAGGTCCGATTTCTCGCCGGAAGCCGCCATCCTACCGTAAACTTCGAAATTTAATCTTCGGTGAAACTCGTCCGAGAACCGAACGGCCACGTCGTAACTCACCTTCCGCGCTTACCGAGTTTCGAACTCACGCTTTATTACACCGCGACGGTAATTATATTACGCCCTCGGCCCTCGGACATCCTTCATCTTGGAAAAATAGTCATCGATCATTCCGCGGAACTTTC
The DNA here is from genome assembly GCF_050948215.1 of Halictus rubicundus. Classification (NCBI taxonomy): domain Eukaryota; kingdom Metazoa; phylum Arthropoda; class Insecta; order Hymenoptera; family Halictidae; genus Halictus; species Halictus rubicundus. The sequence goes on along the minus strand of NC_135156.1, from coordinate 18,725,373 downwards.
CAATTATTCGCTGTACTACTTCCCCCTTTCACCGGGGTGAACTAATTTTCAGAAAAGCTTGGGCTGAGCGTATTCTAGAAACCATGAACAGCGTATTTTCAACATTTATATTATTATTATATTATTATTTTTATTGCCAGCCTCTTCAGGTAAAACGTCTTGCGAATGTCATGTATTTTCTACACAACGGGTGGGTTTAAGGGATCAACTTATTTATATACTTCGACCATTTACATGAATAATTTATGCATGTGCGGGTTTTGTACAAGAAGGGTTATGCTGATATTTTTAGCACAACCCTCTAGCCATTTATATCAAACATTATTAAAGAGCAATGTCTTGTAAATACAGTTACTCGGAAAAGGGTGAGTTTCATAGTTAATAAAATCGTAATAGATGCCTGAGCGATACAGTCTTTTCGCGATATATGTCGCAAATTCCTGGCAGACAAAAGTCGCGGAACTATCCCCACTACCGTGGGGTATACCCCCTGAGGGGCCTCGAAGCTCGAGAGTCCTTGAACGGCCAGGAAACATAATACGGATCGGGTACGACGTTCGGTGTGTCTCCTGGACGATATATGTCGCTGGCAAGAGCCTTGTTGTTGACATATATCGAGAAAACACTGTAGAATAGTAGAAGAGCACTGTCTGAGAGGAAGAATAAAATTGGTGAGATACGCGTGCAAATGATCTGTGAAGAATGCTCGGTGTGTTAATGAGGGCCGATAAACAGTGGGATCGCCGAAGGGATGAAAATCAGCAAGGCAAGGTGTAGCAGAGGGTTGAAGAGTGTTCGGAAGGCATGGTATGGCCGATGGCTGCTGACAGAACAATTTCATCGTTCCATCGTGAGAGTACGCCGGGTAGAAGGGTGGCGAGGGGGATGAAAAGCTAGATGGTGGCGGTTGGTTGCACCCTTCCGGTGTTTCAGGGCGCCGCTCGAAGGAAGGGATGCAATCGATATCTAATACTTGCGAGTTCTCGATCCCGGCGGCTCTGCCTACGGCTATTTTCCACGGCCGATCGGATACCGAGACTTCGAGGCTTTTCCCGCGTACCTGGAAACGAGAGAGAGAGAGAGAGAGAGAGAGAGAGAGAGAGCACCAGGCTTCCGAACAATTAGAGGAATTTTGCTGACTGGCAAAGTTATTAGAGCCGCGGGGACAATGACTGCCTCAGACCAACCCCCTCGCCTATCTGCAAAATGGTAAACGCAACGTCGCCGTTTCGTGGTGTTCGCAATTACTCGAACGCTTTTGCTGAAAATTCGGCTGGACACTAAGGGTTGCTATGCTACAATTCGCTGGGGCTGGCATCCCTCACTCAGAAATATTTTTTTCGTTTGAAATAACTGTTTCGAAATTGCGACATGAACCTTACGGAATTTTGCTAACGTTAGTTTTCATTCAAAACAATTGAATTCGGATTTGATAGTTGGAGTAACACAAGGGGTAGTTTCAACAAGTTTTTTATCAGACGTGTACTTGAGAAAGAAAACAGCTGAATTATATTTTGAAATATTTATATGACTTGAAATCTGTATGTTTGCTATTTTTCATCCCCCAACTTGTTTCCTTAGACATTTCCATCGAGAAAGAAATTATTTACGGTAGAACAATGTTCTCTGAGAGATCCTGGAAACTCCCAGTTCACTAAGGGGATGAAATATTCGAACAGCCCTTTCCAGGGTATAATAAACAGCCATTTTTAGAAGCAGCTGTCCTGGTCCGAAGAAAGGGTTGAATATTATCGAGCGTGGGTCTCGATGAATATAAAAGTTGATCGAGTAGAGGTAATTATCGGGTTCCGGTAAATAATTATTTAGATTGGCGAAGGGGAGCGATGATTTATCGTTGCTAGATTGGTGAAAGATACGATTACCTTGGGCGAAAGTACCGGGTATCGATCACTGGAACAAATTCATCCCCAATTTAGCGGCCGGGCTCTGCGGGAAGGGTCGCAACAAAAGCTGGAAAGGAAAGAAGAATCCGAAAGGATCAATGCCGGCGTGAACCGTAATTAGCATTATCCGGAAGTCGATCGGATCGATCCCTCCGAGGCGAACTTGCGAACTACATGGCCAGATAAGTAGCGAGAGGCTTGTCTCGGCCGAACACAATGCTGGAACATCGGAAACAAATCGGAGATTCGATCGTCCGCTCTTTTTGGAACAATGAAATATCGCAATTCAGTGGTACAGGCCAATATTTTGGCAGACACACGCTTGATATTTTAGGTTCAATTAAATCGGTTCTAAAATTCCAGTAGTGGAAGCCAATATTTGGTCGGAAAATTAAAACAAGCTCCTTTGGCGAGCTGCGTCGCCTCATATTTCATTAAAACAATGAATTATATCAATTTTGTGGTACAGGCCAATATTTTGGCAATTCTGGTAAAATGAAAAAATGTTTAACCTCTAATCAATTATTTCAGTATTCATCTATCCATCTAGGTACCGTTGATATTTTACGTTCAATTAGATGAACGATTTTTAAAATTCCAGTAGTGGAAATTAATATTTAGCCAGACACACGATGAAAAGAATATTTAACCTGTGATCCTGGCTTCGATTTCTCCGTTTGGCAAGCTCCACCGATATCTCATATTTCATTAAAATAATGAAATATTTCAGTTCAGTAGTCTAAATCAATATTTAGTCGGACAGGATAAATCAATAAGGTATTTAATCTGATGGGCCGCTCTTTCATTCATTCATTTGGCACTCTACCATATTGCATTTTTAAGCAAAGCTACGAAATATTTCGATTCCATTCGAATTCATTTAACAGCGCTCAATATTATAAAAATAGAAACAGTACAACTAAACATTCAGTCAGACATATCAATTATTCCAACAATTTTTCCTCTAATAAAAACATCCGCAAACACTGTTAAGCTTACCGTGCGCCACTCCATCTTGAATCCACCAATTTGGCAACGTGCACAAAACTCACCCCCTAAAAATTTAATCAACATCATCCCCTAGAGAAGACAGCGTCACGTTCGTGGAATTTCACCGACGTGCAGGTTTGTTTCCGGTGGTATCGTAGTTAAGGGGGGAGGGGGGTGGAAAGTTAACGAAATCGGAGCAACCCTGATTCCAGTACACCGCTGGCCACCCTTATTCGATTCTTTCGTTTGGGGTAGCATCGGGTTGGCCGAGGGCCCAGCTGGAAAACGCGATAAAAGGCTGATCCTTGTGAAATCATACCCTCGAACGTTCTCTGCTCCCTTCGCCGCCCTCTGGCCGAAATTCTGTTACCTCGAGCTGCTTCCAAAGGGGTTCCCCTAACCCAGAAGAGACTCCGCTGTCGACGAAATCAAAAAGCCACTCGATTATCACCCATAAATTAACAGCAACCCTAGTGAAATACAATTGTTAAATCAATGCTCCATGAATCCTCGAGGGTTGAAAGCAAATGGAGGGTACACAATGAAATTAAATGTTCCTGCGGTGAAAGAACTTTTAAATCAATATTTGTCTATTAATTTTACCCTTAAACGTACTGTTATAATTACATTGCCAATTTTTGTGCAACATAAAAATTGTTCCAAATCTACTGTAAGAAATACAGGTTAAATAAGAATATATTTTCTCCTTAAATCATCTTAAAAGGTCGAAACAATTCTTTTAACCATTGCAACCAACTTTAAATAAATGTGTTTTGCTTCATTTTCAATGGATTGAATAGCTCAAGGAATAATTGAACGTATGTAGCTTTAAAAAAAGAATGACGGAGAATATGCTCGAGCATTTGCGCAGATTATGATTATCTGCCTCGACGAGCATGACGGAAACTTCGCCAGCCGGTCCAGCATGGTTGTCAGGTGTCGCGATGGATTTCCTGTTCGGATATGATCCGCGAGGTATCTCGTCTCTCGATCAGCGGACTCGATGCATCTTGATGACGCTCCGGCTCTAAATTAGTCCCAGAAGTCAGTCGAGCCAGCCGCCCGCCGCTAATAGAATTAATTTCCTGCTTTGTGCTTCGCTGCGCTGAATCCGCCTTGACGTGATCCTCGAGGGCGTCTCGAAGTCATCGTAAGCTTCTCTCTACCCGGACACAGAGTGCCGAGTAGTTCACCGGGTTACAATGACGCACCTGCGAGACAGACGGCCCCCCAGTCGATCTAATTGGTCCCCGAACAATGGTCGCTGATAAGACAGAGTCGGGCAGCAGTTAGACTTGCGGTTCGATTGCTGTCGACGGCCGGGCCAGCGAGATTCTACCCTTCGATTAAGAAAATTGATGACTCCTGAGGATCGCTGACGGAGTTCGATGAGATAGATCGCTGATTACCTCGGGGAGGAGTCGGTGTGGATGTTGATCGCTGATTCGTATTTTTGATTCGAGGTTCGAGCAGCGAATTTAGTTGGAAATGTAATTTACAGTAGTACGAGTCGATCGTAAGTCAGGCTGATGTGTACAGTGGTCTGGGTCTCTTTAGGCAACATAAAAATTGTCTCCGTTAATTGCAAGAGATGGGAGCCAGATACAGATTTAATTCTATCTTGAATAATTTTAACTCCTTGGAAATAGTATTTCTTTATCTTAATTAAAACTAGTCATCAATTTGTAGTGACGAGTTCAGTGGTTTGCACGTGCCATAAGTCAGACAACCAGTGAAGGACTAGTTTGCACCAAGTGACTAACTCGTCAAGAGTTCATATTTTTAATGAGTCAGACAAGCAGTAGATCAGAAATTTATGAGATCCATGAATCAAACAAACCCTCCATCAGTAGCTCACATCCTCCGCATGTCGGGCAACGAAGAAATTCGCAATTTGTATCTGCCATAATTGAAACAACCAGCAAGTCAATATTTTATGTTCTCTATAAGTCACAGAAATGGTGTTCCGGTAGTTTATACCCTTCATAAGTCAGACACAGACAGCAATTCAGTGATACAAACCCATAATAAATCAGACCTACAACCGTTCGAACCGTCAGTAACATAAATCCCGGCTATCTTATAAGGAAACATCCTGGATCTACACTTTCCGCAAAGAATAATTGCACTTTTCGGACGGCCTCCAGTAGTATAATCCAGTCTGATGCCAGGCCAGGTGCTCCCACTATTCGAAGACTCGCCATTACCCGTCGAACCGCAATTTCTATCTAGAAAGCGTCGATGAATCGCCATTCAGAACTAGTCTTAATCTCGAATCTTTCACGGATCTCGATTAAATCGATCTCCCCTGATTTTCCTCACCGGGGTCACAAACATCCCCCCACCCTCACCACTTTCCGCCATTTGCCTCTCATTTTCGTGCACGATCGCCTGTAATAAAGTAGTCGGTTAGATAATGAACTCCTCAAGTTGGACCGAGATTCGAATCACAGACGGCAGTAGCGTTATCAACGAATGGAGATTATGGTAGGGGAAGATGTGGGAGTGGTTTGTGAGAGTGGAGCCTAATGTGGTCGCTGATCTCAAAGACGAATGAGAAAATTCAACATTGCAAGTTTTTAAAGTTGTTCGTGATACGGTTGATTCGTGCTACTGAATTATTCATATTCCTCTGTCTGATCAATGGTTCACTTGGACTACTGTTATTGGACTTGTGAGCGACCTGTAGTATTGTAGTTTTATTTATTGATTATACCATTATTTCTAGACTGCGGATCTTTATGCAAAACAGAAACTGTTTGCAACGTTTCTTTCTTCTTCTAATTGCCCTATTAAGCTGAAAATAAGACACACCCAATTTTTCTCATAAATGCATAAAATCCGCAGTCTAGTCACTAGGGTCTGACTTACTGTAGATTAACACTACTGTGTCGTCGCAGATATCGTCTACTCGTGTTACTGTTTATGCCCGACTTAGTGTACTCGATGACTACTGTCGACAGAGTAACGATTGACTCGAACTACTGATTAAGTCTGATCTGTGCGATTCGCCAACGGCGAAACAGACGAAGGTTTCGCGGGTGTCTAGGTCCGACCTAGATCTGCCGAAACTGCGGGAAGTTTGAGCGATCGGAGAACCGTCAGTTCGCGGCGAAATATAGAACATTAATTAGATTCTATTCACCGATAGGCGCCCCGTTGCTACGCCTCGAGCCGAAGGCCTCTGTAAACAGCTCTGACTTTCATTAGCCGCGAGCGCGGCGATCGGAAACGGATAGATTGTCGCTCGTCGAAAACCGGAACGCCGTCTTTCCGAATTTTATTAAAGCCTCGCGAGCGAGCTAGCGAGCGAGAAGTTGCTCACCGGAAGGAACATCGGTAATTCGAGTTCGCAAGTTCGGATTCAGAGAGACGGGGGGAGGGGCAGACAAAAGTCGTTTAGATAATGAATAAGTTTCGTCGGCGAAACGCTCGCTAATAAAACAGACTGCGAAGATAACGTTCCTTGTAAAATTAACGAGGACAAAGTAGTCTCTTATTACAGTACATTCCCAGAGTTCCGGCACGTCGAACAAAGGAATTGGAGATCTGCATCGAGACGGAGTTTAACGACTGCTTAATAACGACCTTAAGGTAAACGGAAGGCACCGATGGGTTCCGACGATGTTCACGGAAAGATAAAATTCTAGCGTCAGAATGTGGATTCATGGTGGTTCTGGTCTATAATTAATAAGACGTGAAAAGTAGATCAAGTCGATTTTGGTCTGCCTTGAATCAGACCAGAGAGTAGTTCAGTCAATGATAAATGCGACTCAGGTAGTCGCGATGTGTCATAATTCGAACTTACTGTGCTACAAGTCAATGATTAGTGCGACGACAGTGTAGTAAGTCAGACACAGTAGTACAGGTAAACGATAAGTGCGACGACAGTAGTGTTGGTGTATCATCGGTCAGACTTAAATAGTGGTTTGCATCAATGATGACTGCGCCAACAGTAATGTGAATCAACGATAATAACGTCGACAGTAGTCTTGGTCTGCTATAAATCAGACGTAAACGCGAGATCTAATTATGAACCACCAGAGCCATTAGAGACAATAAATAAACAGAGTCAGACAATGTTGCGATGTAATTCTCGGTTGAAGTGTTACAGAGTCAATTTTCGAACTTTTTAACCGCGGTGCCGTGATTTTCACTCGATTCCGTCAAAGGCGAGTTTCCACTGATCGACGTTAATTAACATTCGTCCGTCCGTGTCCGGAAATAAACGAGCACCATGGACGATGAATTCAATTAATTTCCAGTGTGATTTCGCGCTGGCATTAATTAATGACAACCCGCGGAGCCGGGAGCCAGGTGTGCTCGCTGGACTATCGTACAGATACGATAGTGAGCTTTTACCAAACGAGCCATACACAATACCCGAATCATGATCAACAACCTGGAATCGATAAGAAAATCGTGCGCAAATTGGTTCAATGATGCTCGTCCGAGTTTTCGGAGGATTCATTTGATTTTCATTGAATCGAGTTGAAAGACAGTTCCACCTGTTTTCTGTACTCGTGTGAAATTTCTAGTTAAATTGATAAACTTAAATTAATTAATTCTAGTAATTATGAAACATTTGAAAATTGCTTTCAACAAACTCGCGCTAGCATGGAACGGCAGCACCGCGACTCGAATAACAATGATTAATTATCACTATACAACAGGCACTGAACAGTACATCGAGCTGATGCCACGAGCATTGTTCTGTTAATTGGGAAACAATTAGAACGGCCGCTCTGTAATTCGACGGCGCACCAATGTGAACCTTGTTTACCGATTAATATTCATACTCTGCGAACGTTAACATATTTTCGCCCCGGGGCCGTTTATTTTGTAATCTATCACCAATGTAATGTTGAAAATTACCTGAGGCGACCAAAATTTCGTTACTAACAAAATCAATGTGTGTGCGAACACTTTAACCACTTATTCACAAAATAATAGAAAAATTCCTTATTCACAAAATCAATTTCCACTCCATGAAAAATTGTCAAAAAATTTTTCGCGGTCAACAGTGTAGGCCCCGGAAGCCCCAGGGGGCAAGTTGGTCGACTCGCCAGGGGCCAATCTACCCGGTGACCCCGAAGTTTCCACCACGGACGCGGTGAACAACGAGAATCGAAGGTTTCCCACGGCATGGCTCGCAGGTAGATAAGGCTAACACCGTGCCGGTTTACCGTGCGCCGAAATCAATGTACACAACCGCACCGGAGCGTATAATAAAGCTCGCACCTCGTGCAGGTGTACGTGCATAATCTATCCGCTGAGCCGGCTTGCGGCAATTACGTCGCCAAATCTATTCTCGCGTCGAAAACCGACGGCACCCTACTGAATTTCGAGCGATGAGCGCTGATACCGACGCCTCGGTGATTAATTCGATGGGGAAATTAGTGGAAAATCCACGGTCAATTGTCCCTCGCCTTCTCTCGCGTTTGTTGCCGCTTGTCGAAGCGAATGGAAACCTCCAAAGATGAGAAATGAAAGATCGCGTCATCGATTAGGCCGTACGATTTTTTTACAAGGTCCAGGATCGATGAAAAGCGTGACTGAATTTTTTAGAATATTTTGTTCGATGGTTTAAGCACGTTTGAATAGGTTTGAATGGGTTCGGATGTGTTTGACGATGTTTGATTTTGAGTTGATTTCATGTTTCTTTAATAAAATGTATTTAATTTAGTAACAATTATTTTAATGGTCTTACTGTCAGAATACAAAAATAAACAAAAATTGGAGTCGGTAGAAGAGGTCTACCATGTGTCAGACATAGAATAAGAATAAATAAGACACTGTAAAAATATCACCGTCTAATGAAGATTTATTTTAACTTTGCTGCAGTCAAAATACTAAAATAAATGAAAAGTTAGTAGTCGAGATATACCATATGTCAGACGCACAGTGGAACTAAACAGGAATGAACTGTCAGCAAGAAATGACGAATCACTAAAACCAAAGGAATATAGATCAATCGTGCACACTGCAGTGAATTTGATTTTCACTAGTCAAAATGTACCATATGTCAGACACGGAACGAAAGTGGACAAGAATAAATTGTACGAGGAAAATTACGAATATTATTTTGATTCGGACAGACCGAAGAGCTTGTAAAAATGGAACGTGAACGTCACTCTCTTTAAATTCCTGTTTCCGGGAACTGTTCCGCAAAAATGGAAATTCCGACGGCCACTGAGGACAGCAAACATGTCGCCGGGTTAAACAAAGATGACGTTCGAATCAATTAGTTTGGAAACTGCGGCAGCCGGGTCGGAACAGATCAGATTAGTTCGGTATACATATTTCGCTGAAACCGTGGTATTAATGGCTTTGCCCCGTAATTAAAATCCATCGATCGGTCCGGAGTTGTTAGCTGCGATCGTTTAAAATTCCTCGGGAGGGTAAACCGGATCAATATTCACGGCGGTATTGCATTAAATATTAACGATACAGTCCGCCTGGGTTATTATGCGAGAGGACTCGGCAGGGAACTGGATATTTTCGCGTTAGAACTTTCCCAGAGATCTGTTCCTAGCGATTCCCGATATTCTACAGTTTTCCCGGAGCTAACGACTATCAACAGTTAGAAATGATTTCCAGTCTAATGGCCTCGTAATTAATTCGCGACCGAGAAGAATTTAGAGGCGAATCCGGGGACGAAGATTTAACGAAGGAGATCGATCGACACAGACCCCACCCCCAGAGGATAGACAGCCGAGTTTCGTTTGCCGATGTTTCCCCCCTTGTTCTCGATCATGCTAACCGCTCGGCCAGTTAACGTTATCCGGAGCCCCGGTTAACGCTATCGCCGCATAATCGATAACGACTCTTCGAATTCATGGCCTGAATACACACGGTTTAGCTAATCGTAACGTGTCCGCCGATATTACGTGACGACGATGGAATCTGTCGATCGCTTGTCCCGCAATGGGACTCCATTGCCCGGCGAAAATTGTTTCCGCGATAATGCCTGCGTGTTCGACATCCCCTAATCCAAACAGCAACAACCATACCCTCATAGAAATCCCGGGAAATTTTCTGCTTTTATCGATTGTACATTAAGGACGATTTACGGCCACGGGAAATTGTTTTCTGGTTGATTCTGGATCCACTCGTGCCACAGAGCCATATTTAGTTCTTAATTATTCTAACGAGTTGGAAGTAATTCAACAGTACTTTTAAATTCTTTAAATATTTTCACTGTTTTGCATTCCATTTGTTCATTTTTTAAAAATTTAAACGAGGATGCTTAGATTCCACGAACCTAACACCTTTAGAATTTCACAAAAATTAAAAAATCCAAGGACTCTCGCTCGATGACCGTCCATTATTTTTCTAGTTGAAACGAACGAAGAAAGACAATTTTTGCATGCATCCGAAAATTTGCATTGCCCAATTTCTCGTGTTGTCTGTCGGGAGGTTAGATCTAAATTGGAGTCTGTATGTTTAAAATGATTAGTGTTCCGGTCGTGCACACGCGCTATCCAAGTTATTAATTTACGTACTCGGAGCGCTTGCAGTCTCGGGAGGTAATGGGATCCAAGTAGAATCGTTTCAGTCAATTTACTATCGGCGAGATTAATTTCGCAGTTCCAAGTCGGGAACAGCGTGTCTCTTAAACGGATGACATCGCGATCTACGAGTGAAAACGACGCCCGCAAGATCGTGGAATTCCCTTTGTACGGTGGAGTAACGCGGTCTCGCGGAAACCGTCGTGTCGTCAATCCGATTATGCGAATCCGTTTACGCGACGGCCTCGAGGATCCGCGGTTGCCGAGGCCGCAGCCGGTTTCCGGTTCAAAGGACCACGGGATCCGCCGTGGTCCCCCGAAAAATCGCGATCAGGTTCCTCTCCATCCTAATCCAGAAACTTAAATCGATCCGAAGATTTTCGAAGATAAAAATTCCTGAGCAAAATTGAAGATGGCAGAGAGAGAGAGAAAGAGAGAGAGAGAAAGCTTGAAGAAAAGTCGTAGGTAAAGCTAGGTCCGAGGACGATCCATCTTCTAGGATGATTCTTCATCCTGCAGCTCCATTCTTCTTCGAATGGCCTTCCATCATGTAGACAGCCTCAGTTGGCTTCATTCCGATTCCAGGGTGATTATTGTTTCACACTGGTGCTGTAAATTTCAGCAAAGAAAAATTATATCTGGCCTGCGGATTCTGTGCGTTTGTGACAAAAATGGGCAGGGAAAAACAGTAAAATGATTAAAAGTATCGAAGGACATTAATTCATTACTTTCTACATATTAAAATAACTAACACTAAACCTGCCACTAACGGTCAAATGGTTTCATATTTTTCCTTTCACAATTACGGAAATTATAAATACGATAAAGATTGTCGTTTGGTAAGGCAACACATTTTAGTCACTTAAAATACATGGTATGTTAATGGAAGAAATAACTGTTTATTTCTATTTTACATAACGATCCGTAGTCTAGTTATTGTCATGTCCTGTGATGATTGGTGAATTTATAGGCAGAATTTCGATGCTGAAATTGTCGAGATTAGAAGAAACAGAAATGGTTGGGATATTCTGGTTTGATTTGATATTTGCGACCGGGAGTACATCCGGTGTCGGCCATATTCTTTTGTGACACGTCGTAAAAGAGTGTCTGCTTTAGTCCACCAAGCCTGTCTACCACTCCCCACCTCTTCTCCCATTTTCTTCGGGAGTCTTTTCCACCTCGCCAATCTGTCTTTATCGCGACGAAGAAAATTCCTTTCCCGATTACACGACACGGACTACCTTCGCCGCCCTTTCCATAGAAGACCCTCCTAGATGGAGAGGGTAAGAAAGCGAGAGAGAAAGAGACCGGAAGCTGGACCCCTGTCTGCAGCTGGGGAATCTCGTTTTTTTTCCTGGCAACGACTTCAATCAATTTCAACCATTCTCTATTTAAGACCCCCAGCAGCAGCAGCACCTTCAATTTTTTATTCGAGGAGAGTTCGCTCGGAGGCAGCTGATCGCTTTCAACCTTGTCGGACGCACATTTTTCCTCGAGTGATTACACCAACCCAACGGCTTCCTGATGATTTCGTTCGTCGTTCGATCCTTTGCCCCATCTATCAATCATTTTACTACGGTTCCAACTTGATTATTCTATTCGTTCCTTTATCTTCGCGTCCACTTCTTTGGTTCTTTACTCTTTTGTCTTCATTAGCTGCTCATTCTTTAGGGGAATTACACGTTGATCGTTAGCTGACATAACCTACCTCTCGTCTCGACTTCATTTGTTAATTCCCCAAATTAAATCACGATTTTTTTGTCATTAGTGCTCCACAGCTTGAATTCTATTATTTCTTCGATGAGTGCAATTATTAGTTTGTTATTTACATAGTGCTCATACTTATTAATTTACACAGTTTCATTTGTACTACAGAGCATTAACCATTTCTTCTTTAACCCATTGTTTGCGGTATTAATTTTGTTCAGAAAATTTTCCAACTTTAATTCAATCATTTATTTCCGCTCGTATTAGTGCAATTAGTAGTGTTTTTATGCTCGGGGTACTCATTTTGTAACGGTCGTAACAGTCTACGAATCGACGGTTTTTCTTTTGTGTGCGAAAGTTCTCTTTTAATTGGAATCATTAATTTCCCGACGAATCCGATGAAATATTTTTTCTAACGCAACCGGACTACTCTATTTGAATTTTCCAATTTCCCACGTCTGTTCGCGCTTGTTGATGGTTCTCTCGAGTGGCCAAGAGGTCGGAAAATCGAAGAAAAATGGTCGTTGAGTATTCAGGGGATTCGAACCCGGGGCCCTTCGCGTGACAGCCGGGCGTTTTACTATTCGAGCCAAGGGGGGCCCATGAGTCTTCCTCCTTGCTCTCCTATTTCCATCGCCGTAATTCAATTTCCGCGAAAGATTCTGCGCATAATTCACCGGTTACACGAGATAAATCGATTCTATATAATAGTCGGGCTTAAAATACGCCTCCTTAGGTACAATAACCCGGCCAATTTCCACAGGAGTTGGCATTCCGGTTCACTGCTGAAAATTCGCGTTCGCCACGAACGTTTCACTAGAACGAACCGCTCGCACATCTCAAATATTAACCAGCCCTAAAAGAACGATCGCCGACAACCAATTTTTAATGCCTTCAACAACAGCTAACAAGCTTGCAAACGTCGTCTTGTTCCAACCATTCTCTGCACGGAACGGGAGCAATGAAAACTATACTAAAACAGTGTTGCGTCCGAGGAAATAAATAATCTAAAAATTTCCAATGGTCAACTGAATTTTCAACGCTCCTCGGACTATGAATTTGGTGCATTTATAAATAAAACAAGTAATCCTGAATTATAAATAAATATACAATATTTCATACGGACAAAATGGAAATGGTTAAAGTGCAAACTATTTATCTCAGTTATTAACAGTTTTATGGGAAAAGTCCCCAGGACAAAATTGTACAATTTCAAGTGACAAACTCTTGTTCTGACATAGTCATCTCTCCAGCAGAATTGACTTGTTTTGATTTGCCAGGATTCTGCAAAATTTCCCCGATCGACCGTTTCGCTAACCTGTCGCGTTATATTCAGTATAATAAAAACCGCGTCGGCCATTACAGGCGGCGGAAAGTTTCGCCATAAACGCGGGACGCGCCGCACAGTACGCTCCTGGAAAACGGGAGGAAATGATGCATCGCGGGAAAAGGGGATTTTTCTGTATTTCCCATGGCTCGAAGGAGCCAGCCGGAAAGTTCGCACAGGCGTCGCGGAAGGATTTCCGCGAGCGGAATCCTCGTCGTATCGCGACGGCTCTAAAACCGCCCCCGGGGCCCCTGGTCCCCTTTTTATTTTCACGTGGTCTCTATTACTCGGAGCGATTCGATGCTTTCAGTGCTCTTCCCCGGGAAAATCTCGCCTTTTTCCCTTTTTTTCCCCCGCCGTTTTTTCTTTTTTTTTCGGCGAGCGAGTGCGCCATTTGCCGCGCGTCCCCGTTTTAGCACGCGCGAGAGGCTTCGAATAAACGCGTGTTTACCGAAACCCCCTCTCCCCCTCCCCTCTCCCCAGCCTCCGTTCGAATAAACTTCACTGCCGAGCCTGTCGAACCCCGATGAATCCTTCGTATCACTCGGATCCAAGGATTCGATCGTTCCGGAGGAAAATGTCGACCGTCTTGGCAACGAATTTTCAGTCTGCTGAAGGCTGGTGATGGTACAATTTATTTAAAAATGTCACACACCACTGGTAATTGATACTTCGGTTCCTAGATATTTTTGTCGCTGACTGGAGGATTTTGTCTCGTATTCATTTCTGGTCTTTTATTAGGGGTTTCTATCGTTTATCGTCTTTGGATTCTTTATTGATTTCTACCCCCTTAGTAAAGGATTTTATAATGGTTGATTTTGTCCGGAAGGATTTTTCATTTTGTTGTTCACTAATTTTTCGCCTGTTAGTAGAAGATTTCATCCATTACAGGGGTACATACTCGGTCGATACACGCCGATGGTGACGAAACTTATGTCAGATATAGTTCCTCCTATATCTAAAAATCCTGAAACACCCTATTTTCGATGAAAAATCACATAGATAAGAGAAACTGCAAAGAAAAATAAAATTTTTAATATATTCTGGCCGCGAAGTGCGGGTATCACTGTGCGCCGGAAGTGATCGAGTACGCAAAAACATGGAGTAGTGGATCTTACACGAACTTAATAATAAATAATAGTTAATAACACCGGAAAGGCCACATCACGCGTGTCTGCTCTCTCTCTCTCTCTCTCTCTCTCTCTCCTTAATCCTGAGGACGCGGAGCACTCTATCGCCGACGGATTCACCGACGTTCCTCGTTACGTTTCGCGAACAATGCAGTAATTAAGATCCCCCCTCTCTCTCTCTTTCTCTCTCTGTCTCTCTCTCTGTTAGTCCGTCTGTCTCTCAGGCCCCGTCGAATCGAGGAACAAGCTCGGATGAACGCGCGGCGCCTGCGAAAATTGTACGCAGATTTCATAATGGATCCAGAAGGAGACGGAACCGCGGGAGCGTTAAGGGCTCCCGCCAGGATCAGATTATTACATTAATCGTCGTCGTTTCGGAATTAATGAACGGTAGAGGGCCCCCGCTTCGACCGTGAATTATTTCTGCCACCCGATTCGCGACCGGATTCTCGACTCCTCGTCGTCTCTGCTCCTCGTGATCCTTTGGTCCTCTTTATTGTCCTCCAGATAGCAAAACCAACGTATTTCGCTTCGAAATCGTCACCGGACTGAGTGGCGGATCTTTGTGCAAATTAGAAATCGATCGAAATCAGTAGCACGTAAAGTAAATGGAAAAATTTTACAAAAAGTACTGTTACAAAATAGTAATTCTAAATATTGGAAAAGAGAATTTTCTTATGATTCTTGGAAACAGGATTAAAATGTACAATACAGTCGTCTTGCTGTGTTCCTGCATTAATTTTCCTAGTGTGCGTGGAGTATTGTTTATATTATCAAGGTTGTCAGTTATTAGCGCAGAATGTGCCAGTAAGAAGCTTAGCAATCTCGGGAAAATGGAATTTGAATTATCGTCGAGCAACGTGTGCCTTTGAAGCACGCTGGCTAATGTGTCTGGCCATTATGGGCTTATTCTACTTGTAACAGAAACCTGCGATGACAGGGTACTACATGCTCTGCATCGATCCGATAATTTCTCAAGTTTGAATTCTGGTAGAATACACACCACAAGCTCCAGCCGTGCACACCGATATTCTGGAAATTGAATGTTCTATTCGTCTTTGAAAAATGAAAATTACAGAGAAACAGTTTGTGTGCTTCATTTCATTCTTCGCAGTTTCTGTGCTTGAGAAACGAAACAACGCGAGCACAAACGAAAAGAATTACTTATGTACGCAATTAATATGTTAAGGAAGTATAATTTTCACACACACACACACACACATTCGAGGACACGTTAGAGGACAAGGAAATAAAATTGAGAATGGCAAAATTATTCTATGAGAAAGAGAAGAGCGAATTGAATGAAAAATTCGCTTAATAAGATAAATTGAACGACTTAAAATTTTTAAGCGGGGTCAAAGATCGACACGTTGTTTCCACTGGTTGATCCGTGAATTTTCTACGGGGAAGACACTTTTTCAAAACATTCTTTCGCAGCGAGCAGCGTTCTCTCCCGATATTGCGAAACACAAGTGAAACGAGGAGACAAATCACGCAGATCTGTTCCTGAATGATCGCGGTTCGCCGTCGTTTCTTCCGGCAAGACAAATAAATCGCTGAGAAGTCGTTCCTCCTACGTGATCTACAGTCGCGTCAGTAACGCCGAGACGAATCCGAGCGTTAAACGTACAATGTCCGGAAAATTGACATTTATATTTATAACTCGGTACAAAAAAATCGTACGAGAACAAACCAGGACTCACTTTAAAGCTCGAACCCTCTACTTTCAGTGCCTGTCATTGATCTTCTCCTAAACAATGTTTACATGCTACAATAAATGAAAAACCGAAGTCTCGTTTCCCCTCGAAACTGCAACAGACTAAAACGCCTCTATAAAAATTGTAGAATTTTTGTCGCGACTGAATCCACCGCAGACTTAAAGATTGAAGCTTCCCCTTTAAAATGATCCCTCGAAAGTTGGAATACGATTTTTTTTTATTGTTTTATGGGGTTTTGAATACGAGGTGCAGCACGAGAATTTTGCACGACTGAACTCCTCGTTTTCGCTTTATAAAACAGTGGAAAAAATGGTAGATCAAGTTTTAAGGTCTCGTTGGAAAGAGGAAGCTTCGATCTTCAAACCCATGTTGGATTTAGTCACGGAAAGAATGTTCACACGCACGTACACAGTCTAGATTAGAATCGCGGACTCGACGAGGATGAAACGCTTCTTCGAGCGTTTTTCTCCTCGCGCACTTTTTCACCGGTCGAGCCTCTGGCCGGCTTTTGTCATCGTATCTGCGATAAAGAATGCCAACCGTAGGGCTCTCGAAGAGATACACCGACCTTTTTTGCCCCTTGGCCCGTCACCGAAAGCGCCCCGACGCTTTTATCACGACCAACGTCTTCTGCGAGAACGTCTAGAAACTTTTACGGAACGTCCCTGCGTGAACGATTTCGCTTAAAAACCGATCCATCTCACATCCACGCAACCACCAGCATACCTCATCCATCGACACTCAGACATCCAACACATCCTAACATCCAAAAACCGTTCAAAAATCTCAAAAATTCTCACGAAGCAAACAATACTTTCGAGCAGACAGCGAAACAAAGATAAAACAATTCTCTTATTCGACAAGATACCCAGAAACCAAGATACACGATCGATTGTCCGTAGAAAACTGCATGAAAAATGTAGGAAGAATATTTTTCTAAAATTATTAGTTTTCGAGATAATTCAGTTCAAGTACGTACACTCCTAGCGCCGGAACAATGTCAACTTTAGTATGAAATATCCCGAGAACGCTGCGTCGTAGGACGAATCATCGTTCCACATGTTCGAAGCAGTTTTCGAACCGGAGTAATTTTTGTTCGAACAAGTTTCCGATCCGGAGTTGGATAACTCGGGAATCTCGCGGCGAACTCCGCGGTGCTCGCGACAGCTCGCAGTTGGTAATTGTCGCGCGGCCCGTATTGTCGCAATATCAAGCCCGCCTCGAACGTCATTTGAATGCGAATGGCCGCGGGAGCGTCATAATGGCGAAGTCAGATCTCAGGACCGCCCACTGCTCCGAGTTTCACGTATTTTCCGAGTATTCGACGATCACGACGTCGCCGAGCCGAGATCCGTGAGGCGGCTCGAGTTCGATCGAGGCTCTCCCGTGTTAAGACGAATCTACACTTTTCTGCGTAAACAACAATCAACCTGGACTCATTTTGATGCTCGAATCCTCTATTTTCTCGATCCGCTGTTCCTTTTTCCCTAGACAAATTTTTCCCATTACAGGAGACGAAAAACCGAGGACACGTTTTGTTCTCGAAAATGCTACAAGTTCGAACGTCTGTAGAAACGTTAAAAAATTTTTGTCGCGATCGAATCTACCACAGATTCGAAGACTGTATCTTCCCCTTTACAACGAGACCTCGAAACTTAACCTACGATTTTTTCTAACTGTTTCATAGGACAAAAACGGGGAACAAGTTTGGCCCTGTACCTTATGTCATTGTATGTCGGTACAGCTTTCGTTCGAAGCTGAATAAATCGACTAGAAAAAATCGTAGATCGAGTTTTAAGCACTCGTCGTAAAGGGGAGGCTTCAATTTTTAAATCTGCGGTGGTTTCGGTCACGAGAAAAATTTCTCAATGTTTTTACAGACGATCGAATTTGTGGCATTTTGGCTTTCGCCGGATCATAATTTGCTAATATCGACCGAGCAGCTCCACGATGAATAAATCATCGGCAAACAGGATAAAGAGGATTCTTGGCTTCCGATGTGTACCGCGTATAAATTAATAATCGTCACGGGTAGGCGACCCCTCGTGACAGCTCATTACTTATGGAGTCGTCAACCTTCCCATAAATATTTCATCGTGCGCTCCGAATACATACTAATTTCTAGGAAACCACTCGAAGGAACCCCACCTTGAAAATCCCAGCTTGCTAGGAAAATTCGGAAAATTTTGAAACTTCCACCATCTTCTTTTGCTCGTGCTATCTACCGAGATACTGTAGAATCTCCATTATTCGAACTGAATAGAGAACTACGAATATTGGAGCAATGGAACAATGGCTACAACGCTACATTCAATCTCGATTGATTTGCGCAATTAATATTGTTGAGAAAAATTTTCGACATTCGACCTATGATAACTTCGTTAAAAAAAATTGTACAACAATAAACTTGGACTCATTTTAAAGCTTAGGTCCTCTACTTTCCGAATGCATTGTCAATTTTTCCTCAGAAAAATTTTCCACGATACAGCAAGTGAAAAACTGGGACACGTTTTAGGTAAACAAAATGCTCCAAATTCAAACGTCTACAGAAACATTAACAAATTGTTGATTCAATCCACCGCGGATTCGAAGATCGACTCTTCCTCTTCACGACGAGACCTCAAAAATTGATATACGATTTCTTGTTCTCGTTTCATGGGACAAAAACGAGGACCGGGTTCGTCGGCACAACTTTCGTTCAAACTTCAAATAAATCGACTAGAAAAAATTGCGTGGATCAAGTTTTAAGCGCTCGTTGTAAAGAGGGAGGTTCAATCTTTAAATCCGCGGTGGTTTCAGTCCGGAGGAAAATGTTTCGATGCTTTCGCAAACGCTTCGGTTCGTGACATGTTGGACTGTCTGCTAAAATTTGGACATGCTTGACGTTCACGAACAAACCGCAGCAGTTATTCCGTCGTTAATTACTCGAAGCGTAATAACCGCGTCGGTTGAATGGCCGGTCGAGGGGAGAGGCATCGCGAAAGGAATCGAAGAAAAATGTGGAAGAAAGTTAGTAGGCCGCGCGGCGACAAATAAGGCAGCTGGCCGGCCTAATAGGGGGTTCATTGACTAGGGAAAGAGCAGCCGTGGCTTTAGAAAAGGTTTCAGAGCTGGTTACGAACCGAGGGAACGTCGCGTACAGTGAATATCGCATCTCTTTTTTCCTCTCTCTTTCTCTCTTTTTCTGGTGCGCACACACCGACTCGAAACGGAATATCACCGGGGACCGGAAATAAGAACGACCTATTTCTTTCGGAGGATATTGATCAGCAGTCGGCGAGGCGGCGTCTGAGGATCGCCGATGTTAAGTGCTCTCGTGCCCGTCGAGTTTTCGAGCCCTCCTCGACCAAAGAATCGAAACACAGACAAAGGGACCGGAGAATCCGCGCGGGAGAGAAAGCGACGGGTCAATTCACTCGAAACCGTGGACAGCATTGCCAGAAAAACTCTCCCGGCTCGTGTGGTATAGAATCACCGACGAAATTATCAGCAACGTGACTGATAAAGTTAACACGTTGAATGCCACGTCACCCGTATGTGGGTCACGGAATTATTTGTGCAGGTTTTAAAATGAATTTTTACGTTGATACGTTCATTGTACCAAACTTGATTAGGATCTGTAACATGCAAGACAGTTGGAGGACTACTCGGTATCATACATTTAATTCTTTTCAATTTTTAGAATTTTTGGGGTTTCTAGTTTGGCGGTCAAAGTGTTAAAATAAACTCCTTTCCCTTTCGCTTAGAAACGATTGTCGCAAAACAAGTGACGTTCAACATCAATTCGTTTTGAAATGAACTAATTTATAGCGTCAGGTGCAAACTCCGTTATCAGGTGACTAATAATAATTATTAATCACTCTGACCGTTCGTATAAATGAAATAGCCAAACTGTGAAACCCATTGTTGACCCTTGCGTATTAGAACCCCTTATATAACCTATGAGCACGTTATTAATTCCCTTGAAACCCAAATAAAATTCAGAAAATTTTAACAATATGATCCACCTTCTTCTAAAAAAATTGTAAAAGTCGAAGAAATTCTAATTACTGCAACCCTAAAAAGAAATCGCAGTGCGATAGTCTTAAATTACTTTAACTGCGGTGCCGTTTTAAATTACACCCATACTCATTTTCGGCGTAAAAGCGCAAAGTCCGCAGTCCACTTATCAACGTAGCCTAACTAACAAAGATGAGAATTTCGGCCACGTTTTTGTTCAAATTAACCGGCGCGCGACGAGATCTCTGGACGGCCGTTTATTTCCGCGGGACGGTATCGAGAATGGTCGAATTAACTCGCTTTCCAGCGAAGGTCACGACAAAAGAAACCGACGAATCGTTTGGAACCGGTCCAAATCCCTGTCCCGCACCGGGTCCTCACGGTCCTATTCGTCCGCGACAAATTAGTCTCCGGATGGTTATCTTTAATCGACGCGATCGTTGAACCCCCTGCTCGGATAATTGCTCGCCGTGGGTCTCGCATTGTTCGGAGCACGCGATCCGATCGGCTGTTATCGAATCGGCGCGATCATAATCGCCGCGCGCCGGCCGATTTCACGGCGATATGCAAGTCGGATCGGCTGCGATTCAACACTGAATGGCCCGTTCCCGGAGACCGAACTTCCATCGTCGGGAATTCCGGGAACAACGGAGTAAAAATGCGAGGAATTAGGGGAATACGGAATTCGAGGCGAGCGTGTGGGAAGGGGAGAATTTTTTCGCGGTTCGAACCCGGGGAACGCCGCGTTTGACGCGATTGGAATCGAAAATGTTGAGTTTGAAGCGATCCAAGTTGGAAAACAGCACGCTCCACGCGATCGTACTCGAGGAATATCAAACATTGAGTTCGAGACGGATTCAGTCTGCAAATATTAAGTTCGACACGTTTACGGCTCTCCGATATCTACTTTGACGCGATTGAAATCCGGAAGTACAGTGAGTTCTCGATATCTATGTCAACAACTCTCGCGTTAGTGGGGATAATTCCGCGACGTTTGGTACCTTGTTTGGCCCGACTATCCTTGGAATATATCAAGTTTAACTCCGCCGAAGTTTGTTAACACTAGAACTACCGAGTCATAAATACGACGGATGTCAATTGCTTTGGTAATAATTACAAGACTAGATTTACTCGAACCTCGTACCATTTTTATTCCAACACGTGCTTCAATAAAGAAGTTGATTCAAACATTTCTGATGGGAAGATTTTTGTAATTTCAGTAATGGTGAAGGGAAAAATTGGGAACCAGTCATTTTGATTGGTTCGGTAGTTCTAGTGTTAAATACCAAATCCAACGCGCTCAAACTCCCAAACACCGCGAATCTCAATCGCAGAATTCCAAGCGACCGAATCCATTCGGCGCAAAAATCAAAACCACGAGAAACCGAATGAACGGCAATCGAAATCCAAGCGAATTTTTGCAGCCGATAGATCGCTCTGTAACCCCGAAAATGTAAACTGCTTTTGGTCGAACGAGCCTCGACTGTTCCCGCGCGTTTCGCCCGCTAAAGTTCTCGCATAAAACCGAGCGGTTTTCCGGGTTGACGAGAACAAACGGAATGAAAATATCGCGTAATAACTGGAGAAACGCTGGCTCGTCGTTTCGGGGCCGGTGGCGGGCGGGTGGAGGATCGGCGAGCACAGGTGACAACGTTTATTACCATTCCGTGTCGTGACTTATTACCGCGGCCGCGGTAATAACCGGGCCGGCGGATTTATCGTGGCCGGGTGTTAACCCGATATGAATCGATATACCCGTATAGCGGCGTACATAGTCCGTGGAAGCCTGCCAATTTTCATATTCGAAATCGCGCGGCGACACCGAGTTTATTCCCCGTTTCAGCTGCCCCAAGTTCCGCACACGTTCCGCACACGTTCCGCAACCGTCCCGCTCCACATCCTCGCGACAACTTTCTGGCCCGACGACAAAACGATCGCCGATCCGATCGATCGAATCACAGGATCTTTCTTTCGAGCTTCTTTTAACACTAAACCTACCGAGCCCTAAAAGTAACTAATACATGTTGTCTTATAAAAATGACAAGATTGATATGAAATGACAAAATTGTAAAATAAAAAATCTGGAACGGTCATTTTTAAGCAGGTTTCTTCTTTTAAAATTACGACAGCACCCCTGTTATTCGAACACGCTTCATACGAGCCTGGTATAACTTGTTACTTCACCAGACCCTTTATACCAAAAACCAGGGACGAAAAATAAGTCATTCTAATATTTTCCACGACAAAAATCATTCATAAAAAGTTGATTGTGAGTTCATTATACGATTTTAGTCGATGAAATACTTGTTATTCCATGACTTTCTTTTTTGGTTATAACAGTCATGGTCCCTGCCAAAAGCTCTCCAACCATGAACATCTCCCCGAGTAAAATGAAAGTGCCCGTGCTGGAAAACGATCGCTACAAACTGCACTTTTCGCTGGAACTCTGCACTCTCCGATCCAGGTGGCCCAGAACAGTCTGCCAACGGATCTAGATCGACCAGAACCGCGATCCCAATATTCCGAATCGTCGGAATCTCGGTGTTTGCGAATTTCGGTCGCGTAGAACCCGTTGTTTGCCGATCCCGATCGCGGAATTAACCTCCGTCGGTTACCGATCGTGCCTCGTGCATTGTCCGGGACTTTAGACAATTAGAGGAGACCGGAGGACATTCGGCGAAATGGGAGTCGGGTTTCGCGAATCAGATTTACGGAGGTAATCCGTTTTGTTCCGATTATCTGCTGCGAGGAACGATCTAGCACGGGGGGGGGGCGATAAAAAAAGAAGGAGAAGAGTCGCGAATAGAGTGACAGGCTAATCTGCCGCGATTCTACCATGGAGACCCGCGACGATCGCGATTTATAGTATTGATACCGTTCCGATGATCGCGCCCGTTCCTTTTACGCGGGAACGTTTTATGGAATATTCTAACGATTTTTCGCGTCGGCCGATTCCGAGCGTCGACGGGGATATCCGATTTTATTGAGTGACACTTTTCCGAATGGAATTCCATACGGTAAATGGTCGCGGTGTTTATAGTATGTTTGCTCGTGTGTGTGTGTGTGTGTTTTTTTTGTAAACAGTTATATGCGAGAACGAAACCGTGTAATCTTGCACAAGCTCGCTAAATGCCAGCTGGACCAGAATGTTCAGTTTTATCGGAATAGGTGTCTATATTTTCGACATGAAAAAGAAACTGTGCGATCCATCGCTTCGATTATATGAACAACAATAACAGGACTCTTCTCGAAGATACAGCTCAAATTTCGAGCCGATTTCTGCAGTAGTTTGAATGTGAATATAATTTGAAATAATCAGAATTTTAACGTGACATTTTTGCAGAGATATTCCTACAGAGTTGAGTTACGATATCCTGTCGAAAAGAAATCGATTCTTATCTCCAAAAAAAAAAAGTAGAAATTTCCCGTTTAACCACAGAATGCACTACGTAAGTATTTCATACCCACTCGAACATATTTATTTATTTCGTATGCGATGAAATAATTTCAATCGTATCCACTAAATACCGACTAGCAGATTTAAAAAATTTGTTTTGCACTGCACAAAGTGCTCTCTTCTATGGTTTGCGGCGCGGCCGGGGAAAACGGTCGATGGAGTTTTCAGTTTTCCCAGGTCCGTAGATTCGATTACAGACCCCCGTCACCGGTAAAACGCGAATCAGCGACGTCTGCCGACGAACAATCCCCCTGGGAACCTCTTCCCGTCACTTCTGTTGCCGTTTGTTACACGCTCCGCGCCGTCTTCGCCGCAATTCCCGTTTTACCCTGTTCCGGACACGCTTACACCGATGGGAAATCTCGTATTCTCGAACACGGTTGCTCCACGCAATCGACTAGACACGATCGCTGAGGAATCATCGCGATATACGTTAACCGTCGGATCATTCCACTTCCCATCCGCGAATACATCCATCGAATCATCCAAGTTGGAGTATATCGAGTTGAGGCTGATTCTCGGTTAACACCGCCGCACATGAACCACGCCAGACCAACGTCACAGCGTTTATATTGTTATAGGTGTAAATTTAGTTCAATTGTGGATGCGCATATCTATCCGTAATAACACAGCTACTAGAATTGAAAAATATTGAGTCTAACTCAACTTGAATCAAAAGGTATTAGCTTTAACTCAACCTGAATTGAAAAATGTTGAGTTTGACGCGACTTGAATCGAAAAATATTGAGTCTAACGTGACTAGAATTGAAAAATGTTGAGTTTAACTCGACTTGAATCGAAAAGTATTGGGTTTAACTCAACTTGAATTGAAATATGTTAAGATTGGTGCGACTTGAATCGAAAAATATTGGGTTTCACAAGACTTGAATCGGAGAATATTGAGTTTAACGCGACTTGAATCGAAAAATATTAAGCTTCGCGCGACTTGAATCGAAAAATATTGAGTTTCGCGCGACTTCAATCGAAAAATATTGAGTCTAACGTGACTAGAATTGAAACATGTTGAGTTTAACTCGACTTGAATCGAAAAGTATTGGGTTTAACTCAACTTGAATTGAAATATGTTAAGATTGGTGCGACTTGAATCGAAAAATATTGGGTTTCACAAGACTTGAATCGGAGAATTTTGAGTTTAACGCGACTTGAATCGAAAAATATTGAGTTTCGCGCGACTTGAATCGAAAAATATTGAGTTTCGCGCGACTTCAATCGAAAAATATTGAGTTTCACGCGACTAGAATTGAAAAATGTTGGGTTTAACTCAACTTGAATCGAAAAATATTGGGTTCAACTCAACTAGAATTGAAAAATGTTGAGTTTGGCGCGACTTGAGTCGAAAAATATTGAGTTTGGCACTCCCGAAATTCAAACATATGAAGCGCGAAGTGATCGAAAATGATGAAAACAGAGGCTTGAAGGCCGCCGCCGATAAATAATCAAACCCACAACTGACGAGCATCGAAGAGCCGCGAATTCATTTGCACAGCAACTGACATGGAATTTGGAGAAAGCACGGGTGCCAGTTCGAGCGTTCGAGCGATTCCTTTGACAGGCACTCATTGGACGAGAGGTAGAAAGAGAGGGGTAGGAAAGATGAAAAAGGAGGCGATGTCGGAGCGCAAGGGCGAGTGATGAAAATCGAGAATTCAGGGGCCAATTATTCGGGTGCGGCACTCGAAGAGCACGCGGAAAATTAAACGGTTCGAGGGCACTAGAAATAAATACTTGGCGCCACCCACTCTCCTCGAGGGCGCCGGGAAAAAATCGTCGAGCGGGCGAATAACATTTCCTTTCTCCCTCTATCCCTCTCCTTTCCCCGGCGTTTTCCGTTGAAATCCGATCTACTGGATACTGGGATACATCGCGCCCATGCACGGGATATTTATCGCAAATTTTTCTCTCTCAATTAAACGCGCGCCAACCGTTTATTCGGCCGTATCGAATTTCAGACCGAACCCTCTGTTTTAACGAGAATGAAAAAAATTCATCTCACTTGCGAACCGGCTTGCTTTAGGGGACCGATGAACCAAGCATGGACCAGCTCTGTTCGACGTAGCTCTCTCGGATACATGTTCGAAAACACTTGAAAAGGTGGTGAACGCTTCGACGATTTTACTGTGTCAATACTATTATTTGTATGGAAAGAATTCGATAATTATTTACCAGATCAAACACTGTAAAGAATGGTGGAGATGATTTTTTAAATTTGTGAAAGGACGAGAAGGTAATTATTTAATAGGAAAAGACCAGCAGGCTCCTAGTGTTTAAGACACTTATATACGATTTAGTCTTAATAGAAAAATAATTTTTACCACCTTAGAAAGTGCTGAATCCTAGCTAAAAGGACCACGAATTAACGTCGTCTGCAAATGAGAATGGTTAAAAGCATTGAACATACTTCCATCGCCAAAATAAATAGTCTACCGAAGCCTTCTGAGTCTAGGAACCGAAAACAATATGTTCCAATCTGTTGCTACCGACACAGTTAAATTTCCCTTTTAGAAATTGTCTGCACAAGCCTAATATCGTCAGGATGCGACGATTCGTTCTTGAAGAGGGAGTTTGTGCACGAACCCATGAAATTAGCAGCAGAGATTTAACCGAAATTGGCAACAGCTGGTTTAAGCTTGAAAAATTGACGCAGAACTTCGTTCGAAGTCGCGTTATGAATTTTTCAGTATCGCGAAATACCGTCTCGGCGGTTTCGAAAGCGGTCGGTGGCTTTGTAAATTTCACCGCGGCGTCTGAAAGCAGCGAAATTACGTGACATTGGCTGGAAAACGAAGTCGAGAGAAGGGAAATGCGATTCTACTTTCCTCCCCGGGTAAGTTTAAGCCCGAAAGCGTCCTCGAGACGTCCAGAAAACGCCGCGACGCGACGCGACGCGACGGCGTTCCCCCGCCTTTTCTTTCCACCAGATCCTCTAGCCGGCACACTACGACGTTTCAGGTACTTACGGCGACTTTGCATTAAAATTTCGTCCCCCTCCGGACGGAAAGTTAAATTTCCGACAGGTTTGTTCCGACGGATCTCTTCGAATTTCAGCCGGGCTTCGAAACGGAGCGGGAAAAGAAAAATCCGACGTTCGATGAGTCCTCGAAAGATCCACTAGTGCCATTTACTATTGCCAGCCCTTCTGGAAATGTGGACAATTTTTATAAATGCTTCGTTCATTTTGCTATAGCACGAAGAATATTTCTATTTTACTCCCTACCGTCTTTGGTTTGTCAAAGACTGCTCCAGTTTCTAACATGCTATTCGTTGTTGCTCTTCTTCAACTTTTAGTCATAACACTGGTGTTTGTTCTAACTCACACACTGTGTTCCTATTCCAGCTGGTGCGCGCGTTTTCCCTTGTTTTTGTAATCTCGCACTCGCGATTTATTTCGCGGAATGTCAGACCTTCCTGGAGGGTCCTCGCGAAGTGAAGGGACAGGGTAGATAAGCGCGCAGATATGCGCGACCTAGATTCGGATCGTAAGGGTGTGTAACGAGCTGCTTAGGGAATTAATTTGACGGGATCGTACCGACGAGGATCGTGAAACACCAGATACGTGACCGAGGAATCGAGGAGAGGGAAAGGGCCTGAAGGGAATTGAGCTTCTGCGGATAACCCCCGTTGCCTGATGTATATACATCTGGACTTCATCGGTGGAACGACGTCGTCGACGGTTTCAGACGTTGCCGGAAATCGAGAGGACGTGCCTCGATATCCGGCTCCTTATCGATTCTTGGCCTTTCGACTCACTCCCCCTTCTGCCTCTTTCTTATTTTACGAAACACCCTTTTTCATCCCGTGCGACCCACTTTTCTACAGCCGCTCCTCCCTCCTCCTCTCACTCCTTTTCTTTTTCTGGTAATTTTCCGGGAAAATACCGTCCTCCTGCTAAAGAAACATGGGTTTCTTTTTTCAATAAAGCTTTTTCTCGCTGGGAGAAAACCCTATATGCTGCAACAAGTTCTCCCTCCTCTTCGAAACCGACGGAAGTTCGACCCGATTTTCTCTTTTCTGTAAAATTTCTGGATTGAAATTTCCCACGGATAATGAGGGAAAACGTTGGGAAACGGCGAATTCTGGCGATGTATTCGAAGAAAAATCATGCTGGCGGCGGGGGGATTCGAACCTGGGTTGGTTTCGTGGTAAGCGACGACGCTACCGATTGACCTGATTGTGACCTTAATACAATCCTTACTGTTTCTGGCATACTAGTCGGCCTGATTTCGTTCCGCGGCGTTTATTTCTCATCGGAAGAGGGCGGCGAAATTGGGAGAAATTGTGGAAAAAGCTGTTTATTTCGCGAACCGTGGCGCAGTCAACTCCAAGAACGATTCCCCTCCGTGGCCCGCGTTGAATTGGTCGGAGGATAAATCACCGGGGGAATCCATCTCGCCATCAATCAAAGGATGAAACCGTTTATCTTATTCCTCTTCTTCTGTAGTCGATGGAGGGGGGAGGGGAGTCCCGAGCAAATACTGGAAACGGGTCAAATCAATCCGCGATTCGAGCCGGAGAGGGGTTATTCGAACGGAACTGCAGCCGAATGATAAATTTCGCGCGTTTTCTCGCGAAACTATGAAGACGGATGCGTTGTTTGCTTCCGGGGACGGACAGAACTTCGCCTGCTTACGTAAATAATGCCTCCGCGCGTTCCACCGTGATCGCTCGACGAAGATTTGAATGGCGCTTGTGTTGCTGCGCGCAAACATCCCCCCAGAATCTGTCCCGGGGAAAAACAAAAACTTACACGGGAAATATCTCGTTACAGATTTATGCCGCGGACGCGATCGCCAGAACGATGGAACTTTTAATAAATAATCCTGCCCTCCGATAGAGGCTCGCGATCCTGTTTCTTGACAACAATTTTTCGAAACTTCGACCGACTGCAGGAAAATGTTTTCGGCAAGAATCTTCGGGCTTTTCAGATTCTTTTCAGCTCGAGATCAATTTTTTGAAGTCGAACAAACTGAAGTGAAATATATTTTAGGTGCGCAGTTTTGGGCTTCAGAATTGTATACGTGGACAGTCGTAGATCCATCCAGATCGTTTTACACGGGTTTTCGAATAGCCAGAAAAATGCCCAGGGTTCTCAGGGTTCTGATCGGGTTTCGTTTGATTCTAGACACTCATTGGCCGGTCTTCGTCTGCGTTCTCATGGCGACGACGGTGCTTTCCTGTCGGCAGAGCGAGTTCCAGTGCGGCAACGGACGCTGCGTCGCCCTGAACAAGGTGTGCAACGTCATCGACGACTGCGGCGACGGAACCGACGAGCCTCGTCAGTGTTCGCGTGAGTACTCGATCATTTCCCACACTGCACCCGCCAGAATTTTTTTACACCAGCCTACCACCTCCTCCCGCAGGCCTGTCAAACTTCTAACAAACGGCGCCTCCCATTTCCCAACCGCAAAAATTAATATCCCAACAAAATGACGAAACCTTGATAAATCGGGAGGGTAGACTTTGAGGATTTTTTGCGACGAAAGTGCGCGTGCGAATTTAACTTTATTTGCAGGGATCGATAGCTTGCATCGTGAACTTTCTTCGGAAAAATGATCGTTTAGGTGCCTCGCTTCGTTTTGCAGGTGTACAAGATTGAAGGTGTGGCTGGTACTGAAAGAGTTGGACAGTTTCCTCGATCCTCGAATTACGAGCCATTTGAAATACTAAGTGTGTCGGGAAGTGACCCATCGCTGTGTAATTCAATTAATACTCGTCTCTGGAGAAATTAAAGATCGATACCGTGTAATTTATGCGCATAATAATTTCCCGATAGCCAATACTATTTTTACCAGGCCGAACTTCCGAGCGATATTCTCGATTCAAAGTTTCTTGCCCTGTGGCGGCTGGGAATAATAATAAATTATTTATCAGCATACTTAGCTGAAGGCTTTTCCCAATGTTTCCGGATACTTACGGCCTTCTTACTGTAACTGATTCATAATTACTTTTATCTTTCGCTCCGCTCGATACTCTGGCAGTTGAAAATTCTTCGTCGAACATTCGAAATGATTAAATTCAATATTCAATTTAGATGGACCTATTTGTTTTGTAATCATTTCTTCAATGGACATATCCGTGACAGTTTCCTGACTGAAACGAGCCCAAACATGCCACCATTCGGAGCGTCCATGTGCAAACACTGGTATTCCGTCGATCAGTTCGGATAATCGAGGTTCCACTATATCGTGTATTAAACAGGCATACACGATCCGAAGTATATCGTGTTTGGTATCATTTTAATCGGCAAAATGTGACGAACAGACTGATAAAGGTTTCACAAAAAAATAATAGAACACAAAAAAGTTATAACACGTTTTAGCCCGATTTGTTCGTGTATATCGAAAATGGGATTGCCACGGACAACAACCGTGAGGAACATACTAAACGAGATAACCGAAGGAACAGCGAGGTGAGTCCATTAATCCAGCTCAAGACGGACAAAAGAAGAAGATAATTCCGTGAGAGAGCTCGAAACAAATTTTTTCCGCTTCGTATCTGGTCCCTTTGAGGGGAAAGTTTTCCGGTGGACGGGGACGTGCGAGGAATACTGCGATAGGTAACTTCTTAATAAAAGTTGACGCCAGCCTCCCTCCCCCCTCTCTCCCTCTCTCGGTTGCATTTCTCCCTTCGCCTCTTTTCTCGCGTTTAATTACTTTAACCGTTATAATTGATATAAATGAACTCGGGATAAGGCTCGCGGGGAGAATTCATTCGAGCCGCGGTAAGAATACGAAAGTTTGTTATTGCCTATCGTAACTTTCCCTCGAGTAAGGCCACTTCTCGTTATGAATGCAGTTTATGAAAGTGGTCCCCCACTCTCTCTCTCTCTCTCTCTCTCTCTCTCTCTCTCTCTCTCTCTCTCTTTCCCTCTCCCTCTCTCTCTCTTTCTCTGTCTCTCTCGATTGTATATGTATATCGAGGCTCGAGGCTCGATTTCGAAGTTCGTCGGACTTCCCCCGGACACAAAATAAATCGGACGGTTTTAATAAAAGACGGAAATTCATAATTCCGCGGCCGAAGAACGTAGACTTTCAAACTAGATTCTCGAACCGCGGCCATCGCTTTAATCTCCGAACTTCCCGGGCTCGTTAATATCGCTCGGACGCGTGCATTAGGCGTTATACCCGAGAGTAATCCGCGATTTCTCTTAATTATGGAGCAGCCCGATTCGACGGTAAGAGTGCCCAAGAATCGGAACGAGCCGTTTCCGACCTCTCGAAATAGTTTCGAGAGCTGAACGATTTATTCGATTTGAAAAATCCTGTTTGACGGCTCGATGGTCGCGAAACTAACAACGTGGAAGTCTAATGGCTTATACAGGGTGGTCCTTTTAAGTAAGACCACCTAAACGTCTCCAGGTTATTGCGATGCAATAAAATACTTGTTACGTACATAACTACATTTTTTTTTATTGCATCGTGTAACCGATCGAAGAATGCATTCAAGTGTGTATAATAACATGACCTTGAAATGATCTTGATCATCGAAAATTAAAGTTTTACCTAGAAGTGATGTGTGTCGAGATCGTAGGCAAATCAATGTGTTCAATTGTTTATCATTCAACTCGCTTCTTTAAAAATCGTCTCCGGGAGTTGTAGAGTTGTAATCTGTTACAACACTTGTCTACGTGTTCTAGTCTGTTAAACATTTCTCATTTTATAATTTGTTTTGTTAGTTCGATCGACGTTTTCGTTATCAATCGATTTTCCTCGCATCGGTCCGGGGTTCAGTTTTCTTTTTAACGATTGGTTCGACCGGGGCGCCATTTTATCGCAACGTCGACCATCTCGGTCACGCGACGCTGTGCTTCCTAATAGACTGCGGATTACATGCATTTATGAGAAATATTCTTGCATTAAATCGTGCAACCTTCCAACCGAATTGAGAGCAACTTGCCGGAAGTACGCCCATCGGAATGTAGCATCTGAAAGACAGACTTCCGGCGCGCCGTCGGCCATCTTGTCCTGAGGGGGCCTCGTCCTAGCGACAATTCCTCCTTGGAATTCCGCTGACCTTCCTCTAGATTTCTATCTCGTTCTCGCGAGGCTGGTCGCTGGTT
Organism: Halictus rubicundus; assembly: GCF_050948215.1. NCBI lineage: Eukaryota > Metazoa > Arthropoda > Insecta > Hymenoptera > Halictidae > Halictus > Halictus rubicundus. The sequence goes on along the minus strand of NC_135156.1, from coordinate 18,693,553 downwards.
TTACGGATACGTGACCGGAATCGGCCTGTCCCGAACCAGAGTAGACCGGAAGTCGGCGTTCTCCAAGGCAAACGCCGAGCCAAGCAACGTTTTCTCTCTCTCTCTCTCTCTTTGCAGCTGTTTTATCAGCTTCGACGGCAGCTTCTTCCCTCCCAGAGGGCATTAAGCGATAAAAACCGCGCAACATTCGAATCAGGCAGCATGGAGCCGTTTTACGATCTCGGCCCTCGGTTGAGTTACGATCGCCGCATAAAAATGGGAAACCGAGTCAGCGCTCCACGAGCTAGCTCGCACCGATAAAACGATCTCCGCCGACGACGGTGCTCGATCTGGTTATACGGCCTAGGGAGATTTTCCTCGGGAGAATCTATTCGACCTGTAACTACCGCGGGCCCCGTCGATCGACGTCCCCACCGGATTAGGCTAATGGACTCGCGAACAGTCGCGAGAGAGACGATCCGAATTCTATTTCCGGAACCTCTCCGTTTTTAAACCCCGATTAAATTTATCAGAGTCTTACCCGGGAAGAGGAGACTCGCGAAAGATTTTTCCTTATGCTCGTAATTAGGTGTACAACGCTTTTATCGACGGATCTGTATTCATTCTGTTATTCGTTGAACGAATCAGAGTCTATCACCTGACTGTTTCTTGAGCAGATCAGACATTTTAATTCGTCCAACGGTTTTAACGATAATTCTAAAATTACTAGATTCTAAAATTGATTCAATTAACTAAACAGCTCAAAACTGACATTACAACGTCCGCGGTACAAATCTTTAATGTCGCGGGCAAAAATGCAAATGACACAATGATGATAAAAATTATATACAGGGTGTTTAAAAATGTTTAAAGTCTTGGGGCTAGTCTGAATTAGCGAAACAACATGCCCACAAACATTAATTGTCGTCCACTGAATTAGCGATTTAAGAAGAGAACCAGCCCGAATAAATTTTCGTTGGAGCTCGTTGGAAGCGCCCCGGGGTATTTTCCGTGGAAGACCAGGCAAGACCTTGATCCGTTTCCGGTTTCCCGGTGTAGTATAATCGCGCGACGTGCCCGCGCACGGCCGTAATTAACCTAACTTACGAGCCTCGTTTGTGCGTGTACGCGGCGCGCCGCTGCTAAACGCCGTGCAGATTTATTTGCGGTCGTGACTGCGCTCGTTCCCTTGTATATTTCTTCGCGATAACGATGATTTATGGTCGAACATACGGTTCAGCTGCCGCCGTATTCTTTTAGAGTCACGATCGCCGTTCCACGAAGAAAAGAGAAAAAAAAACGCACCGCGAATCGAAGCTTCGAATCGATGAAACTTCCGATGATAAATTGAAGATACACACAAAGCGGAACGGAGATCGTAATACCACCGGGTGGGGGGTGATTCTACATTAAAAAATGAGACAAAATTTTAGAACAACATTCTCTCATCCGAACCTTCAATCTCGAGAAAATCGAGTGCAGTGAATTCTCGATATATGTCAACAACACGGGTCTTGCATCGTCCAGGAGATGTTATGTTTACACTCCTCGATGTCCGAGTATACCCCGCAGTAGTGGGGAGAATTCCGCGACGTTTACCATCCAGGCCTCGGCGACATATACAAAGAGATCACTGTACTAAAGCGCGGGAACCGTATGGATCTCTAAACTCAATTTTCTCGAGAACGAGGCGTCGAACAAAAAGATGTTATTCCTATTGTTCGATTTATTTCCACACGTCGAATCACCCATCGCCCGATCGTATTTTCGCGCTGCACCCTGTATAAAATACGTGAAGTGATTTGAAGAAATTGGAATTTTCAACGAAGCTTCTTTGCGACACGTTGGAGTCAACGGTGTGTTGGACGTGTAACGTTAATTATAATTGGTACCGCGAGAGAGCCAACATTATTAAGAACTAGTTACACACGCGTCCGAGTTCGGCGATATCGATCCGATCGCAAAGGACTTCTGATCTTGTTAACCGTTTTCCCGAGGATATTGACTCTCTCGACGGTCCTCCAGCTTCGGGACCAGCTTACACAGGGCTTCGATAAACAATCTTCATTAGTCCACCGTTCGTAAACTATTTATTAACCGAACCCTCCGTCTTTAACTCCTCGAGACGCTCTCCGGAACTTATCGGTTCTGGCAAGCCGTTTCTGTGAGCCTAATCGCTGACATTTTCGCTTAATTCGGTCGAAATCTGTAAGTGCGTAAAATCCGCAGTTATAGGCACCATCCAAGAATTAATATAAAGGCGTATACAACAAATATAAACATTCTTTCCACTTCTATCGAATGATTAACTGACCAAATCTCTATTGCGGTGCGGTTGACCTTAATGAATTGTTAAGTTCTTATCGAATAAAAATCTGATTCTTTCTCATTTTGCTTTACTTTTTCCGTCAAATTTATCATTGCTTGATTTTAATTCCGCGCCCGTGAGGAATTTTCAAAATTAATCTCCGCGGTTAACTGGTGAATTACCATGATCTCCATTTGGGATCGCGCAGAAAACAATGCGCAAAGATTCGAATGGATTTAAAATCGTGAAAAGTATTCTAGAAGACTGGTCTTTCGCGGGAAAACAGTCTAATTATGGGAAAACGCGATCGAGGGAATATTCGGGCAACTGGGTAGGTTAGACGAGGCTGCTATCGACAGACGGTGATAAAACGCGAGGCCAGCAGGAGATCCTTGCGCAAAAACGGGGGTTGTCGATCCCTCGGCCGGATCCTCCACGGATCCTCTAATTTTCGTGTGATTTATCCCGGGGTCTATCGGCCGCGATCCTTTAAATCGCGTCGGATTTATCGCGTCGATCATTCGGCGGAGCTTCGACGAACCGTTATCGAAATTTTTCCGGAAAGTTCTGTACACCGGCGAAACTCCTTGCGAAATTCGTCGTCCGGAACGCGCACCGGGAAAAATTCGCGTGCGGAGAAATATTTGCCTGTTTGCTCGTATAACGCGAGGGAAAGCGGACGGAAAAATTAATGAGCCTATATATCGGCCGCTCCATCCCGTGAGAGGTATACCGTTTAGTATAAAAGAACTCTGAAGCAAACAAGATTACCGGACAATCCGTTGTGAAAATTCGTCGTCGTCCGTTCTTCGTGAACAATAAACAAACGCTGCGATCGCAAATTTCGTGGGCGAGTCAACGGTTTTAAGGGGGAACTTTTACCGCGAGGCTCTTTTATTTATTGCTCCCGTCACGCGTGTATACAACAAACAGAAGTCGGTCTCCTCGGTGTTCCGTCCTCTCTCGAGTAAATATTGTTGACAACAGCCGCGCATTGAGCTTCGATACAAGCCAATATGGCCGCGGAAGTGGTGGTCGAGAGTGCGATTCAAGATGGCGGAAGTGTTCTCGAGGAAGAGCCCTCAACTTTCGCCCAATTATAAGACCACTCTCGAGTTCCGTTCGACCAGTTGGCCCTCGAACAGTGGAAACTCTACGATCGTGAACGACGCGACCGAGTCAAAGCCTGTAATTCACCTAATCTCTGCAGAGAATCCGGCGAGTTGGCCGTTTTATCAACGCGGCTAATCAGCCGGGCATTCGTTCTTAAACGATTCATAAACATCCAGCGGGAGGATTAAACGTCGGCTGGAACGGTTTTTAAAGAGTGGCCTCACAAAGGGACGCTTTAAAGGACCTACTTTCTATCTCCAGGGCGAGCGTTCGTCTCTCTTCTCTCTCTCTCTCTCTCTCTCTCTCTCTCTTTCTTGCTCTTCTGGTCTCTCTTTCTCTCTATCCGACGATCCATCCACGGTTTCTCCACTTTCCCGCGACTTCTCCGCTTCCGTTCCCCGGTTTCTTAGCACGGAAGCGAGCCGAGACGCTTTTCAGGGTGGAAATTACCCCTGCCAGCTCGAAGCACGCGTAATTTCCCTCGAATATTAGTCAGGGTGCGTCTCAGACCGTCTCCCTCACCCTCCCTCTCTCAAACGCAACCTATGAGCGATCACGCGAATTTCTGCGGACAAGAACAGATACAGATACTCTATATATGTCGCCGAGGCCTGGATGATAAACGTCGCGAATATATATCGAGAATTCACTGTACAGTGTTTACTCTCCATATGTCCCGAATGCCTAGCCGATAAAAGTCCCAGAACTATCCCCACTTGCAGGGTATAAGGTCGCCGAGGAGTGTAAGGTCGCGTGGATCAAAGAATAGTATCTCCTTGACGATATATGTCCGTGGCTAGACCCGTGTTTTGGACATAAATCGAGTAGACATAGTAAACCCTTATTTTATACGATTTTGAAAAAAATAAGGATACGTACGTACCGTCGGGGATTAAGTGGACATAGATTCGCAAAATTAACTGGACATTGTTTTACCAAATTAAGTTGACATTCGCACGTAGTTTCGAATTTTGTGGGAACCCTTCTGGGTTCGGTGGATTTGATTGAAGCTTGTGGTCTGTCGCATCGATTCGAGCAACTACTTTCGAGTGTAGAATTTTATTGATCGTGGTGTAAAATAGTATAATATTTTTTCAGATGAACATCGTCCTTCGCACTTTCAGTACTGAAAATAGATTGCAGGAAAATGTAATTGAAATTATGAATTTTTTCAAAGTAGTCCAGTGTTAGGAGAATCAGTGTTGTCTCGAATAAGTGTCACAAAAATGTCTGAACTTCAGAAGAGATGTTTGCTGCCTTTGTTGCCGGTTGGCTTCAGTATATTACTGAAGCTGATCTCTGCAATGAAAACAAAGCATGTTCAATAATCTAGCATTATCCGGTCGCAGAATCTCGTGGAAAATAATTACGCGGAAGGTCTCGAGCTCTTCCCACAGGAGGCTGCGCCTTGAAGCTAGTGTCTAGTGCATGTTCTGATGTATCGGAGCTAGGGTTGAAACCTTGAACAGATCCCTCGTACAGCGATATCTGATCAGCTGTTGACACGAAACATCGCTGGTATTATTTTTATTATTTAATTTAAAAATATTCTCCACTTCCCAAAAAATCCACACCCTAAAATGACTTGAAAAAAAAATTCGGAAAGATGCCTAAAACTCTGATCCTACCTTTCAAATGATCGAAACTCTTATTCGCGGAGAAGCTGAGGCTGCTCTCCGAGTATCCAGGACTGAACATGCTAGCAGGGTTGACCTGATCGCGCGTTATCAATGGAGAAGCATCGTAAGCCTCCGTTTTGGAGATCCTCGATCCCGGAGATAGATCCAGTCGAGTGTCTTTCAATCGAACAGTGATGTTCGAGGAAAAACTGTCTATGGTCTTATCGGGGTACACCGACCGGGTCAGTGTTCTCCGATTAGGCTCGTATCTGTCGAGTTTCTGGGGCAAGCTGCACCGGACAGTCTCGATCTTGGTGATCCTGGGTCCGTGAGATAAATCAACCTGCTGGCTTCTTCTCGGTGGCTGTCCGGAGGCTTTCAATGTAGCCGCTGGCGAGTTCCATGTCCTTGGTTCATCAGTCATCAGCTTGATCCTCTTCGGGGGGATGTCTTCTTCCACGTCGGACGTTTGCTTATCTCTGGCAGGATGTTCCTCCGGATCCGGCTGCCTCCTCGGCTCCTCGTCCGGCGTATCGATCGCTTCCGGTTCCGTGTTCTCCTGCTCCATTTCTTCGTCCTGGGCCGGGTAAGGACTTCCGGTATTGATCGCCTCTTCCCCGTGATTCTTGTCGACCTCGAAGAACGAGGATCGCCGACCAGGCCCCAGAGAGGTCTCGTCCGATAGGCACATTTCCTCCATCATCATGTCCACGGATACGGAATCTAAAGGTTCACGAGGTCACAGCTCTGTCTGAAGAGTGATCGATGATTAGGGGAGTGGGGCAAGCTCGAGGAAGTTCAGGGGGAAGTTGAAGATGCTTGGGCTGGAGGGTGGACTGTGTTTTTGCCAGTTGGTCGAAACGATGGGTTCGTTACAACGTTCGATTGACTTTGGCGTTGATGGATCTTTTTGTCCTGATCTTGACAATCGTCGGACGTTGCGAAAGTATTGTAGTGAAATCGGAGAAAGGATGAACTTGAAGACTGTATTCAATTTAACTATGTACTCGGTCGAATATATTCAAATGAGAAGAAATAGGAGTTTAACAGTATGCTATATTGTTAATTCACTTAGAAAATTGGTCGCTCATTAGAAGACGCAATAGTGTACCAAAAATAATACGATCCTAAATACAACAGCCCCTAAAAATAGCATCCCCTAAAGATGGTACAGCCTAAATATAGCAACCCCTAAAAATAGCATCTCCTAAAAAAGCATCCCCTAAATGTGGAACCTCCTAAATATGGTATCCCTTGAAAATGGTAGAATCTAAATATAGAATCCCCTGAAAATAGTACAGCCTAAATACAGCATCTCCTAAGAATATGTAGTATATTCCAAATATAGTATCCCCCATAAATGGTAAACACTAAATATAGCATCCCCTGAATATAACATTCTCTATAAATAGCGCCCCCTAAAAATACTATTCTCTAAAAATAGCGTCCCTAAAAAATATCGCCCCAGAAGATCGAAACAGATTGGACCGAAAAATTTAATTAACAACCAGACCAAAAACGGTGGCGTCCCCTAAAAAACTGTATAATCGTCCAACGAGCACCTAGAGAATCCTCGTAATGAAGTCTCCAATCCTCTCTCGAGCTGGACCTGAAGCGAGACTTCATATCAGACAGATTAATCTTCGGTGGCGGCATCTTTAGCATCTCTAGCTCCCTAATCCTCCTCTTCTCCTCCTGCTCCATCAATTGCACAGCTATCTACACACCCTCAAAAAGTATTAATCAAGTTGCCGAGAAAGTAAAAGAAAATATGATGAAATGATTCGTTCTTTTTGGGACCTCTTCGTCGACCGCTTTAAGTTCATCCCTGCGATCTTTGATGGTTTTATTTAATTCCATCAACTTCCGGTCGAGGGCCACGTTGTTCAACATGTCTCTGGCAAATTCCACTATCCTCCCACGCAATCTCAGCCAAGCGATTTTTTCCTTATGCCGCGATATCTTTTTCAATTCTTTGATTTTGTAGTCGACCATCATTTTCTCGACTTGGATCTTCTTCAGCCTCATTTGCGCCTCTCTTCTGGCCTTTGCCAGTGGAAATTCTTCATACTTTGCCTGCGAAATGTTACAATTTGATCTCGAGAATCCCAATTGTCGTCCTATGCAGCATAAATTTCATTTTTACTAAAAAAAAAAAAAAATAATGAATGCGATAAGACATACGCGATAGTCTTTCGTCGTGTTTTCATACTGTTTCAAAATATCCTCGTATTTTTGCGATTCTGCCTGTCTGGCCTTGAACTCGTCGTCCATATTGAGCTTGGCCAGCTCTATTTTGTTGGCTAATTCGACATTATACTTTTTCTGTCTGTGAAAAGTTCAAAGAATTGAGAATTCAGTGGAGAACTTCGGTACTCGTTGCAATGATCAAAAACTTTTTTAATATAAATGTAAATACCTATTCAAGCTGACGGTCAAAACCCTGATGTTCTCCTTTGAAATTCGAATTCTCTCCAGCAATACTTTTCGCCGGTGCCAGTGCGCCTGCGCTGTCGCTTTAGCTTTTCTCGTCTCGCCTCCCAAGGCTGAAAAAGTATATTCATTCTCGTAAAAATCAACCGAAACAGCGTAAAACAATTCTCCTACTGCGTAAAGTCTTCTCCGCCGCTTCAATCTCCACCTTCACAAAGGACTCCAACAGTTGCAAGCATTGCGGTTCGCTGCAAATGCTTTCGGCCTCCATTTTTTCTCGTCAAACGTATATTAAACCGAACAATTAGTTCAAACAAAGCTACACACTCTGGCAACTAAATTGTAGACGGCTTCGTCGATCGCAACCGAAAAACCACTCGCAAACCACTGTAGACGATTTTTTGATTGGCTGAACCATTTCCGATGGACTCCGCGCGGGAAATTCAAAAGAGTTTATTAAAAATCGATGTTGCGGACAGTCGGAAAATTTATGAAATAGGAATAACTGGTCCCTTATGGTCGGAGGACAATTTTCTACTAGTTTAGATTTCAGATTGTAGACAAATTTGTTGATTCATTGTTTATTTAATTTTTCTTTCACTTAGCAGGACTTAGCTTAGTTCCACTTAGCATTGTATCTACCCAACCTAGATCTCCAGCCATACTATTATAAAATAATCTAGTTTGCAACTCAATTTTCTAACACTGTAGATAATTAATATTATTATAATTGCCTTTTATTTACTATCAGCTCAATCGTAAAGGTCTTTCTACATAACCTTAGCCTGCAGTGGTACAACAATTGACGATATTCAACCTCTCGTAATTTCGTAAAAAACAGTCGTACAGCAATAAACTTGGACTCATTTTAAAGCTTGAAGATTCTACTTTCGCACACCGCGATTCACTTTCCTCTAAGATATTTTTACATGACGCTGCAAATGCGAAACCAAAGCCCATTCTTCGTCAAAAATGCTACCGATTGAAACCTCTGTAAAAAAGTTAAAAAAATTTTCTCGCAAATGAATCTTCCACAGATTTGGAGACCGGGATCTGCTCTTTACAACGACGCCTTAGAAATGAACAACATGAAACAAAAACGAGGACAGATTCGTGGCGAACGAAAATGGTGGACAGCAGAGATTGTAGGGGTGCGGTAGAATATATTTGCGAAATGATTAGGAGGGAAGAAAGGAGGGGTGCAGGAGAAAGTATCGGCAATTCGGCGAGTGTCTGCTGGCAGAGAGAAGTGTCGAGGAAGAGGGATGGTCGCGGTGATACCCCCGCCGCGGGGGGTGGTACTTGCGGAGGAATTCGCGAGCAACCGGGATGGGGATGGCAGGTTGGTTTGACCCAAATGCCAGGCCGGGTTGGCTTTCAGCCAGTTACGTGTCTGCACACTCGGCATCGAAACCTTATCGCTCTTTTTCTCCTGCGAACCGGCCGGCCGATAACGGTTCCCATCCGTGAATAAATTAATTCCCCTCCCCCTCCGCGCTGGTCCGAAAATTAACGTCGGTTAATCCGTCACTGCGATCTTCATGCAAATTCACTCGGCTGCGGCCGGCGAGGAAATCTAATTAAACGAAATCTTCCATTCATTTGTACCAGCCCCGACAGAGACCGATCGAAATCATCGGACAGATAAATCGGTCTGCCAAATAAAATCGATCTCCCGGTGAGAACATACGGTACAATCTAACTAAATCAAATTGGTATCGAACATAGCATACTCCTATACCTGCTAAACTCTGTTGAAAAATTGTCTGTACAATTATCAATACAGTTATTCCATTTGTACTAGCCACGACAGAAACCGATCGAAATCATCGGACAGATAAATCGGTCTGCCAAATAAAATCGATCTCCCGGTGAGAACATACGGTACAATCTAACTAAATCAAATTGGTATCGAACATAGCATACTCCTACACCTGCTAAACTCTGTTGACAAATTTTCTGTACAATTATCAATACAGTTATTCCAAGAAGAAAGGACTGACATCATCCGGTAGCTAAATCAACTGCAGCTTCACCGGATAAAATCGATCTCGCAATCAAGTCAACCATAACGTACTCCCACGCCGTCCAAGCCCTATAAAAAAATTTGCAACGTCAAAAAACCATTAATAGAGCTACTCCAGGAAGAAAAATGATCCGCTAAACTAGCTCTGCCAAACAGAATCAATGGAAACCAACCAAGATCGACCATCATCATTCTCATCACATCTCCCAGCCCCATCAGATCTCTAGATCGTCAATGTGATTGCAAAAATCCTCCGAAAAGACAAACTACGGTGCACCCGGCGTCCAGAACTCGGTAAAATTGATCTGAGCAGCCGATCAGCTCTCGCGTCCTCCATTCTCGCGGGCCATCGATCGTTGATGGATCCGTGGTTGATCGTCGACGACAGGCCTCGATCGCTCGCGCTCGTGACCTCCGGGCGGGCACAACGAGCCGCGGAAACGAAGCCACTCGTCTCGCTTCTCGCACGATCACCGTTGAAAAAAAAAGGAAAAATAGTAGAAACGTCTGGATGCTTCCGGCAGAAACCATAAGTCGCGCGCCGCCGATGGGGAACACGAGCCAGAGGAAACGATGGTGTGTGCGTGCCTCGCACAAAAGAGCACCGTCTCGCCTAACAAAACTCCGCTTAAACGCACCCGGCGCGGTTTATTTAATACGTCGTCGTCGTCGTCGTCGTCGTCCCGGCGAATCCTCGTTTCACGGGGCTCCTCCCGTTGTTCCCATCGTGCCCATCGGGAACAATGGGACAGCCCCGCCGACAACGTTTCGCTCGTGTAACTATGTTCAGCGAATCCTCATACCCTGTTATCGCACGAACCAAAATATTTTCAATCCGTACATCTTTTTCTTCTCCCATCGCGCTGAAGAGCGAGAAATATCTAAACAAGAAATCGGTAATTTCGAAATGCTGCCATTTTGTGAATAACGAAGATTTTTCATTTCATCAACGCCAAACCTGGTGGCGGTACATGGCATGGGAAAGGGTTGAATAAATTTCATTATTCAAATATATTTGATAACTATATAAATAATAAAAATATAAATAACTTTGATCTTCTCATTTTGATGACAGTTCACTTTCGCTCAGTGCGAACGAACGACTTGGCCGAATTAAGTTCGGTTTTAAAAATATATAACTCGTGTAATTTTGATTATTTTCACATGGAAAAAATCACACGTGAACCTCGAATACCGGTAAATATATCTGTAAAATCCCAGGGCGGAAGGTTCGATGGTTTTTCTGGAAAAAATTCTTGAAGATTCGTGTGAGAATGGCCGGTTGAAGCTGGCGAGGTGGTGCGACGAATCGAAAAGAAGAGGCCAAGGATAAATTAAAGCAGTGGTCCTTCAGGAAGGATCGGGATCGGCCGCGGGCACACGGTGTGTTTCGGGAGATATACGTTTCCATGGAAATATATTTAAATTCATACGTGTCAGTTTACCCTGCGGCGGGATACCGTGATCCGTTTACCCGGACAACGGCGGGTACACGTTAAAGCGGAGCGTACACGAGGTCTGGTTGTTCGTGTTACCCGGGCTGCCACGGAACATAGAACGGCGAAAGAGTAAATAAAAAATTGATGGGAAACCCGTTTTTTCCGAATGCTCGACAACGGCGGCGGCGCACGGACAGAAGAGTGCAAGAGAGAGAGAGAGGGGGGGAGAGAGAGAAGCAATGAATGCTTTGAATGCTACGGCAAATAATTTACTGCTTTATCAGAGTCGAAACAGAATTCATATTCGGCACGGGAAATTGGAAAAAAATCATTTACATTTTATGCCGGGAACGCCGGGAATACCAAACAGCCACGATTTTTCGTTGAGTTTAAGATTTATGTCCTGGCGATGTCAAAGCGCGCACAGGATTTTATGGTGGTGGGGTCTTCGCTGGCAGCCATTTTCAGGAAAGAACACCGAGGCGTTTTGTTAATGAAAGAAATTGTTTATCGTCCGTGTAGAATCGAGGTAACGTTTAGAATGTCGAGGAATCTGTGTTTCGAGTCCTTTTCAATTGCAACCAAACGGAAGTCTACAAGGTTCTGTAATGTCGTGCGCCATTTTTAGTGAGTGGAAACAGTAGGAAGGCATTTGCTAAGACATAGAAAGATCCTTTAATGCTTGTGTAAAAGTGAGGAAATATTTGTGAGACCAAAGGGGAATTAATAATTTTTCTTAGCAACGTAAGTCGTTAGACGTCGTCCACCATTTTCAAACATGAGAAAAATGTCACCTAGGAGACTAAGAAAAATTAGAATAAAGTCAGTAAAGTCACAAAAGGATGGTAAAAAATACAGGACCCTTTCGCCGTCAACGCTTCTTCCGTTTCGCCACGTTGGTTTCGCGTTCGTCGGCGGTTTCCGCAATTAACGCACTTGATAATTAGAAACGAGGGTTCACGGGGGGTGATCATTGACACGAGGCCCGTGTTCGTCGCGGATTTAATTTTCCGCGATCGGAAACAAAAGGGGTTGTCGTACGGGGCGCAGGGGGAGTGGGGCGAAGAGGCGATGGGGGTTCTCCATTGAAAACGATGCGTTTCGCCATATCGAGCATGGGACTCGTCCTCCCCCCAACCCCCGTTCGCGTCTACCGGCTGGTGAAAGGCGTCGAGCACTCGTCAACGACGTCGACGACGCCATCGCGTCGTGTCGTGCCGTTGCGATGCGCGTCGCAAATTGCGCGCAGTTGCGAAGTGTCGGCCACGCGAAAATCCGCGTGTTCCCTGTCACAAAGACGCACGCCCCCCTTTCATCTTTTCCTCACCCCTCTCCTCTCCCCCCGCCCCCTGTTTCCCTCATCGGCGTCGTTTTTACGACGGCCAGGCGTCTTTTCAATTTTCGCGACGCCAGCCCTGTCTCCGCCGCATTCAATTTCGCTGAATACAATATTCCGGGGAAAATCACGTGGCATGGTTTTGTGTTTGTGGACTGGGGCCCGATTAGTGCACCGTTGAGAATGTTCACGCCTTGTGTCGATGGATAAACATTTAAGAGGACATCGTTGTATTCTTGTCCGTTTAAAATTGGATCGGACAAAGTATCAGCGTTCGTTTATGCGCCCCTAAACAAAAATAGTGGATAGTTAAGAATACAGTGATTTCTCTGTAGAAGTCGCCAAGACCTGGATGATAAATGTCGCCGAATTATCCCCACTACCTCGAGAGGCCTCGGAGGTAAACATAACACGGTTGTTGACATATATCGAGAATTCACTGTACACGATTTTGAAAAACGGGAGCAGTTCAATTCCGAGACGAATGCGGGAGTTAATGAATGAGATTGAAACGCACGCGAGGTATTAATTTGCGAAGCGAGCGTATGAAAAAGGGAGGGAATTGATAAGATAAGAGTCACTGGGCCAGAATTCCTTCGCAGCGTCTCGCTTCCCCTTCGAATTATGCAAAGCATCGGGGTTGGAGCTCGAGCTCTCGCGAGTTTTCGAAAACGACCAGTTGTTTTGTCGAAACGGTGCACCGTCGAGTCGCAGCTGGCAACTAGCTGGCCCGCTCGCAAATTGGCGACGCGCCAGCCACGCGAGACACTGCCTCTACCCCCGGAGTCACTGTTTCGAGAGTTCGCTACCGATTTCCAGCTATGCTCCCCTAATTTCGCGTCCCCGCCCCGCTACGCCAGCCGAAAATAGGCTCGAAAATTCGTCTTCCCTTCTGCGGAGTCTACGGGGAGCGATCTCCTATAGCGACGGCCTAAGCCTGATAATTACGCCGAAGTTTCGAACCGGGGCCCAGGCTGCCGTCGTTCAAATTGCAGATTTCCCAAAAACGATGCCGCAGAAACGATAAAATTCAGCATGTACACAAAAGGAAACAGACCGGTGTATTTTAAAATTCAATTTACCGTTGTAACTCATCTTTGAAATTCGCCACTTTTAATTTTTCTTCTACACGTTGCTATGCTGGTCCCTGGGAATCTTCAATTAGGATCTCCAAACAGTAATTTTAATATTGTAATTCTAAATGAAAGTAGGGTTGACAAATGTTAGGTAACCCAGTGGATTCATGGCGAAGGAACGTTGTTACTAAATTATTTACGTACTCCGCTAATTCTCAAAAACTTGTCGGGAATCATAGAGTTACTCTCTCCAGAAAAGAAATTCCTTTGGGTCTCCCGTCGCGAATGTCATTCTGCGATCCACGATTATGCGAAATTCGCAGCTGGCACGTCTTTGCAAGTTGTGTCCCGCCAGCGGGGACGCAAGGGCGGACATTTTTTTCCATCAGTGCCCGAGAAAATTCGGTTTCCGCGGCGTCTTGGCGCGGATTGCATTCCGCCGAGGGAGGAGAGGGGTGGAACATCCCCATCCCCTTCTAAGAGGGAATTCAGGGATCCCTCTGTATCTCTCTTTTTCTCCTCCCCCGCCCCCCGTCCATTGTTTCCATTTTTCTCTCTCGTTTGAAAGCGCGTTCCTGTGCGCGAGGATCGAGGAGAAGAGAAAAGGGTTGGGGCGGGTGTGTGCGTGTGTAGGCACATATGGAAATGAAGCACGGGCTGCGGTTGGATGAACGACGGGGGTGGAAACAAGCTTGTGGCCCTCGGTCTCGGTCCCGGTCTCGTTTTCAAAAGGATACGCGAGCTTTTATGCACGCGTCATCGACCCGCCGACGCAGGAACTGCAATCGGGATGCAGTCGCCGACACCAGGAGTGCATCCGTCGCGAGATTCCTGCAGATGCCATCCTCGAATCCATCGAATTTCTACCGCATGCTGCCGAAAGCGTAGAGAACCCGCTTGCTGAGGCTGTTGCGTTGGTCACTGGGTCACTCCGAGTGGCCCGACGAATTATTATTATCATTTTTAATACTATCTGTTCGCGCGGACACGCTCGAGCGGAACAGAACTCGGTCGAATTGAAAACTGGGCGAGACATCGAGGATCTACGAGCAGTTTCGAAGATCCCCGACAGAATTCGGCCGACCTGGATCCTCCAGCTCCTCGGAGGATCCATTTGCGAGAGAGATGTCCGCCGCGAGGGAAGCCAATGGCGGTTGCCGTGCGATCCTATCAAGCGGAGTGCTTTTTGCGGCTTCCCGCTAGAATAGGAAAGAAATATCGCTCGTTGGAGCGTCTGCGGGGGTGGTTGGGAGGGTTGATCGCGGTCAGGCCCCCTTCGCGAAACATTTCGGTTCGTTTGGCTTCCGGTCTCGCCGCTGAAATCGTCCTCGGTCGCGACAACTCCGCCGAAACCGCTCCTCAAAACACAAACACGAACTTGTCTGCGACACATTGCCGCTCTCCTCCTGCCACCCGCGATTCCCACGACCAGGTGCAACGTTTGCCTGACCCAGGGGGCGCAAATTACGCGGAGGAATTCAGTGGAACGATATTCCAAGCGATCCTGTGCGACAGGATTTTTCCAAACGTCGAGAAACTGCTCCGTGGTTTTCCGGGAATCCCGTTACAGCGGTGAAGAGATTTCATATCGCGAGCTCCGGAGGGTTTCCGGCGCGTTTTTTCATGTCGCAGCGACTGGGGAATGCGACGTAAGAGGGGTCCGTGTACCGGAAATGGCCGGCGTTGCTTGATCCTCGATCTCAGCCTGCGAGAGATCGAGAAATTAGACCGCCTCGCCGGAGGCTGCAGTTTCCACGAAAACTGGAAAACAGAGGGGACGGAGGATGGTTTCCGCTTTGCTTTGACAGAGCAGCCCGTGCTCAAAATGGCGGACCGGGTCGACTATTTCTTGGAACAAGCGTCGGTGAATATAACCGTGCGACGACGAACGCGACGCGTTTTATTCAGTCGCTACACGTTCTCCTTTATCTCCACTTATCTGCTCGTTCGTCTCTGCATCTCCTCTCTCTCTCTCTCTCTCTCTCTCTCTCTCTCTCTCTCTCTCTCTCTCTCTGTCTTTCTCTTTATCCGTTCCCTACAGCTTGGAATCGCCGAGTATGTACGAGCTTCCGGTTGGATAAGCGGCGTTTAGTTTCGCCGAATCGTGTCCCTCGCGGATAAAACCTCGGTCGCGATTGTTCTTTTAGCCACCCGTGGCCTCTGGTGGTTCGAGAAAGTCGACCGAGTTAGGTCTGAGTGGGTACACTGCTTGCTCGAAGTTTGGAATTGCTGTGGGAATGATTTTGATGGTTTCTTTCGTTTTTGGGTTGGTATCTTCGAGGGTTCGGTGGGAGATGAGAAAACCGCGGATTTCGGAGCAATACGCCTGGGACTAAACAATACCGCAGCAAGCATTCCTTGTGAAATTTTCTTACCAGTTGAATATTTTAATTCATTCCCCATCGTTCTCTTCTCGATTTTTGCAAAGAGTGCTAGAAAATGAAAAGAATCGACCGGATCACAGCGATTCGTAGTTCCGGACCAATACACCTGGGGTAAAACAATACGCAGCATTCATTCCTTGTGAAATTTTCTTACCAGTTGAATATTTTAATTAATTCCCCATCGTTCTCTTCTCGATTTTTGCAAAGAGTGCTAGAAAATGAAAAGAATCGACCGGATCACAACGATTCGTATTTCCGGACCAATACGCAGCAAGCATTCGTCGTGGTAATTGCTTGGCGATTCAACGTTTTAACGAATTTTAAATCATTCTGTGCTGGATCTTTGCAAAGTCTTATGGATTTAGATGAAACTTGGCTATCTCGCTAGGTTTCGATTTACGAATTCGATAGGGATGAACGTTGAATGTATTAATGGAATGATTGAATTTTTAAAGCGCATTTTGCGAGTCGATTTAAGCGAAGCGTGACGAAACGGCGTGCTCGAGGATCAAGAAACGATCTTCCATCTTCGCCGGGGATCCTTCGGCTAGGCTCGGCAGGGGTTGTAATTCAATATACGTCGTCGTTAAGTTTAATGACAGGATTCGGTATTGGAAACCGATACGCGAAGCCTGGCCAGGTATTACGAATTCACCGGGTGCATCTGTTACGCGAAATTACGAGGCCCCTCTTTCGCCGGTCTCCGGCGAACGTTTCCTCCGCGGATTCTGCTCTTCGTGGCTCTGACTAACGACCTCGAACCACTCGGCATCAACCACTTCGCGTCCTCGGACGTGTCCGGAACCGACCCCCCGAGGATTCCTGACGAATCGCGGGCCTTTGTCACTGCCCGAACCCGACCGCAGACCGAGCTCGCGATTATCCGACGCGTGCTCGCCCGGAAAAACAGAGAAACTCCTCTCCTACACTCTCTCTCTCTCCCTCTCTCTCTCTTTCTCTCTCTTTTCCTTTCTTTGGTACGTCGTGATTAATAATTCCTACCGCGTCCGCCTTTCATTCTTTCTGCGGCCACGTTGTCTTAAACCTCCCCCAACCTACCCCCTTTTGCCTCTCATATTAATTCCCAGGTTGCCTCGCGAATTCGTGACGCAATTTCGCTTTGCCTGTTCGCGGTCACCGTGGATTTTCATGGTACAATGAATTTTAACATGCTTTTTTTCGAGGAGAACCTTGGTGGGATACTGCTGAAAGGTTTTTTGATGGCGCTCCTATATCGGAAAGAAGAACAAGTACTTTTTTATTAACGCGTTTAGTGCCTCGCCAACGGCCATGAAAGTCACACAAAATCGAAACACCTTATTTAATAATACAAGAACGGAGGGGACGAAGTTTATCCTAGAGCGGAGGTTTTAAAAATATAGATTCGTTGTTTTCCAACTTGTAATAAGTTTGTAAATACATGTAATCTGTTAATTCGATTTGAACGTCCTCGTTGCCGGTAAATCGAGCGTAACGATAAAGCGGACGTGAAAAACAAAATGATCTTTTGCCGGAGCATCCTCCCGTAAAAATGATAGGCACATCTGGGTTAAACAGCAAGTGTATCCGACAGATTTCCCCGGATCGATTTTCCACGGCGAGAAAAAGGTTGTTCCCCTTTTCTCTCCGGTTTTCATTCATTTTTGCGCGAGGAATCGCCTCGTGTACCATCATTTCGTGTCCCACTCCTCTTTAACGTTCTTCATGAGGTATGACACTTTACCATCGATTCCGTGAGCTTCCTCTCTCTCTCACTCTCTCTCTCTCTCTCTCTCTCTCTCTCTCTCTCTCTCTCTCTCTCTCTTTCTTTCTCTTTCTTTCTATCTCTCTCTCTCTCGAGAGAGAGAGAGGCAATCAATTTGCTTTGAAAAACCGTCGACACGTTCCAACGAATCGAAAATTTCTCTTTCGACCCTGCGCTCGCCAAAGGAGAGCATGATCGACCAATTTCTAGCGTTCCGATGCGTTCCGCAGGTGACTATGTTTAATATCGTCGATAAAAATTCAATCATTCCGACTCTCGTATTCCTCATTCTCTTCGTATGTTTATCTACTAAAATTCAATCATTCTTTTTCTATATTTATTCACTAAAATTCAATCAATGGAATATACGTATGTTTGTCTATTGAAATTCAATACTTTCGATGTACATACGTGTATTCAGCGATTGCATGTGCGTATTTATCTAACAAAATTCAATCATCTATCCATAGATTCATTTACAGAAATTCGGTGATTTATTTAGTCGTTAGAATTATTTTGCAAAATTCCAACATATATCTACCCATTATCCCGTTATTAAATTCAATGATTGCAACATGTATTTGACAATTTTTATTTTGCATAAAGATCGACAGTCTAGTGATCAGATTCTCCGCACAAAATTAAACAATAATTGTAGAATAAATTTTTGCCCAGAAATCAGTCCCACACTGAAATACTATTATCCGCGGTAAGTAGAAAGAGTCAGCCATGCACAGACGCGCCAGCATCCTCTTCATTAACACTAGGTTTACGGGACCCGTCAAAATGACGGGTTCTAATATTTTTAATTTACGATTATTGAGATTGCGAAGATCCATCTACGTGGAATTACTCAACAAACTTATTTCCTTGGGTATATATTATTTAATAAATGGCTGAAAACTTGGATAGACACATTCTTCTTATTTTTGTAAAGTAATGTAAAATACTCACTTTTAATGCTCCGTAAACCTAGTGTTAAGAAATTATTTTTACTGCTATTGAGATTGTAAAAATGCGTTTGTGAGCTATTCGATTTTATTACCGTTGAAACACACCACAGTCGCAAAAAATTAGAATAAATGTGTTCTTACAATAACTAAAAAATGGCGTGAAATGGCGGCGTTTAGTGCACCGTAAATCCAGTGTTACTACTATTATCCGCGTTAAGTAGAAAGAGTCAGCCATGCACAGACGCGCCAGCATCCTCTTTATTAAGAAATTATTTTTACTGCTATTGAGGTTGTAAAAATGCGTGTATTCGATGAATTTATCACCGTTGACGTACAGCACAGTCGCAAAAATTAGAATACATGTATTCTAACGATAATGAAAAAATGACGTGAAATGGCGGCGTTTAGTGCACCGTAAATCCAGTGTTAAGCACCGGGAGTATCGAGCCGAAGCGGATCCGCCGAATCCGCAGCTCCGTAGCCGCGGCAATAAATCGGCGACAGGTGACCCGGCCACCCACGAACTCCCGTACCGTTCTTATATTTTATTAGGCAATAAAATATGGACTCCTCGCCGCAGTCGCGGCGTTTATCGCGCGGACGATTACCGCGGCCGCGTGTTGGAAATCTTAAATCACGGATCTATCTTCCTTTTCTTGCTGAATAAAAGAAAACGATTACGATAAGGAGGAAGAACCGGCGCGGCGGTGTGCTACCGGGAACCAAGACGCTCTATCCATTTAGGGCAGGCATCCCGGAGCACTATAGCGCTCTACATCATGTGCTCGTTCCTCCACCTTTTACGAAATAGCTACCAAAATTTATTTCGTAATTTTATCTCTCTGTTTCTCCTGCAGCCGAGACGCCTTATTCATTTAGGGCAAGCTTCGCGGAGCACTATGCCACTATACTTTTGCGGAATAGGTTCTAAAATTTGGTAATTTTACCGATTACTTTTTGACTGTATTTTTAAAGCGATTCGTCCGATGTATGAAGACGTTTTACTAATTGTTACGATGATCGCTAAACGAAGTCGATCGACGGGTCAGATTTATCGCCCAATGGCTAGAGAAAGTAATCCGCACAAAAAAAGATACACTAACACAAAAATCGCATGAAAGGCAAGAAATTGTGTCGAGCGTAGTGATTTGTCCATCGGAGTCGCCCCAATCGATCCAATTTCGCAGCTCCGGCGCCACGCGAAGTTAACAAATTCACCGAGCACAGTCTATTAGTTGAACGAACTTCGCGAGAACACGGAAAGAAGAAAAAGGTGGCGCATCAACGCGAAATTGCCGAAGGAAAGTATAAGAAACGAGCCGGGCGTATTGGTCCGGGATTCGAAGTCACCGGAATCGAATAACTTCGGACTTGTTCGGGCAGATGGCGCCTCACGCGTGCATGGGAACGACTTCTTTTTCCCTAGAAACGAAATAACGGGCCGGAGGGATGTTTTTTCGAGCAACGAAGCCCCCAATCTGTATGCAGATCAAGCGCGAAAGCCGCGAACGATCCACGACGAAAATTGCCTGCTATCGAATTACGCGAGTAGCGACGGGTTCGAGTCTGTCTAGACTCAAATCTTATTTCATACTGTCGACCTTCCCGTGAGCACTTTATGAAATTTTTCCAATTAATTTAGTAATAGCATAAAGGGCAAGGATTCTAATAAATAGTAACAATCTTACAAGTAATGAACCCAGTAAAACATTTAACAGAAGGTTACAATTGGTTGATCATGAAGACTACGAATTGACGTGTCCACATAATGTATAACAGAAATATTATTGATAAGATATTTATTCTTCTCCGTGGTACAAATGGGTTAACTTTGAAATGAAGTGTTAGTTGTACAAATTAACTTGGGATTGGAGATGCGGATCGGACTCGAACCCATCACTAGCGGGCCGAGGGAGGTCGGAACGGGTCAAGGCAAGGTAGCCAGATTTTCGGCTGACTATTAGCCGGGCAAACTGGGATTCTGATTAGGAGCGAGACCCAGCCGATGCCTGGAAATAGCGTGCATTGTGCAGGCGATCCATTCACCCCCCGCGATCCAATGCATCGTACCAGTGCCCTCTCTACTCTGCCCGTTCGTGATGAGCCCTTGAAGCCCCACAATGAACCGGCGTTGTAATCAAGCCGCCGTGTACAATGTGATTCTGCACGGAGAGAGCATGCGATACGAAGCCAAAGCAACTCGATCGGCGCCCCGCAACGTTTCGGCCACCTTTCGAACCCGGATCGACGATCTTTCCCCTGATCCATCCGACTCCAATTCGTCCTGGTTAGTCATTCCGAACATCCGTGCGCTCTAGCAGTTGATCGTCGATACGTACCTTCCATCCATGAATTTTGTACTATTATTTATTTGAGGTCAACGTTCGCTGCACAAACTTTCATTTCAGGAGTGAAGCGAGAATAAGACTGCGAATTTTATGCACTTATGGCATGACAATTTAAAACAGTAGGAACATTAAAAGAATGTCAACATTTTATTTACGACTTATTCAGATTATTAAAGGAAGGAGGAAACTTCTACATGGCTCAGGAAATTGATGTGGACAATTCTAGCCGCCATCTTGAATACTTGCCTTGCTTGAATACTTCACATTGAAGCGGATCTAAATGTTAAGTTTCACTATTAACGACTTGATAACTCAATGTTCAATCGAACAGAATCGTTTCACCTGAAAATTGAAGGGAAAAGACGAACTATCGTTTGCATATTCAATATCAAAGTTTCGAAGCGTGAATGCCGGCCATATTGATCAATACTCCCGATGGCCGCCATATTGGATCTTTGTCCTGAAGTCAATACTTTTAACGAATCAGAGCCGCGTAGTTAAATTTTCATTACCTTGTATCTCGTGTTTGTAAGCGTTCGATGTTAAAAAAATGTTTAAAAAATCGATCGCATTAGCCCGAATGTCAAACAACCGTGGCCAACAGCGATCAAACAGCGATAAAACAACACCGTCAGGTGGCGATGGAACGTCGAGCGACGATCACTGTACCCGGAAATTCACGGCAATAAAGTGCTCGAATAACGAAATCACGGACGAGTTTCGTGTGTGTACGCGATGCCATTAACGTTTACGGTCAATTATCGCGTGATAAAGACGACAGCGGGATAATTAGCATCCGGCGGATCGGTTCGACGACCGGAAACGATCGCAAGGAGATCGAACGGCACGAAATGGGCCGCGGGAACCGTCGACAGTTGGACAGGTTTCAAAAACGATACGGGCATTTACCGTGAATTAGCGGGCTTTTCCAGAGCGAGAGAGCGAAAGGGAGAGAGAGAGAGAGAGAGAGAGAGAGAGAGAGAGAGAGAGACCTGGTATCCAAGCACCGATGATTACCCTCGATAAACACGTGATCGATACACCAGACTGAATAGAATGCAAAACGGGGAGAACCCGTTCTACACACCCCCGACAGCAAGCCCCCGAGCGATCCCACCTTTTTCGCGGCTCCGCCATTAAACTTGTGCAAACAGACGATGGGAGGATCGATAGATTCCTAGGGAACTCTGTCGATCATTGTCTCGCCGATCTACGCTCCCGGGCAAAAGGATAGCACCCTTAGGTTCTCCGAGATCGATTGTGAGTCTGAGTTTCAAGCCTCGAGGATCTACACTCAAGATCAAAAAGACAGTATTGTTAGAAATAAATTCGAGATTATCTCAATTTTATTCCTAGATAAAAATGATAATTGGATCAAACAACGCGTAGAATTCATCTGAATACGATACTCGACATCTTCGTCTCGTGACATATATATATATATATCAATTTGTTTCCACATTTTTCGAAATTATATACCACAATACTGTAGTGCATTTAGGGCAACCCAGGCGAAACAGAAGCGTCCCGCACACGTAAGATACTGAAATGTTTCAGCGCCTTTCATCTGGACAGTCCGTGAAGTCCAGTAATTAATTTTTCAGCGAGAAACGTCTGCGGAAAGAGTGCATTAGGAGATTGTGTATTTTTCGGAGTCTAAAAAAGGGAACACTGCGGTTCTAGCCACTCAAAATTTGCCTCGTGCGCTTGGGGAGGATGGTACATCAGTACGTACACGTCGAGGGCGTTTTTAAAAATTTAGAGACAGGTTTTGCCCTGTAGAGACCGAGGAGAGGGTTCCTGAAGCCCAACAGCTCCAGGATATTAAAAATATTTGATTTATCTCCTGCAGAATATTCCTGCTCCTAAGACTCACGTTAGATAATGTTTTAATTCATTCTCAATCGTCTTCTTCCCGATTTTTGCAAAGTGTGGCAGAAAATGAAAAAAAATTGACCGGATTACAGCGATTCGTAGTTCCGAACCAATACGCCTGGGGTAAAACAATACGACGCAAGCATTCGTCGTGAATTTTTCTTACCAGTTGAATTTTTTAATTCATTCTCAATGTTTTTCTTCTCGATTTTTGCAAAAAGACGATACATATTCCTCTGAACACAAATTCCAAGAAACGACAATACGAATCTAATAAAACCCGAACCAGCAGAAAACTACAAATTGGCATAAGGATTCACAGACTATCGATAACAAAGGATCTTCAGTCAGCTCGGAAGAGCCACAGAGACAGCAATGGCGCGTGAAAATAACGAGGGGAATTATATCGCAGAATGTCAAAGCGATAAGTATCGTCTCCTTTCGAACGAATCCCAACGGAATTGAATAATGCAACAGCGTCTTTAATACAAGACCAAGATGCTTCGAGGAAAAAACGAAAGAATACAGGGAAAAAGAATAACTGAAAGTGCCCTGGCACACACCCTCCGACGCCTTTATCCGGCCGCGCGTTTAGAAGAAGAATTCTGATTTCAGGGTAGAGTGATACTCTTGATAGAGAGGCTGCTGCTGCTGCTGCTGCACACCCCTAAGAGATTGGAACTGAAAAGAGCCCTTTCTCTCTTGTTGCAGCCTGCAACAAAACGTACTACGGAGACGTGGGGAAAACCTACGACCTGGAGCTTCATCGACCGAAGCAGGATAAGGTGCCTTACTTTTGCAAGCTCACCTTCAGCGCGCCGGGCGGCGACTTGGGCGACATCGTTCAGGTTAGTGTCCGCGAAACATCTCGTAAAAAACCGGATCTACTCGCTCCGCTACACACTTTCACCCTCCACTCAATATCTTCCAATATTTTCAGCCCTTGAAAAGCACGCCATGGCAGCCATAAATTTCCTCAAAATCAAACGGCTTAGCCATTGAATTTGTAACAATTCGATCGTGGAAAGTGACGGAATAAATTTCCCTACTCAAGCATTTGCTACAGTAGAAAGAGTCGAATGTCTAAGTAAACTCAGTATTGTCACTTTGTACTCTGTTATATTTGAAAATTGAAGGAAAAAGAAGAATTAGCGATTTTAAATTTTGTGTCGGAGTAACTGTTAATTTTACTGTAACTCTATCTTCAATCGAGCAGAATCGTTTTATCTGAAAATCAAAGGGAAAAGACGAGTCAACGTTCTTATATTCAATATCAAAGTTTCGAGGCGTGACTGTTCGCCATATTGATCGATACCCACGGTGGCCGCCATATTGGATATAAAGTCATGCCCTTCGTACCAGAACTAATCGGAGCAATTCAATTTTATGTATCTTGTATCTTAGGTTTGAGAATGTTATGAAAAAATTTAATACTAAAAGACTGTAAAAAGTCGTTGATGGAAAGTGACGAAATGAACACGACATAAACCGAAAGGGATCGATCATTTTCGAATATGTCGAAGTTGTTAATTGGTGAATTTTCAGCCTGAGGAACGTACGATGGTTAAAAAGAACATCTCTGGAAAATTGTCTCAAAAGTGTTAGCTCATCAGAGTGTAACAAGCTAATTTAGCGAATTAGTTGCCACTTGGAACGCCGAGCGTGAAAGTATGAAAATGAAGTTGCGGTGAAATAAGCGGTGCTTAATCCGAGTTACAGCGATTTGATAGCGTTAAATGGTGCTCGGGAATAGTTATCGCTGTTATCGCAATAAAAAGAGCTGTCCGGAGAGGCGGTAGCTCGTTGGCAGCCAAACTAAAATGAACGACGAATTTTTTAATAACGCATATTGCCGGCCTCGGGCCGCAGAGCCATCTGCGAATAGGTTCGTGCCCGGAAAGTTCCGCGAATGAAAGTTTCCCGCGAGCCGAGCCACTGCCAAATTATTTATACCACCGAAAACCCGCTTTTTTTCTTTATCAAAACCTGCTGCCCTCTTTCCCTCGCTCGTTCTTGATAACAAAAACCGCATATACTCGCTCGTTTCTCGTGTTTGCGGCTCGGGATAATTATTAAAGAGGCAGCTGTCGATACCTTAATCGGAGCCGGGCGAAAGACCAATTTCGCTGTTAATATCTGATAAATCGATTCTCGTCGGGATCCAATTTGTTTGACATCGAAAAGACAGAGTTGTGGCTTCTATATTTGTCGAGCGTTTCTGATCGTTTTTTGGGATGCTACATTTTTTGTTTAAAAAATAAAGACTAATCTTTATTAGAAATAAAATTGTTTTGGTCAGAAATTGGGGGAAAAACGCTTCTAACGCTTGTCGTCGCCATTTTGGATACTCGTAAGCGCATTACGATTCATACTGAAGCTGATCCAAGTGTCAATTGTACTATCAACAACCTGATAACTTGATCCTCAATCGAACAGAATTGTTTAATCTGAAAATTAGAGGAAAAAGATGGATCAACGTTCATATATTCAATCTCAAACTTCCCAAGCGTGACTGGCCGCCATATTGATCAATGCTCCCATGGCCGCCATATTGGATATTCGTAAAGAAATATTTCTGAAACTAACAAAATTTAGCAAATAAACGAGAATCTCAAACTTCGAGTCGCAAATATTCGCTTAATTTCAACTCTGCTCGCCTGTCGGAGGGACAAATCGTGTCCTAGCCTAATTATCGAGGGTAGACCGGCATAATTGAGAACCGCCGATTGAACACGCTTCGTTTTCTGCTGATTTCAGTTGACGTTCGACAGCTTCACCCTGGGGAAATTCGTGTCGTTCACCGCGGAGGGTTGTCCGGACGGTTCCCTGCAAATTTCCGAGGCGCAACGTCCGGATGTCGGCGGCCTCTGGTGCGGGACGTCCTGGAGCCCTGCGATCTACTATAGCGAGACCCCGACGGTCTCCATATCGTTGAAGCTGCTCAGGCTGAGCATGGATCAGACGGGATTCAATTTCGACTTCCGGATGGCGTACAAGACGATCAGAAAGTCGGACGCCGTAGTGCGTTATGTGAACCCGTTCGTAGGTCAGTGTCCAACGATCCCTTTCCCTGAAACACAACTAACTAGAGGGAAACAGAAATTTCTTTCTTTTTTTCTTAATCTGCTCAATATACAGTGAATTCTCGATACATGTCAACAACACGGGTCTTGCCAGCGGGGCCTCTCGCGGTAGTGGGGATAATTCCGCGACGTTTATCGTCCAGGCCCTGGCGACATATACAGAGAAATCACTGTAGAATTAACAGAAACACAAACTTTGTTGGTCTTCTCGCAAATTCTGACGCGTCGCGCGACGAATAAAACTGTTTTCAGGTGTAACGCACGCGACGGGCACGCCGTCGCCGACGGATGTGACGACATCGTCGGATACCGGCGAGTACGCTAACAGCTCTATGGCGATGCCGATGCAGATGGTGGAGCAGCCGGCGACGAGCGCGAAACCCGGCACCGAGCAATACCTCGGGGACCTGATATCCGGGACCTATTGCTCGCGAATATTCAGCGACTGCGACCGGAAGAAGTGCAGGCTGCAGTCGCCGAACTTTCCCGGATTGTATCCGCGCAATCTCACCTGCTACTACGCGGTAAGTCCCCATGGGGGACGGGACGAAAGTTCGCGGCCCCCATAAATATGGAACATATATCGGAGCGACGGATAACCGACGACGCGACGCTGCGGAATTTTTCGCGCGATGGCGACCCGGATTACGCCTGAGCCGTCAGCTTACCGGCGAAAGTCGAGCCTCGTCTCCCCCGACACCCGCTTTCGTCGCAGTTTCGCCAGATTTTGAATAGGAGGACGAAACGAAGGTTGCCGGATGGTTTCGAACTTTTCCGGTCGCGAGTCTTGACGGACCTGTCGAACACCACTGGCAAATTATTCGTTCTTACAGGTACTCCCTGGCGGCCATATTGGAATCCACGTACTCCGAAAAGCAAACAAAATCTTCTCTCTAAAAATCCCAAACCACAAAATCATTAAACACACAGGGACTGAAAACTCTGAAACTTGGTTCTTTCCATGGATGACATTAAATTTCCAAGGGAAACTAAAAAGTAGCCTTGCAGCTGCGCATCCGGCGGCCATCTTGGAACCCGCAATGCCTAGATATCAAACAAATAAATCCCCCAAGTGCTCAGAAACCTCCAAATCCTAAGAAATCGGAGACTATCATCCCCAGAGACCTAAGATTCAACGATTTCCATCATCACTGTTGAACCCCCAAGGAAAACTAGCAAGTAGTCTTACTCCTCCGCGTTCGGCGGCCATATTGGAACCCGCGTGACCTAGATGCCAGGAAAACGATCCCCCCAAACGTCTAAAAACCCGATACTGCTAAAAACTCGAAGACTATCGTCCCCAAAGATCGGAGGTTCGTCGATTTCCGTCGATAAAGTGAAACTTTCGCTGCAGCAACGATACGTCTTCGGCAGAGTCGCGGCTGTAGCAAATTGAACGGTCGTATCGTTGGTTGCGGAGGGGTTTCACAGCACCGAACAGAGCGTCGGCGTTCCGTGGGAAATTTACGAGGCAGCGTCGCGACGCAACGGCGACCCGCGCGAACCATTATTCTCGTGGCCGGACGGCACGCCACTAAATACACTTCGATGTCGGCGGCGCGGCGCGGCGGTTCCACGCGCCGTGGCACGTGGGTTCTGTTTGCGAGACTTGTACAGGCTCGGAAGTCCGTGAAAACGGGAGGCGATCGGTCAAACGAGACGATAATTAAGAGCTGTGGACCGGAAATGGTGTTCGGCTCCCGTGAACATTGTGGAGGCGCCTGGAAAGGGCCTTGAAACGCTGTTCCTCCACTCTCAACCAAACTATGTTGAGCCAAAAGTCATTCGTCGATGCCTGTCATGCTGTTTATGCATTTAACGTTCTGAAGTGGGTCCTATATCTTGTGACTAAATTGCGGATTTTTATGCAAAATAGAAATTGTCTAAGCTGATTGCAGGAGCTGTACAGAAACTAATTTCCTTTTTTAATCTTTTTAACGGAATAATAATAATACTGCGTACCAATTTTTATTTTGTATAGAGGACCGTAGTCTAATCGTGGGTCTCCTTGATCGAGAAATAATTAGACTCGACGCGGTTCGAGTGCTGAAAGAAATTCAAATTTCGCCGTGCAGGCTGCTCTACAATTTTCTCGAAGCTGTTATGCAAAATGATGGGCGCATTATCGAACGGCGGAGGGGAGGGGGACGATAAGGAGGGGGTTTGTAGCAATTCCGGACGATGCGACTCGGTTTCATTTCGGTCTGACGTGCGTTCCAGGTGAGGCAGCACGATATACCGGCGGGGAAACACGCCTTAATTTCGGTGAAACAGCCCCGGGGCCAATTGGTGGCCATAAGGGCATGGCCAGCCACCCAGGTGGAGTCGTCGCCCCGCGAGCTGCGCCTCTGGAAGGACTGCGACGTGGTGCAGGTACGTGGAAAGTCCCGCGAGAATTGGATTAACCGGCATAAATTGCAGCGGGGAGGACGGTCGGACGTGACCATCATACCGATAGAACCGGGTCCCCCCTCTACGTCCCTTCACATGATAATTCGGCCGGCTTCTTAAATCAGAAATCCGCGACCCGGTCGCATATTTACCGATCCGCGGTCGGGCTAAATTCGGATGAAACCCGGCGCCGTGTGGCCCGCGGCGATAAGACCGATTTATTGGCAGACTGCGGTGTCGCTGGTTACCGCGGATAACGCGTCGCGGCTTCATAAAACACAATGGAAAACTACTGGTGTCGGCTCGATCGTTCGAAATTGACACGTTTTCGGGACGGTGCCTCCTTGCGGAGGACCGTGTGAACCCCTATTCGTCAAGACGCCATATTGAACGGCGGCCTCCACTTCGCGTTTCCAACACCTTCAACGATACGGTAATATTAATAAATCGTTAGAGTAGATGTTGTCAATTTGTCAAGCCCGAGTGAACGTTTCTCGTTCCGCGTAGCGTTTAAACGAATTTGCAATATTGTCGACTTACGTTGACGCCGTGTCGGCTCCTGTCAGTCGAGACGCCATATTGGAAGACCCCTACATCGCGATTTTAACGCGTTCAATCGCATACTAATATTAGGAAATTGCGGGAATAGATGTTACTAATTCGACAAGCTCGATTGAACATTTCTCACTCCATGTACACATAACATTTGAAAGCGTTCCCCCCGTTAGAGAATCAAATAGAGATCAGTGGCTGGTGTTGACACGGCGGCCATCTTGATAGCGGGAGAAGCACGAGTTTTGAACTTGAAATGCCCGGCTCGCGTTAGACGGCGGGAAATTACGGACTGAAAGGTCCGAACCGTAACGTCTGAAACGAATCCGGGTCTCGAAGCGTGAAACTGAGAAAGGGAGATTCCGTGTGCCGCAGGACTACGTGACCGTGTACGACGGCTACACGACCCGGGATCCGGTGATCCTGAAATTCTGCGGAGGCGGGGAACCGGTGCCAGAGGCGACCAGCAGCAGCACGGAGATCCTCGTCGAGTTCACTACATCTCCTTACGGCACGTTCCTGCACCCCACGCCTCCGCACTCGCTCCACGGCTTTCAATTAGAAGTACAAGTACGTGGTAATTCTCTTCAAACATTCAGAGAGGCGAGAGAGAACGAGAGAGAGAGAGAGAGAGAGAGAGAGAATGAGAAAACGGAAGAGAGAGAGAGTGAGAGCCGGGGAACAGTGTGCTTTACACCTTACCGGGGTAAAGTACGGCCTGTTCACGGATCGCATTTAAATGGATAGCTCGAGAGCTCCGTGGCCATTTTTCAGGGCGAACCGTGGAACATCCTAGCGACTGTAATACCTCTCACCGCGCTGAGAGCTTCTCTTTAACGTCCGTGCCGTTTCAGTGTTTAAGGATCGTTACTCTTTTCAATTTCTTGCCTCGCCGATTGATTTCGCGTTATCAATGAAACGAGAGAACGTTAGGCGGAGAATTGTTCCTTTACGAGTGAACCGGAGCCTGTAGAGATCTATGAAAGACATGGGCGGCGCGTGCTGTTTGCTCTCGAACCGCTCTGCTGTGCTCCCTTCAAAAGCAACGTTTCAAAAGAGACGACACCAAAGAAAGAAATAGTAGACAAGGTCGTTTATTTCGAATTGTTTCTGTAGATTTCCCTAAGTGGGCGTGGTTTGCATCGAGTGGGAGTGGTTATACGGCTCCGAAACAACTGCCCCATTTCCTGTAGGACGCCGCGGAAAAGTGAACAAACATTAAACAAACCTGCGGAGCCTAAATTATCGAAAGTGGGCGTTAATTACGTTAAGTGGGCGTAGTTCGCATTACGTGGGCGTGGTTTCGTGGCTCCCAAAGAAACTACCAAACGACCCCCGCGCCATTCAACACTCCTACCTGTTCCAGAACATCTCTCTAGAGCAAACAGCATCGAACCAAGTCCCCCAGAACACCCTTCTCCAAAGTAGGCGTGACTTTCTCGCTCTTGACGGAGCAAGGGCGCTGCCCCGCGGGGCCATCTCTGCTCCGACTCGCCCCGGAGCCAAATTTTGTCACGTCCTCGAGTATAACATGTCCTTCCAGGTGAAGTTCGTCGACGTGGACTCTCCCACGTATGCCAAGAACAAGCACTGCGAGTTCTGGCTGCAAGGAAACGGTGGAGGTGTGCTCGCCTCGCCCCGCCACTCTCTTCCGAGGAACAGCACCTGTCTGTACCATCTTCGGGGCGCGGGCCCAGCGATGCCGAGCCCTACACCGCCTCGTCCTTTGCCGAAGTTCCCGGAACAGAGGCCGGGAACCGTTTGGAGGAAACCGATGCCTCGGCAACCGCAGCCGCAGTTCCGCGTCTGGCTGTCCATCCTGAAGTTTCACGTGGGCACCAGCCTGTCCACCGGCGACGAAGACTGCTCCACCACCCTGATGGTGTGGGACGGCGAGATGATGCCGCTGTCCGAGTGTAACGACCTCGCCTGGTCCGTTGAACCACCTTTGATTAATTGCTTCCCGACCAGAACTCTCTGTTTAGCCGACCACCACCGCCACAGTGGCCTGAGAGCCTCGAAGAGCGGAGAAAAGTCAATTTCTAAAGTTCAATTAAATTTCCAAAGCGAGCACCCCTCCCCAAAGCTTCAAATCCAAATCAGTATCCGTTTGAAATCGTTCTCTGATCAGGTATCAAGTTCGAACGATGTTGGTTAAACAGAGAAGAGTTTCGTTGAGGGGGAGGATAATTTTCGAAGGTAAATCTGTGTTCGAACAGCGAAAAGGAGCAGCAGAGGCGAGCGGACAAGTCGAACGAGCCCTCGCGACCCCTGGTGGGTCGTCCTGCGGGTAACACGACCCTTCTGGCCCGGTACTGCAAGGACAAGGTGCCGAGGACCTGCGATCACGCGATCCTTCAGGACACCAGTCGACCATGCTCACTGGGAGAGAGCTTCGTTTCCAGCGGGAACACTTTGACCATCGAGATGAGGATGGTCGAGTCGACGGCTCTCAGGCGAGTATGGTTCGATAACATGATCAAACAAACAGGAAAACTGTTTCAGAACTTGTAGTATCGATCGGGATCCTTCAACACATCCCTTGCCAGCGTCGCAGACGCGCCACGAATTTCTAATTAGCACAAGGAAAATTAAATTTAACATTGTGCACGATGTTACTATTTAAGAGTCAGGACTCCGTAGATTCGCGATAAGGTAGAGCGACCAGGTTACCGACAAAAATAGGCGAAAAATGGTTTCACGTGCCTGAACTTTTTGTCCTTATGTGAGAATATTTTTCGCTGGGAAAGGGCTCGATCGAAAGAGGAAGGTTCAATCTAGCGCGCGCTGGTCATCAGCTGACGAGATTATGCAGATATTTGGTAACATAAGCGTTAGAAGTAGGCCAACTCAGTTGTCTCGCTACTCACTTTGTCTACTAATAACAAAATAACAATGTGTATTTCTGCTGGTATTCATTTTTCCCCGAGCACTTTAGTCGCGCGAGGGGGTTCGGTTTTTTTAATTCGACGCGAAGGGGTAACTCGGCCGATCAAGAAATAATCACCGGATGACGATGGGGGTTGATAAAGGCAGGGGCAGGACGGTCGTGTCAGGTGGAAAGAATTAAGTAGACCGTGCGACGCATCCGCGTTCCGCGCTCCTGTGTCGGAGATGCCACGCTTCAACACCCGCTACCCGGTAAATAATAATCAGAAAAAAAATATGCATATACGGTGTAAATAACCTCTGCCGGCGAGCCCCAAGAGGTGAAGGAACGCGGGCAACCCGATCGAGGGATAATTACGGAAGCATCGGAGGCGATGCACGCCGTCAAAGGATCAAATGCTTCCCGTCTTATTTCAGTTTTACCCTTGTGCAACGCCAGGGAAATTGGCACATTCCTACAGGATGTTTCACATACGATGCAAAACAGTAAACACATTTCAAAAAATTTGAAAACACCGTCTAGTTATTTCCAGCTCGATAAAATTATTCAAGAAATCAATGTCTACGTAACTCTTGTACTTTCCAATTAAATGCTGAGAAAACGCTGTTGTACCGGACAAATGAAAATGATTGAAAAAAGAAATACATTGTCATTTAGCGTGGCGTTCCTTGCAATCAACGTAGAAAATTCCGCAGCGATCTGGCGATTAATACGAACCGTTTTTATTTTGCCTAAAGATCCGCGGTCCATCAGCAATTTTCGAGCTAGGGGACAGCTAATTTCTCGTTCTCGGTCGAAGACGTCGAGCCAAGCATTTTTTCGCGGGCTCGAGAGTGGGGGAACGGATTGAATATAAATTCAGGGAAAATTCGCTCGCGAGACCGTCTCTCGTGGAATCGATACAGAACGTTACAAGCGAAGAATGCGAACGGTTTTACGGGCGACGCGGAGAGCAATATCTGCCGCACTTGCACGTTTTCGTTCCCTCCATCGCCCGTTTCCCCTGTCCCCTCTCGTCTACTTCCCGTCTGATATCAGTTATTTATAAGAAGCGATTTTTCCTCTACACCGAACAGGGAAAGCGGAAGTCACGGAAATTCCGCGGCGCCCGGCCCGCTTAAAACGGGAAATATCAGCCGTGGAAGTTCCCACAGAGGTTCCCTCGACCGGAATTCCCAGTTAATTCCCGTCCGAATCCAGTCCCTCGCTATTCTCCCCCGAAAAATCCTCGCAAATTCCTTGTTTCACTGAGAACTCGGAAAGTTCGTGCTTCCGGTAATCGAATTATCGGCAATGGCGTCGATAATGGCCGCCATATTGGTCATCAGTCTTCCGCGAAACTATACCCGGGAGACGATTCTAACAGAAAGTACAATTCACAGTCGTGGTATAATACTCGTAGACTTCACGACTGTCAAATATTTTAACAATGTCGGCAACAATGAAATCATAACTTCCAGAATCGCTGAATTTTTCATTTATTTTATACTCGAATCTCCAACTAGGTATTGTTAGAAGTCAATAGAACCTAAAATAATGAAATAAAATTAGAAGAACTGAATTAAAATTGTCCACAACGAAGATACCTTTTTCGATGCCAGTCTACAGAAATATTGTCCCTCGTGAGTGGGACAAAAATATTTATATATTTCCTGAAGAATAGAAAAGAAAGAAAAATATTTCTTGCAGAAATATTTAAGGTCTAGTTAGTGTTAGGGAAATTGTTAGAGTAATGTTTAGAATCTGCTGGTAATTTTTGTCGCTGTTTGTCCCACAGGCCAGTGAATTTCCGTGCCCTGTACGAGTTCGTTGATATCCATCAAGACGGAGATCCTTACGGGAATGGTCCCTGCTCGAGGATCTTCTACAGCCGTAATCGAGATCACTATCCTGATCGTAGATTCCAAGCTCCTCGCGATATCTTCCTTTACGGCCGGGGCGGTTCGAAGAACATCAGGTGAGATATCTTTTCGGTTCACAAATATCTTTTCTATCAGCCCTTTCATCTTCGAATAGAAATGTCTCCGTCGTTTCTCTGCGCTTTATTCAAACAAAATACGAGATGAAAGAGCGTAATAATTGCAAATATAGCAAATTTAGTAAATAAGAGTAGTATAGCAAAACTAGAAAATAGGAGTAATATAGCAAAAATTGCTCTACAAAGCTACAGCTAGCCCTAATCTTCCTCAACCGATCAAAAATATCCTCCATCCAAAATGGCGTCCCAGATGCGGCACGCTTTTCATTTAATGTTCAATAACTTGGTCAAAAAACATCGTACAACGACCCTCGACGGCTCATTTTAAAGGCGAGACTCCAGTCTCGAAATCTACGTTGGTTTCATTTATTAAAAAAATTGTTTAACGTCTCTACGAATGTTTGAATTTACCATATTTTCGGAACAGGAAAGGAAAACAAGAAAGAAAATAAAAAGTAAAGTTTATACTTCGCACCAAATTTTACAGAGTAGTGTTTCAGGCAAAGAACATTGCTTAGCGTTAAAAAAAAATGAGAAATGGCCGCTTATCCGTGCTTATTCTGCTAGACCCTTTGTGTTTCCCGATTGTCGCGCAAAAAGAATCGGATTCACCGCAGATAGTGTGTGCACCACGCGTGTTAGTAGAGGGACAGCGGAGTCCAAAAACTACGTCGAGGCCGTTTCTGAGAAAAATAAAAGATCCAACGGGGACAAACTCGTTCTCTGTCCTCGGCGTCGTCGTCGCCGTCGTTGTCGTCGTCGTCTGCCGGTGCTTTAACGGTGGCCCTTTATGCGCAAGCGATTCCACGATTTCGAATGAGACGCGCGTCAGCAGCGTCCCTTTGTTCAAACCGGCAAAGCGATAACGCCCCCGTAAATAGTCCCTTTGTGGGTCGCGCGACGAAAGCGTGCGTCTTTTATTTTTCACGCTTTTTCGCCCCGTTCTTCGACCTCCTTCGGGGACGAAACAGAGCACCCGGAAAAAAGAAACTCGGAATCAATGTTTCCCCTCCGTGCCCGTTGCCCCTCTTCGCCTCTCTGGATTGAAGTGCAAAAACTTCCTTCGCAAACTCCCTCGGCCCTAGGCTAGCGGATTTATCTTTCGAACGGCCCTTTTACGAGCGCCATTTTACCATTTTTACCTCGCGCGACGAACAAAAGCGACTTTTAAGTGTAGCGATTCATCTATATTGTACGGACCAATGATTTTCAAAATGACACAGTTGTCCAGCGACTGTTCGCGACTTTAAAAGCTAGTACAGTGATTTCTCTATATATGTCGGGAAGGCCTGGATGATAAACGTCGCGGAATTATCCCCACTACCGCGGGGTCTACCCCGAGAGGCCTCGAACGCCGAGGAGTGTCAACATAACACATAAACATAACATCTCCCGGACGATACAAGACGTGTTGTCGACATATATCGAGAATTCACTGTATACATAAAAATCTATATTTCAGACACCGTTGACGATGCTGATACAATTACAGAGTACTTGGGATTCTATTTGAAAAACTGTTTTGGTCAAATAAAATGCAGAATTATTTCAAATAAATTCCCGAATAATGACACAATCTAAATAAGAATTATTTATTGAAATACGATAATTTCCAATTAAATACATCCTGATAAAAATAAAATGATTAACAAGATGATATTATTTTTCAAATAGTTTAACGCCCTGGTTCGGTACGCGACTTTTATTCCCCTGGTTCGCGTCGTAATCGTTCGAAAGCGGACGTTGAATAATTGTATAAAGTTCTATTATACAGTTGACGATTTTGTCGGGGGCGATCAACGAGCCGCGGATAGTATTCGATACTAGCCGCGGCGGTGTATCGACCGGTAAAGCGGCTCCTTTGCGTGGCCGACCGGCCATGTAAATTCGATTAAGTGTTGAAAGTGCAGCCGAGAATGGATTTTCCAGCTGCGTGTACCGGTT
Source organism: Halictus rubicundus (assembly GCF_050948215.1). Classification (NCBI taxonomy): domain Eukaryota; kingdom Metazoa; phylum Arthropoda; class Insecta; order Hymenoptera; family Halictidae; genus Halictus; species Halictus rubicundus. The sequence continues at coordinate 18,658,082 of NC_135156.1, read as the reverse complement.
CGAGGGCGAACACGACGAGATCGTCAAGCTGAGGTTCAACAAGCTGCTGAACGGAAATCGGACATGCCGCAGCGTCTCGAGCCCGGACCTCAGCCGCCTGCTTTGCGTTGGCTCCGACAACTTCTCCGTAAAGGTACACAGTCCCTTCTATCGATCATACAGTCTACACACGGTGCCCTACAATCTCTGCGAAACAACATATTCTCCACGCCCCTCGATCCTCGTTCTTCGCCTCTTCCTTCGGGAGCCAGTAAAAACCAAGGAAATTAGCAAAATGTTTCTAAGGGCCCGGTCTTTGTAGATTCGCGATAAGGTAGAGTGACTACATTACCGTCAAAAAATAGTTTCACGTGCCTCAAGTTTTCGTCCTGATATTAGAATATTTTGTCGCTGGTAAAGATCTTAAGGATCTTACGTCTGTGTCTGAAGGCTGTACATGGAAATTATTAATTAAAAAGTCACGCGACTATCCCGGGCCCTTAACAATGTCACACATTGAACTTGCGAGGAAATGTATTCTGGTTGCACAAACTTTGATCGAACTTGCCTGAAAGATGGTTCTCAGAATGATGAGCAACGTATTTTATTTTTATTGATCACGGTTCTCATTGAGGGGCTGAAAACAGCCCCTGACGTTAGGGGTTGGAAACGGTTTCTGGGATGTCTCGGAAACTAGAGGGTGCGGAACCGTAAATCTTTTTTTCAATTGTACATTTCACATGGGGGATTTATTAGCAGTGGGGAAATTTAGAAAAAGTCGTTCGTTTAAATAATGTATTAACATTTGTCCGGAGAATTGAACCAAGACCCAAGTAAATCATAGTAGAAATTGCCATAAACTTTACTAAAACGAAAACTAAAATTGAAATATTTGTTACAAATTAATCCGAACCGTAGGAATGTTACAAGCATTACCGTTCAACTATAAAACATGTCCAATGTTACTGTGCATTCACTGTGCATAATTTCCTTTGTTTACACAGAGCCTGAGATCGAATTGGGAATTCTGAAGTATTAATTGGCAAAAATTAATTCCGTGGTTCCCAGAGCTCGGTATTATTACACCACGGAGGGTTGGGGAGGGGAGGGGAGGCGCGAGAACCGACAAGAAACTTTTAACGGCGACTCTAATCGTGTTCGAAGCCTGTCGAGGGGCTAATTGCGATCGTGCGAGCGCATGAAACAGCTCCGACACGCGTGTATGTATAACAGGTTAACGAGGCTTTCTGGGGCGAACACGGCCGAACAAATCTGGCTATCCCTGTGTCCGAGGTCGGCGAAGTTCGTTATCGATTCGCGGAATTTATGAGGGCCGCGGAATTTCATGCGTAATTACAACAATCCGCGATAGCCGGGCGTCGTGTCACGTTCGTTTGCGTTCCGCGATTCCCTCTTTTCATCCCGTGGTCATTGTAATGATAATCCGCTGGGTTAATTAGCCCTTTGCACTCTCGGAGACCTTTCTCAGATCATCCACCGGCCACCGCAGCCAATTTAATTCGCGAAATACAGTTTCCACTTGATATTAGTCCAAAACACGGGTCCAGCTACGGACATATATCGGCTAGAAAATACTATTCTCTGATCCACGCGACCTTACACTCCTCGGCGGCCAAGGCGGGGATAGTTCTGGGACTTTTATCGGCTTGGCTTTTCGGACATATACAGGGTGTTCACGCTATTAGTAGCCTGCGTTTTTCTTGTAAATGGTAAATATTAGAAAAAAAATGGTAGAGTGAAAAGTAGTAGTGTTTTTTATACCTCGAAAGGGACAGTCGAGATCGAAGGTGTCCCAGTCAAAGGGATGATTCTCGCAATGACAATGAACGATCACCTGTCGACAGGTGATGGACCAGCCATGGCCAAACGCTCCGCCGGTCCAGAGGGACTGCTTCTGCTCGAACAGGTCGCTGCCGATGAACGTCAAGTCGACGTCGAACATCGTCGAGGTCCACTTTACAGTGATGTCGATGGACGCCCTCGACGACTACAATCGTCTGTTCTTCGAGGCCACCTGGGACTTCGTCAAGACCATCCCCTGCTTGCAGAAGCGGAGGGTGCGCGGACCCTCTGGAGAGATCAAGTACAAATCGCCTGTCGTCGACGAGGACGAGGTAATCACTGTCATTACCGGTCCCTTAACGCTGAACCTGCTAGCAAAACCACCGGTCTTATACATTTTGTCTCGCAATTTTTGAAAAACTAAATCGAACCAATCTCTTTAAAATCGGTCGCTTTCGAGAGCCAAGACTCCGCAGATTCGCGATAAGGTAGAGTGTCCACGTTACCGACGAAAATAGACGAAAAATGGTTTCACGTGTCTCAACTTTTCGTCCTTATATGAGAATATTAATCACTGTAATTACCGGTCCCTTAACGCTGAACCTGCTACCAAAACCACCGGTCTTATACATTTTGTCTCGCAATTTTTGAAAAACTAAATCGATCCAATCTCTTTAAAATCGGTCGCTTTCGAGAGCCAAGACTCCGCAGATTCGCGATAAGGTAGAGTGCCCACGTTACCGACAAAACTAGGCGAAAAATGGTTTTACGTGCCCTCAACTTTTCGTCCTTATACGAGAATATTTTGTCGCTGGTAAAGGGCTCGTTCAAACGAGGAAGGTTCGATCTAGCGCGCGCTGGTCATGAGTTGACGAGATTATGCAGATATTTGGTAATATGAGCGATAGAAGGAGGCCAAAAATTGACGATGAGCATGCCGTGGAACCCAAGCATTTTTATGCCATCGGATATTTTTTCAAAATATTTAGCAGTGTTTGAAGGACAGAACTAATCCTTTAACAATATTAATGTTTGTCTTCCAGAAAAATTGCGAGAAGCATCCGTGGCTGATAGACCCAGGGTCCAACCAGTACCTGTACGTGAAGATGCAAGGGGTCCTAATGTCGAACACGACGAACAAATGCACGACCAAAAATCGCATCGTGGTGCACGTCGGGAACTCGGCCCCGAAATCGGTGTGTCCGAGACCACCGTCAGAAATGAAAAACCATGTTGTAGAGGTGTTCAGCGACGGCTGGGCCGTCAGCGGCGACGCCATTTTCCCGGCGCCGGGCCAGGACCCGGTCCGAACCATCGCTGTGGAGTTCATCATGAAGGAACCGGATTCTTACACTGTCTCCTGGCTCGAACTAACCAGAAGGTAACATTCAAAAACTCCGTGACACACAGCCAAACAGTTGTTCCCAACATTTTGGGATCAATGTTCGATCATAGTCTCCAGAGGTAGCTAGTTAGGTTGGATTTCGCTTGGGTAGAGTTCAGTTATCCAGACACTGCTACAATTTAGTTCGTGTAAACGGAATTTTATTGTCTTGAAACATTTGAACAATGAAACCATGTGCAATCACGTTCGCAGGCCATCGGTGACATCGTCGGCGGGTCTGCAGATGCCTCGGGATTGCGAGCAACGTTGTCCCGAGCTGGACGCGTGCATAAACGCGTCGCTATGGTGCGACGGGATCTCCCATTGCCCTTCGGGCTACGACGAGGCGTTGAAGCACTGCTCGATGCTGCTGCAACTTCCCCCGTTGCACCTAGCCCTAGGTCTCCTCGGCATCCTGACGATCCTCGCGGTGATCTGCATCGTGATCTGGCGGATCTGCCGGCACCGAACGAACAGGTCGATATCCCAGCACCGGCTGAAGAGCATCTCCTCGGTGACGGCGATCATCGACGGCAAGGAAGTGATCTGCTGACACAGCGACAGTTCTGTGCGGTACGTGGAGGTCGACCGCGTGACCACCGTGTGACGATCATGGGTCATGCTTGTCGTCCGCCGTGGCGGGTACACTCGGAGGATGCTGCTACCGCTCTTGTTGTTGCTGCTGTCATCCTGAACGGGACGATGCCATGGCGGCCGCCGACTACTCCGCGTAACGCGCAGAACTGCTTCGAGAAACCGGGTCCACGACCCGGACATCATGCACGGTGGTTCCCTGCTCGATGACTCGGATCCGAGCCCTCCTGTCCCCTCTATAGAGGTCCAGATCGTTTCAGGGACCTCTCTGCTGTCTGATTTTCTTCGGCCGCTTCTTCGGCTATCCGCCCAGCCGAAGGCGGACTCTCTTTCGAGCTGACTCAGGGAGCTAGTTGATCATCGGGATATTAATGTTCTTGGTTTGCGACCGGAAGAGCAGTGGATGTCTTCGGAATCTGGTCAGAGGAAGTTCTAGCAATGTTATGTACTCAGAGCTTGGCGAAGCTGAAGCCTCTTGGTTCAGAAAGAGTTTTAGTTTAGAGAAAGTAGACGTGTCACTTGGTGATTTCATCTGTAGACCTTGGTCCCCTGGTCTGAAAAGAATACAACGTTGGCCTTGCAAACTTCGGGTTGGCTTAGGCACCTAGCTAGATCAGGTTCCAATACTGCCAAATGCCCAAAGATTGGTTTTTTATGCATACAAGGATGTTTCATTGCTGATCTCTTCTGTAAACCTTGGCCTTGGTATGCTTCAGGTTGACTTGGGGACCTAGCTCGATCAGGTTCCAGCACTGCCAGATACCGAAAGATTGACAAGATTAAAGCCTCCTGGTTCAGGAAATGTTTTTAGTTCAGACAAAGTGGATGTTTGATTGCTGATCTCTTCTGTAGACCTTGGTCCCTTGGTCTGAAAAGAATGCGATGTCATTCTTGGCCTCTCCAGCTTTGAGTTGGCTCAAGGACCTAGCTAGATCAGGTTCCAACACTGCCGAGTACTCAAACATTCGCTAAATCAAAGTCTCTATGTTCAGAATGATTTTCTGGTTGAGATAAAATGGTTGCATAAAACTGTTACGAATCGGACATTTCGTATGCAACAACCTAATAGAGGGTGCAGACTGAGGATGCTCAAACAGACTATTCTCGTAAAACGTCTTTCCGCAGAAAACTTCTAGGGAGCCGTTCAGTTCAAGGGAAAGCGATGCTAATCTCGTTTCCCCTTTGCATAATCAAACTAATACATCGCTTTTAAGTATGCCGAAGCCCGGGCATGTCCAAGCTTCCACCTCTCGACGAGTCCCTTCGTCAAGGACACAGTCAAACGGGAAATGCCCTCAAAACTCACGCCTCTAAACACGTTGACTATTTTTAAAAATCAATTTCGCCCATAATACAGCTACTTCATCAGGATCTGTACGATTCAGAAGAGTGCAATGAGTGAAATCAGTAGACACGAAGCAGTAGACAGATTGAAAGAATTAAAGCTGATTAATATCAGCTGTTTAGTATCAATAAAACAGACTCTTGCAACTGATGCAAACGATTTTTATTTTGCATAAAGATCCGCAGTCTATCGACGAGCTGCGATTCTGCAGTTTTGATTAGGATGACTGAATTACTTTTGCGGGATCCTTCGGAGGTAGCCAGTCAAAATGTTGAATCGCTGAACCAAACGGGGAGCCATCTTGGACATGCCTGGGCCGATCAGAGTCTATCAGTTCGAACGACTCTCGTCAGCGGGAGAAGGTGTCGAGTTGCTTCAACGAGGACAATAAGTAATGGATCCTAGGTGGTATCGTTTCGCTGGTAGTGGTAGCTTAGCGCTGACACCGTATCATAGTCGATCTTGCCTCGATCGATCGCCCGTTTCCCTGATCTTCGACGAAGATCATCAAGTTGGGAGTCTAGAGGAGCGATCTATCGGGGTTGGATCGTCGACGTTGGCAACCGGGAAGCCTGAAACTCCGTTGGACCTCGTGCTAGATCAGGAGAGGACGCTGTCGAAAGAGGATCCGAGTGATCGAGCAGGGGACGAGCAAGGAACTCGCACTAGTCATTCAATCGTTCGTCGAGCTTCTCGACGGGGACACGATTTTTAGCACGAGCCAACTGACTGCTGGCCTCTCAATCTTCTCTCTCTCTCTCTCTCTCTCTCTCTCTCTCTCTCTCTCTCTCTCTCTCTCTCTCTCTCTCTATCTGTCTCTATCTCTACTCTCTCCCTCTCTCCCTCTCTCTCTTTACTCTCTCTTTCTCCACTCCCTCTGTTTTTAAGCGCGAAAAGATCCTCTGTACTCGATGCTCGGTCGACGAACCGAGTAGTCGCGCGACGTTGTTCAGGTGAACCGGGCCGTTTCCTTTGAGAGCGACGCGGGCCGAGCCTCCTTGTTCCTTTGTGCGATAATAGATCCTCGAGATCAAACGGCCACGAGAGGGGATCTCGAGATGATCCGGCGAAGGACACGCTTCGCAGCTCTCTCGGCGAGAGACGCGGTTCTCCTCTCCTTTTTCCACTCGTCCCTCGGTTATTACCATTCGAGATTGGTCCCCGACTCGCTGCAAACGGCTACTTTTGTACACAACCAGGGAATCCGGTGAAATGCAATGTACAACTCCGTGAGATCGTATGAAACACGAGAGAAAAGATTGTCGATCGGTTCCTCGGGCAGAAATGAACAAAATCTGTGGAACACGATTTTTTCCTACGAGGCTTCGTTTTCGAGAAAATCGAGCTTCTGAATTGGTCCAATGAGAGTGCCTACAGTGTACGTTGGAGGCGGGACGGTGCGTCGCGCGCCGCCCCGTCACGTGACTCCCGTTCAAATTCGAACCAGCGCAGGTACAATATCTTCGTGCTCGATTTACTCGAAAACGGAGCCTCCTACGGAAAAATGTCATACTAACATTTCTTTTGTATTTTTGCACGGAGAATCGATTCGTGCTGATTTGAACTATGCTTTAAGCCGAGCTCAAGCTAATTTTTACGTCGAGGACGACCGATCGCGTCGCTCCGAGAGAAAACGGCGACGGGACTTGAAGCCAGAGACACTGACCAAAAACCGTTTCGAGTGATTACCATTTAGAGGACTTACTACCTTATAAATACTTGTGCTAGCGAAGTAAGACTCCGGGAGTAAACGCGGTTACGAAACGAAACGAAACGAACGAATGAAAGAGCGACAAAGGCGTGTGGGGGAAGAAACAGAAAAAAAATGGTAGAACCTATGGTAGCCTGAAATTATGTGATATATATAAGAGAAAAAAAATGCTGTTTTCCGCGGAGCTGTGCTCCCGTTTAAGAATTGTTACACCCGGCCCGGAGGGCACACACACACACACGCGTACATACACACGTACACACGAGGTCGACGAGAATTCCGAGGCCGTGGATCGTTTCGATCGATCCTGGATCAACAACAAGGCGACAGACCGTGTGCGCCGTCACTTGTACACCTTGTTCATACTTGTACATAATTATTTATCTATTTGTATCGGGCAACGATCCTTGGGCACGCGTCTCCGTTCGCGCACGCCATCTTCTTGCGATCGTCCGCCATCTTGTTTCGTGGAAATTTGATGATCCACACGATTTCCTTTGCGAAAACGTTGATTTTCTGAACGTTGACTGTTTGTACAAAGCTCGCGAGCTGTTTTGGGTTTCGCGGGCGAAAGAAGAGTAGCTTGATTTCGTTTGAATCGGTTTATATCAGTGTTATCGCGAACGGAGACCTGTACAGAACCGCTTTATTACTAGATAAGCATAGAACACGACGAATAACAGGAACGAAGGCGCGAGAAATCAAAGAAGGGAGAAGAAAACGTTGAAAATAAGGAAAAACAAAATGCAGCGACGTGCCGCTGCCAGCTAGCCGGAAGCACCGCCATCGTTTTTCTCACTGTTTTCATCCGTGCACGCAACGACATTTACGCGAAAACAGACGGGGAAACACCCGCGAACGAGAGCCACAGTCGAACCGTGATGATCCATTCGAAATACCGACCCTCCATTCTTATACGTTCACGAAAGACAATCGTTTCCGAGACAACTGTCTCGATTTTCCGCTTGATTCGTTAATCGCGTCGTTCTAACTGCGCCGATGAGGCAACAATCGCTGCGAAAATCGCCGGAACCACCCTCCATTTTGTTTAGACAACCTGAGACGCGTTTCAATCAAATATTCAATTGAAACAGGTCCGAAGAAAAACCCAAAATTCAAAACCCTGGCAAATTCAAAGAATTAAAAAGCTGAAAAACTGAAAGACTTGTAAGTAGTTAGAATATTTAGATGTCCGAGAATTTCTTTGCCAAGTTGAAGAGCGAAAATGTCTGGAGCCTCGCGGTGTACAAGATGGCGTCGGAGGGCGGTTCCACGCGAAACCGATTTCGTCCGTTTCGAGAAGACTTGTCTTGTGCCGGTGTGTTCATTCTCGTGCGGTTACTTCGCTCGACGCGACGCGACGTCCTGATTTCCTACAAAATGAAAGAAGAGAACGATGTTGCTCAGACATGCAACGAAACAATAGAAGCGCTTCGCGTTGTATGTTGCGTTCCGGGGGACCAACGGCCGATCGTTCGGGCCACAGAGTTCCCACCGAAAAATCAAGCAAAACGAAAAAGAAAATAAAACGAACAAAATAAACAAAAAAAAAATAAGAAGAAGAAGAAAGAAACACAGAGAAAACTGTTCGGTTCGCCCGCGTGATTCCGTTCCGGCGTGAAACCAAATCAAAGTTCTCACGTGCCGCACGATCCAAGAGAATCGAAGACTGAATCGCTTTCTTGTCGATCTAACGAGGACGCTGATCCTTCCTGGAAACCGGGACTCAAATTTCACTGCCACACTTCGGTTTGTTTCCGATTCATTTCCGACCAGTACAAAAGAAAAAAGTGATTAGTTCTCTTCGAGCATCGCTCGACATAATCAAAAGCAATTATAACGCTAAGGGTGATATGTGTGATCAGTTGTTTCGATCAGAGAGGAGATGAGAGTGCTCACGCTCGGGGTTTTAGTGTCCCCACTTTTCTGCAACCTCTTGTTAGCCTGGAACAGAACCTACATCATCTTTTTAGCCTGGACCAGAACCTGCATCATCTTTTTAGCCTGTATTAGAACCTGCATCATCTTTTAGGCTGAATCAGAGCCTACATAGAAGAGCCTCTTTTAACATAGAAGTAGAATCCACTCTGGCATTATTTGGAATCCGTTGCTAATTATGCAAGTAAGACGATGCAGGTTCTGGTCCAGGCTAAAAATTAGACCAGGAGGCAGCACTATACCGGGGACACTTAAATCCCGGGCGTGAGCACTCTTATTTCCTCTCTGTTTCGATCGTTCATTTTTTGAAGCAGAACAACGAGGGTCGAGGGAGGAAAAATACACACATCAACATGGCGAGGGGAGTGGGAGGGATACAGTTCATTTTTTGTCGATCGTTTACGTAAAAGACGATGGACTAGGTGCTCAACAATCATCTCAGAAGGTTCATTTATTTCTATAGGATTATTTCTACGGAGCAACGCTCGGTTCGATCGAGTAATCAATGAATAATTCGAGGGGTTCGAATCCTCCGCCGGACGAGTCACCAGCAGCGGTTCTCATTTCCTCGAGTGCCGGCTTGCGTTAAACCGTGCCCGATGTTCGTGCGAGTTTGCGGCTTATACATAGTCTTCTCTTGCAATATTCAGGATTTTCGTTAGGTTCAGAGCGAAACGACGCGCACGAACGTCCTCGGTTTTACACTCGACGAGACCCCCTAGCAATGGCTGCACGAAATTCCGCCTCACGCTTCGTTGCCAACGATAATTTCGCGTGCACACCTGAGCAAATACTCTCACCGACACGAATACTTTGCCACAGAACGCTGTCACGGACATTTCGAGCTAATTTCGCGAAATTTTCTGAGCCCCGATATTCCATTTCCTTTGAATCGGTACCGCCGCCAAGATGGCCGCCGTCCTCGATAACTAAAACTCCAAAGAGACAAATTTTTCTAATATTTTGCACCGATTTAAGCTGCACCTTCCTCTACGAAAGCTTGGGCAATGATAAAAATTTATGTTACAAGAGAAGTTGATTTAGCAGGGACGCCATGTTGAAATGTTCTGCGAAATTAGCTTGGAAAACTGGTCCGCAGGATTCGAGAGATCGTTTCGCGATTAGGGTGAACTCGTACGATCCATTTACCGCCGATCCGCGAGCAACTGTCGTCGATTAGAGGGTCGAGAGAGGTTGATTGAAACGCGAGCCGCACAAAGGTCGGCATTTTATATACAGTGCCGCGATGCAACAACGATACAGGAGAAGGGCCAACAGCGGAAAATCAACATGAGCGGCCAAAACATTCGCTTGTTCGGCTATGTGCGGTTGCACGATGGGGGTGAAGGGTTCGCTGGACGTTGTTTAGGCTGGTTTCACACTTGTGCGAATTAAATCGCATCTCTTCAAAGTAGTCGTTCTATCAAATGAAGGTAGCCACGAGTGGATAATAGTATTAAAGTAAAAATTAGGAAACAAATTTTCTGAAGATAGAACGCGTTACTCCAAGAGGGGTTCTTCTAGATCTCAGTTGGTGTACTAACATTTCAAACAAAACCTAATCCACAGGTTTTTTGAAGAAAATATGAAACAGTCTTGTGGAGTCTAAATATATTAGTTTACTGAAATTATTGAAGGAAGAAAAAAACCGCTAAGTAGCTTTTATTCTTTGCAATCGATGCAAAAAATGTTTATTATTGCTAAAAATCCGCGGTCTAGTGGCCCATCTTGAATTAGAAATACATAAAATATATGAACTGCTTTTATTGAGATAAACATGTGGCTCAAGGGGCAGAAAAATACTTCGCGATGCAACAGTTTGATGCAAGTGTGTAACCAGCTGCATCCGGTATGCAAACACGACGGCGCAGTGGCCCCGATGGAATTTATTGGCGAACCTTTATTGACATCGTGCATGACAAACGTGTTTGGCGAACAATCGCGCCACCCGCCAGAGGACCGTGTAAAGAGCAAACTTGCCGACATGTTCGCAATATGGCCGCTACGCGAACTTCCGGCTTGCCTCCACTGTCTCCCTTTCTGCTCGCTGAACTCGTTAGCTCGGTGAGTGCGGACCTACGCGATATTTCCTGCGATACGATTCTAAATGGTAAAAAGATGGTAAAGAAAAAAACAAAAAGAAGATAAAGACACTAGAGGCTACTGTATCCATTAACTCGGGAACTAATTAGGGTAGTCCTCCAGCGAGACGGATCCGCGCTGCGACCCGGAGCAAACGGTCGATCAGGATGCTCCATCATCGTCATACTGATCCCGAAGATCACTCAACCGCGACTTCAACCGCGAGTGCAGCGTGCATGTACATAATTAAACTGGAAATGGGTCACGGACCGGACCCGATTGTAAATAAAACGTAAAACTGTACACGTATGAATTTTAAACTAATTCTAGATCACGATCTAAGTTATCCGAATAACTAAAACCGTAGACGATTTAGAACGTTACTAATTACGATGTAAAATCATATCCATGGCCGCGCCGCCACCGTGAGCCTCTGGTAATTCTCGCGAGATGTCGAAAGTATACTCGATTCTGATCCTTCAGTCTCCAGTTCAGTAATTCATATCTGATTTCGACCGATTGTCTCGTTCGAACGTTGGCCGACCACCGTTCAACGAAATTCGTTTGCCGAGTGAAACTCTTCTCTTTGCGGGTTGACTTTTCGGACGGTTTCGCGAGGATTGGCAAACCGGTGTCTCCCCGATCAGATTCTAAGGAAGAGCGGGAGCGATAGTGAACGAAACGATCGAACGATCTCGTCGCGCCGGGCGCGTCGAATCGGCGAAATCGCGATCCCGTTGAACTGCGGACTTTCGCGCGAAAAGAAACCGTTTCTTCTCCGATCCCATCTCCGTTCCGTTTGCAACTTGCATCCTACTGTCCTCCGTAAATCGTTCAAGTCCGCAGTTCAACCATGAGTCGCTGAATCGCGAACACCGATGCACTGCACAAAACGATTAAGCTAATCATTCACGAGGAGGAAGAACGAAAAGTGAGAAGAAACTCGGAAGAGCGGAGGAGACGACGCTGAAAAAGAGTTCGGAAGTCATCGATTGTGTCTTGGACCTGCTCGCGAAATGGAAGCCCAGATTCCATTGATTTCTGAATTGTTTCACTTTTTATAACGTTTTTATATTGAAGCGCAAAATTAAATTCTAAAACTAACTTTGTAAGGGACGTTAGGCTAACAAGGTGAGCAGGCGTGATCGATTCGGTCGCGCAGTACTCGTCCGATGTCCGAAACTCTTCCAGAAGACTGCCGACGACGCTTGTTGTCTCGAACGCCTCGGCGTTCCGCAATAATCATCGTTTCGAACGATCGAATAATTTTAAATTTACCGCCGCCGCGAAGCTGCCGTCACGTGGCCACCGTCGGTACGTCGAGCAGCGATGTTGCCGACAGGTAGCCGCGCCGATAAGCGAGATTCCTGCATTATCCGCAACGCGAAACGAAATCCTTTTGTTTCCATACGCTATCTCGGATCAAAGTAATTGTTGATATTCATCCGCTCGAATCGTCCAGATCGTATTGTGTTCGAAGCAATCGAAGACACGGCCAGCGGATCGTGAATCTTGAGAATCGTTCTTTTCGAATATTTTTCGCATTCGCACAGCGTATAATGTTTTTTCAACGAGGCGAAACACTCGATGAATCGGGACCTTGAAATTCTCTCGATTCCTGACGCTGATTGGTTACTAGACTGCAGTCGCTAAGCAGGCTGTGCAATTGTAATTTTATTAGACAAAAATCCCTAGCCTTCTAGTTTTGTTTTAATACAATCGGGCACGATTGCGTAGATGCATAACGGCTGCCGTCTAAATTAATAGAAACAACAATGAAAATGCCTGTAACAGGAAATCTTTTCACCTGAAGAAATTTTGCGATGAACGTATAGCAAGGAATGGGTTCGACAATAACACACGTTGCACACACACACACCGAAATACACGTATCACGCAAACGTAGGACGGTTTGATGTGTTTGTCAGGTCGACGACACGTATAGTTACTTTTGAACCGCTCATGACGTTTAGTTAATATCGTTTCAGCGAGATAATCAGTCACCGTTGAATAATTAATTTTAGTAAAAACCGTGTCGCTCGACCTGGAGAACAGTTTTGCGAGATGATTGATACGAAAACAATAGAGGATCGACCACCGCCAGACGTAAATCTGAAAGAAAACCTCCGGATACATGCTCACACAACATGCATATAGTTACTAATTATACCATTATTGATTACCGATTCGAATATCGAGTATGCGACATTTTTAATAAATTATTTTGAAGATTGCTCGAGGCGTTTGTTCTTAATACCCTACCGCATTTCATGATTATTAGTATTTATCACCATTTCGCTTGTAAGAGATGATTCTTTTTCAGAAATATTTGAACAACCCGCGTAAACTGTACTATTCATTTACCAACCGTAACTAGTCACGTACAAATGTAACTAGACAGTGCTCTGGTTACATAACCCCATTCAAATCCAAATTGCAAGACTTTCAATATTCTAGGGTTTTAAGATAAAAAATGATTCTAATTTAACAATCCATATAATTTTTTAATTTAGAGTGCCATACGGGAAGATTTTATGATTTCTCTGTGACATCTTTAAAATCCCAAGGTGGGAAATGGAACAGTTTTTCGATTTTTGAAATTGAACTATTCTAATAGGAAGGAAATTTAAAATTGATACGAACACTGCAGATTTAGTAAACGGTATATTTCTTCTTCGTGTCTACTTTATTTAAATAATAATTAAAAAATACAGAAGTTACAGTAACAATTGGTGTTAATATCATGACATATTGCACTTAAAATTCGTGGCAGAGCCGTGCAGACTCCTCGAAAACGGGGATAGAGTGAAACAATTGTAGGAAGAAATAATTTATTATTTAATCTGGTTAGTCACGCATTAAAAACGACAAAGGCAAGAAAATGCTGTTTGATTTACACAAATATACAGTAGAGGGTTATTTGACTGATTCGGAATACGCGTGCAGTTGCAGTACCTCGCTAATAAGACCGCGCATTTTTTTTCTCGTTTTCTGGAAAACGTGTACTCACTCACTCATTACATGCACACACATACATACACGTAAATAGAGCCATAGTTATCTAATTACGCCGTGTGTTTCTTTCTTTTTTTTCCATTTTCCTCAGCGATATTAATTAGAAGCGGGACGCACTAGAGTAGTAAGTACTCCGGTGAGATACGTTAAGAATACTTCGAGACGCAACGAAGACGTCGAAAAAACAAAGATACAGAACCGTCGGAATGTACCTTAATATAAGATAATATCCTTGACAGAGATCACAAATTCCCCGCGGACCCCGAATCGCGTGCGCGTAATTCACGTTTCGAGTTGGATAAACTAACGGAATAAGTTAATTAATCCTCCGAATTTTGTCTCTCTCTCTCTCTCTCTCTCTCTCTCTCTCTCTCTCTCTCTCTCTCTCTCTCTCTCTCTCTCTCTCTCTCTCTCTCTGCTCTAACTAATTACACCGTAACACGCGTCTGCGTCGTCGTATTGCATTGGAAGTACAGCTCACCGACAGTTCGTTATCAGAGACCCCGATACGAACGCATGCCACTCGCTATAAGTCGGCAGTGGTTTTTTAGAAAATGTTATTTTCGTGGAATAACATTCACCAAATTCCGTAACGCTGTTTCTTTCGTATACCACACCGGCCGTGGTAAAAAAAAAAAAGAACAAGCTGTCGCTCGTTCCTCTGTAATGTACATAATTCTCGCTTCGCTCCTGCTTGTTTTTACAATTCTCGTCGTGTGACTAGAAAAACGTTTTTACTCCTGCTTCTCCCGTACGACCGTGCCGTTTGCGTTCGCGGACTCGTCCTCCATTTGTCGATTCCTCGCCTGTTGTCGTAACTGGGCTCTCTTCAAACTGGTCATTAGCTGACTGGACTGATACAGCCAACTGGCCTGACAAAACAATATAATCGCATATGATGTTGTAATATTCTCTCTGATACGTAAGCGGTTCTTATAGATTTCGATGCCCGAAAACACGTTCGACTTTGCTAACTGTTTTTGTTTTAACTGTGGGCGATACAAGACTGTTTCTTGCACAGAATGATCCTATGGACTCATGTATCTTTTTATAATGTTATGTGAGTTCTGAGCATCAAAATCTATGGACTACAATTCGTTGGACACTGTTATTTCTTGTGCACTTACAATCATTATCATACAGTTCATCAAAATAGGCACGGAGAACACTACAGATATGAAGAGTCCATTTGAGTCGAAGCACTGCTGCCTCGAGAACAACCTGTTCAAGTATTAAGACAATGTTTCATCGTTGCAACAATTATTCCTACACGAACATACTTACATCCAATTTGACGCAGCCATTTCGTTGATGCTCTCAGAGAAATACACCAAAAGTACTGAAACAAGGACACGCTTACAGTGTTCTGCGTTTCAATGAAAGCACAGAGTACTTACACAGGGCCAAGAACAGCATGATTTGAAAGTTGGCGTGGTTTCGTGTCATCACAGCAGTCATAGTAATAGCAATGTGAAAAGTCAGTAGAAGCGCGAGCCATGGGTCTCTCCATTCGATCTGTAACGGTTGATAGTTTAGTGTCTGGATCTCAATAAAGCCACATTATATAATAGCATAAAAAGAGTAAAAATCGAGATGGCTGGAATGCAGTGGTCTCGTACAAGGAAAAAAAAAAGTCACCGAATTCCGAGAGGCCAGCGAGGCATTTAAGCATAAATTTCCCTAATGACGATTTATTTCGGTACCACAGAATGCGTCATCAATCGAATCACAAATCCGGCAATGCGGTAGACCGGCTAAAACTACCGCAAAAACAAATGGTATCGTCGGGACAAAAACAAGCTAAAAATCGCGACGGCAAAAGAATTGGTGTGCCGTGTTGCAAGCGTTGTAAATAGATATCGCGTCAACATATAACCGGTCAGCGTTGACTCGACGACGCGCAACGTGTCTACAGCCGTTGCTGGCAAAATACCGAGAAAAATTAGCGATAAAGGAGCGATCAACGAACGGAAATTGACATGTGCGCTAGTGCCACTGTATTGACACTATTCCGCCGGCTCTGCGGAAAATGAAAGTGTCGTAAAAGGAGTGCGTCGTCTCTCTTTCTTTCTCTATCTCTCTCCCTTGCTCTCTATCTCTATGTATCTACCTGTCCCTGTTTCGATCGTGGTTCGATTTAATTACCACAGGCTGGCTAGATTGAATATTACGTACATAGCGAGGGCGGCTTAACGAACGGAAAAAGAAAGCAGAAACGATGAGAACTCACGCTCTGCAGGAATGGCAGGATACCGTCGATCGGGGACTTCAGCAGATCCTCCTCTGACATCGTGTCGCTGACGAGACGGCCGGTCTGTTCGTGAAAAAACTGCACATCCGCGAAAAATACTTTCGGGCCGCAGTGCCCTTGCAGCGGCTTCTTTCAATCCGCTTGGGCCGCTCACGAGGAAGAACGAACCAAGACACGGACACCGAGAAAACACCGATATGTAAATGGTCCGCGGCGGGCGGTACACGGGAAAAACAAATATCACAGTAGACAGCAAGCGATCCTTTTCTATTCACCGTTCGCTCCGTCCCTCTCCGGGCACGCCACATACACACTCGAGACGGTTCTGTAGTAGTTAATGTGGATTACGTGGTCTGGGGAGGACACATGCACACGCGATTCAATTCGAGTCGTTTCGAGAGTCGATACAGGGCTGGTGGGGAATTCCTTGCGGTGCTCGCTGACACTCGTGGCACGCTCGCAGTGACGTAATTGTTCCGTTTAGGTTAAATGGAACGATCATAAACGTTCATATTTTGGTATACAATTCGCGAGAATGTTTCTGCATCTATACAATAAAGATGCAAAACTTGTTGTACTTTTCATTCCGATATATTCGAGCTGCTTCAATGCTTGTTGCATACAGGAACAATTGATTCCTGCCGGTTTTCCCGTAAGGGGCAGTGTTAACTCCGGTAAGAATCATTTGCTCCGGAAAATATAAAAATAGCGCCATTTGACGTAGTGGCAAAACGCTCAAACTGGTAGTCAAACGTTACCGATCGGTGATAATTCTGGAAAAGAAACTAGTGGCGCCATCTCTAGAGCCCCGTTACTATTGTTACCTTACAAGGTAGAGTGACCACGTTACCGACAAAAATAGGCGAAAAATGGTTTTACGGTTTTATGTATTCCTACCAGAGAGGAAATGAGAGTTCTGATCCAGGCTAAAAAGATGATGCAGGTTCTGGCCCAGGCTAAAAAGATGAAGCAGGTTCTGCTCCAGGCTAAAAAGATGATGCAGATTCTGATCCAAGCAAAAATTAGACTAGGGGCAGCACTATACCGGGGACACTAAAATCCCGGGCGTGAGCACTCTCAGAGACCTCTTTCGGTTTGTGTTACTACTAATCGAGTTATAGTTTCGGACAACCACGTAAACACAACTTTACAATTACTTCAAAAAAGACACGAATTCAGTTTTGAGAAATGTAAGCAAAACTTTCAAGTGCAATCATGCTCTAACTGAGTACGTTCCACTCATTCTCGAATATATACTACTTCAGTTAGACGTTTTCTACTGTGTGACTTAGTACGATTTTTCGTCAATAACGTTCGTTGTAATAGAAATTTAGCAGAATGTCGAACACAAACATCAATTTGCCGAAAGCCCCAAAGGATCTGTGTTTCACAGAGACGGATTTTATCCAGGTGAGTCTCTGTTATTGTAAATATTCAATTTTTCGAGATATTTAAACTTCAATGTTCTTTCATTCCAGAAAAATTTCAACGTTGACATCTTCCTTCAAGAACACAAAAAGAAATCGAAACTAGAGACAATGCGGGATGATCTGGGAATATATTTGAAATTGTTGAGATCTGCCATGATCGATTTAATTAATAGGGATTACATAGACTTCGTAAATTTATCGAGTAACTTAATTGGTTTGGACAAAGCTATCAATGACTTGCAAGGACCGTTAGGTCAATTGAAGGAAGAAGTAATGGTAAATGTCAAATGTTCTGATCACCGCTGCAGCCGTACCTAATCCAGATCAAATCGAGTTTTTCAAAAAAAGTAGATTTAATATACTTTGGCACTAGGGTTCAGATATATTGTTCGAATAATATTTGATCTTTCTTATAACAGCAAGTACAGCAGATTTTAGATGACGAGATCAATGCAATTTCTACCAATATTAATGAGAGCAAAAAGATCAGGGAATACAAACAGAGTCTATTTAGCTTACAACATATTTTCAAGTCATTAAATAAGCTTTCGTCTGTATTATCTTTGAACACATTCCTAGAGAGTCCAGCTAAAATAGATATTTTGGAGCAAGCTGCTACAGAATTCAATCAATTGCAATTTCACATGTCCAGATGCAAGCTAGATATTATCAAAGACAAACAGAAGGTATACATTTTTCATTTTAAACCAATTTATTTGTCTTCACAATTAATCTAAGAAAATTAATTGTTCTTAGGAGTGTGTAAAGTTGGAGCAGTCTTACATGACTCATCTCAATGAACTGTTCTTAGCTTGTATTCAAGAAAAGAATTCGGTCCTACTAATTCGTTGCTTGAGAATATACGTTATGCTCGATAAAATAAATAATGCAGAAAATTTAGTAAGGGAAGAGATTGTTAGACCCTTAGTTGACAGTGTGATTAGTATGGAAAACCTGCAAGCAGACTCGCTTGGCCTACAAAGTATATACAATAGATTGTTAAATATTCTGAGCATAGAACTGAAGCAACTTTTAGATATTACATTACACCCTAACAGGTACACATTCGATTTCTCACAGAAAAATGTTTCTTATATCTTTTTATATAAACAACTTTTATGATCTCAATCTAGATGCTCTGTTAAGGGCTTCAACTTCTTAGTGAACAGCTTTTGGGTAAACGTGGAAGAGAAAATTGAGCAACATATCAAATGCATTTTTGCTCCAGGAGATCCAGTATTATTTCATTCTGTAAGCATATTAATTAAGTCAGTTTTTTTTTATAAGCGCATTAATAGAATAAAAATTACACGATTTCAGCGATACGTGGCAACTTTAGAATTTCTAGAGAAGTTAGAAGCTGAGTGTATTACGACCGATACGTTGTCCACATTGAAGGGAAATGAGCAGTACAAAAATTTCTTGAAGAAATGGAATTTGCCAGTATACTTTCAAATACGATTTCAAGAAATAGCCGGCGTTGTTGAGACTGTTTTAACAGAATCGATATCACCGGCATCTATAAAAGTGACTTTTGAATCTGTTACGCAAAATGAATTTTCTTTGCGGGCAACATGCGTTCTGTGGGAAAATCTGCAAAGGATTTGGGCGGACGATGTATATCTTTATCAGCTTTTCCAAAGGTATATTATAAAATGATAACTTTGATTAAAATGATTTTAATGGAAATTTGTCCTATATAGATTTTGGAAATTTAATTTACAAATGTGTGCAAGATATCAAACGTGGTCTCTAGCGGCTCTTAAAGAAGTATGATATTTCAAAACTTTCAAATTGTTTAATTCATTGAACCGAGCATAGTTAATAATTTCTCTTAATACAGATATGGCCTATAGAAAATGAAGTGGGATCTTCAAGCAAATCAGAGCATTACACGAAAC
Organism: Halictus rubicundus; assembly: GCF_050948215.1. Classification (NCBI taxonomy): domain Eukaryota; kingdom Metazoa; phylum Arthropoda; class Insecta; order Hymenoptera; family Halictidae; genus Halictus; species Halictus rubicundus. The sequence goes on along the minus strand of NC_135156.1, from coordinate 18,638,649 downwards.
TCAATTTTTTAATATGTTTAAACCAAGATCTAGAGAAATTGGTGAAAAAACTGCCGTCGCTTCTGGAAGTAGTCCAATTAAAACTTAAACGGCAGACTCCGACGATATTAAAGTTATTAGAAGGTAATAATATTAAATATTAATATTACTGTTCTTGTTCAAGCATGTGTATATATTGATCTACAGATTCTTTGCGTGAAACTATAAAGAAATTTGGAATGATTTTATCGCAAGTCACAGAAGAAATTGTAAATGAACTTTTAAAGGAAAGTATAGTGCATTTGAAACAAGTCAGCGACATACCACGATTATTTAGGCGAACCAATAGAGACGTGTCTACGAAACCGTGCGCTTATGTAAAGAACGCCCTCGTTTTTCTTATAAGTTTTCATGCAGATTATAAGAAATTAATCCCGGACAATGTTAATCGTTGGCTGGAGTTAACTCTTTCTTCGTTGACCGAACAGTAAGGAATCGATAATAGAGAACGATTATAATACTGATTAAGTTCGGCATCATTTGCTATCATGAAAATTTCTTAATCGCACAGTTATCTGGCATCCGTAACGGATGTTTTAACATCAGTACAAAAAACAGAGGAGAGCTTAAGAAGATTGAAAAAGATCCGGGATAAATCTATGGGTTCTCTTTCCTCCGATGTTCAAGGAGTTAGTGACGATGAAAAAATACGCATTCAATTGCAAGTTGACGTACAGGCTTACGTAAACATGGTAAGAGCGATTTCGAAGAATTATTTTTTCGTTGAACAAAGCATTTGCTACATAGCTTATCTTTCAGATTGCAGAAATCGAGATTGCAACTTCAAATGTTCGCTACGTGGAAGAGCTATTGCATACCGTAGAAACAGCAACAAGAAGATAATATTCTTGTCCTCCGCTCGTTTTGTTTCATCTAAAAATATCAAAACAAGTTTGTATAATCTTCCTTGCTGTTATCTATTCATAGGATGTACATACTATTTGATGTACATATTTTGTATATAATACTCGTAACGAAAAAAATCAGCTTATTTTTCGTTTGTTATTGAACACTTTTGTTTTTGTATTATGCAATTAAACAAAAAACAAATATCCAAATAGAAATTTACTTAACAGCCATTTAATGTATTATTTACATAGACGTTGTATTATACAATTCGTGCTTATGTCCTACTCTCTTCACGGTAAAGTATGGAATTATTTTACAGTACGTTCTGATCCCAAAAGTCGTTCTGTGGCAACTCGATGGTAGTGACAGAGTCTTGATGCGGATAAGACGGGTGCCACCAATTCAGAACTTGGTAATTGACAACATCGTTTAACATTACTTGGTTCGTTAATGTATTAGGAACATCTGATGTTCCGAAACCCAACTGCAATCGAACCGATTTCACGTCTTGCTTTAAAGCCATACTCACCTTCTGCAGAATTAATCCAGTTACTTGCGGTAGCATACTATACCTCTTACATGCTACCTGTAAATCAAGAGAAATATGAAAGTAAATAATCGAAATGTAACGATTACACACTACATTTAATTGACTTTTACACAGTATTAAGTACCCTAAGCAGTTTACAGCCTTCTTCCGGATTCACAGCTACGTCTTCTAACATTTCAAGAAAGTCTGTCTTTCTACTGTTTAGTTTAGGCTTCTCCTTCATTGAATTCCTACTCGATTTTGGTACCTCCTTCAATTTAAAGTAAAAATACCATAGTAGTTTTACTTTCTAAAATAAGAAACAATCGAGTTTTACCATCGTCGTTGCTAACACAACACAATCTATGCTTTTATGTTGTATCGCTCACTCTATGCCACATTAAACAACATCTTCGTTTTACAAGGGAATGAGGCTCGTCTTGTTGATAGTAAGACACGCTGTCGATGTCTCTTTTTAAGGCAAAATAAGTGTAATGTAATGTTCTAATGACACACGCACGCAGTCCATGCACACGAACCATACATTGCGGTTGAAGACGTTCTGGTAAATCAGGTATGGATCTATAGTAACTGTAATCATGACCACTTTAACATCGTTGTTTTAGCGACAACAAATACGCTGTTCGTATAATAGAACACTTACGTCTTGTATAAATGAAACCAAAATTTACCGGTTGTTGTTACGTGGTAAGAACTTTTACATATTCGAGCAAATTTACCTACAGCCTCTGGACTGATATACTCCGATATAATGAACCACAGATCCAGTGGATAATCTATACCTACTATACAATTAAAAAATATAGCGATCAATCGTATCGCAGACTTGCAACTAAACTTTTCGCTTGCATTTTACCTTCTTCTTCTTCTTCTTCCATGTTTATCGAACACTCTGTTGTTCTTCTATGCCTTGCTTGATTGGTCAATGTACCTGTGCAAATGAATTCCAATGCAAAACAAAAAAAATAAATAAAAATGTAAACATCTTCGAAACAGATTACCTTTACTGTTCTTCTTAGAATTATCTGTATCGGATGAATGCGGATTGTAATGTTCGTCTGTTTCGCTACAAACTTCTTGATCCATCGACATTTTCTGTTCCACTGTAAAGCATATTTAAAGTACACACAATGACTAAAATATGTGCAAAAGCATAAAATATAATTTACATGAAACATGTTTCTTTAATAACAAGAAATACAGAATAACCTTTATAATCCACAGATGCTATACTGATCGTAGCCTTTTTCAGTCTTGCATGAGTTCTTGAAGAATTAGCGAAATCGTTGATTGTAACGTCTATGGAGAAACGACAGTATCATTAAAATAGTAGAATATACCTATTGTACTCACGGTTCTTTCGCAAATGTAAAAGTGACAATTAACCTCCGATCAAATTGCTTCTGGTCTCGGTGTTTGTCTTTTTGCAGGACTTTTTCCGTAATATAGGCATGTCACTGCGCGTACGTAAACTATATATTGTAACAATTAATCAGGTACCAGTTCGTAACGAAATATAATGTAAAATCTACAACTATTTACATTAGCGATAAACGACACTGTGATCGCCCATCATACTATCCGTCGATAGGGAAAACGCGCTTGTTGATGTTCAAACGCGTATGTCACGTTCCATGCGAATTTCACATTGTACCTAATTCATTGAAAAAAAACCCGTTCACTTGTATTTACAAGTTTGCAAAAAATCACGTGAACTCGATCCGATTTAGAAGCGACTTGTCAATAAACATTGCAATTGGTCGACCGTCAACGAGGTAGCACACGATAAGATTGGTGTAGGTTAGCAGAAAAGATAAATAAAACTACACTTCTAGATTTTGCAACATTTTTCTACATTCAAATGCTATAGAAATTTTTTCTCAAAATGAGCCTTTCCGTCGAGGATAACAAACGCATCTTTACTTTCCTGAGGCAACAGAATTGTTGTTTAAAATGTTGTCTTCGTTTCACTGGATGGAAGTCGTGGAATTGCTTAAATGATCTCGTGCAGCACGTCAAATCTGTAAGTTTCTAGGGGCTTTAGTTTATGTTTTGAATTTATCGCAATACCCATTGCAGCTAGGCTACATCGAAGACGATGTTGCTATCGTCGATGAGACACCTTGCATCGCTTGTCTGGGGATTCTTCAAGACCGAACGCTAGAATCAGTTGCTCAGAAAGTATGTTAAAATATTTGACTACAAGCGTGTAAGCTTCATGTAAATTTGACACGATTTTATAAACAGATACAGACTGAAGTAGAAAAACAGAATTATGATAGCGATACATTTCTGTGTGCATTGACAGTACCTACGTGCGTGAGTATCAGAGAACGTATGTTATATGTACGATGCGCAAACGAATTGGGTTTCACAGAAGATGCTTTGGTAGATCTTAAGATTAAACTGCAGAATGTAAAAGACATTTGGAAGATGGCGATCAATCCTAAATTAGAACAGTTCATCAACAAGCGAGTGGATATAACTCCCTCTCCTTTCCTTATTGAAATTGTTTTGGCCTATGAACATAATGACGAAGAATGTGAAGCTTTGTGAGTCAACAGAGACAGTTTCTCTCTAAGTGAAAAGCCGATTCAAAGATATTGTTAACAGTATTCTTTATTGCAGAGAAAACTTTTACGAAGGTGCAAGCAATGTAGGAAAGAAACGAAAAAGAAAGTCCAATGTCAATAGATTTAGTAGAAGAAGTGTAGAGACTTTACTGACTAGTATAACAGATGAAAAATTCAATGAATTTCTCAAGACCTTTTCGTTCAATGCATCTACAAATGTCGATGTACGAAGCATCGAATGTTCGCAATCGAGTATTTTTGTAGGAGGTAATATATAGAATTAATGATATAAAAGTAATATCAATAATATTTAATCGATCATACTTCTAGGTCGATATAGCAAATTATCTAGGGAAATCAGTCAAACCCCGTGGCTTATAAAGGGTGAAAAAAAGATGAGGACATCAGTTCAAGATCTACTATGTAATCCTATCGCTGATGTTGTGAAAGCTCAATGTATGCCATTCGATATAATTTCTACCATACACAAGATCAGATACTTAATCTCGTTTAAAATATAATATGTTTTTATGTGTAGCCATTAAGTTCTTATCATCTGGGAGAGAGGACGTAGATGTAAGAAATATATACGCCGGAAGACCGTTTGCTGTCGAACTAATTAATCCTCACATGACTAAAATAACAGAAGCGTTATTGACAGATCTAGTCCAGAAAGTCAACCAGTCCTCTAAAGAGGTACAAATTACATCGAATCTGAAAGTTTTAACCAAAGAGGATCTAAAGAAATTAAAGGAAGGTGAAGTTACTAAAACAAAAATTTATCGAGCGCTTTGCGTTTTTCGCGCCAAGCCCGCATACATGTTGCCTCTTGAAACATTGAATGATTTGAAGAGAGTCGAAATAATTCAGAAAACGCCGATTCGAGTGTTACACCGGCGGCCCCTGAGTCCCAGAACACGTTTAATATATGAAATGAGAGCACGTTGGGTGACGTCTCAAGAATTACAAAAATTGTTAGGCACTGCGACCGAAGATGTCAGCATGTTTTTCGTGTTGGATATTAAAACTCAAGCTGGCACGTACGTGAAAGAATTTGTACATGGTGATTTCGGACGAACCAAGCCTAGTTTGTGCGATATTCTTAAAACTGAAGTCGATATAGTTGCACTAGATGTAACAGGTATCAACCTAGATTGGCCTTAAGAATTATATCAGTGTTTCGTCTATCGAAACCAATGGAACTATAATGGAATTAAAATAAACAATTATACTTATTTCTTTCCTTTATTTGATTCGCACGTTTTACATATAAAAATAATTGGAAACTTGTTACTCTTATTATATGTATAAAACAAATTTATAAAATTATATGGAAGAATAAGATTAAATATATTTTATGAATGTCCATCCTTGTGTTTTATAATCCAAAAATGGTTTTTAACAGCAGCCATAGAAATTCTTTCGGAACTTTTTCGTTTGATTAACTGTGAACAAAACAAAGTATAAACAACGAGAAAAAGAAAGTGTAACACGATCCGGAAAAACGTGATTAAAGCACACCTTTGATATGAGATCTTTAGCTCCTGGCGTTATTGTCGACGACCACTGGATATTTAACGACTTTATTTTAACATAAGTTTCTTGTGTAGAATTACTGAGAAAAGGAGGTGTACCAGCTAGAAATTCGTAGCAAAGAATACCCAGACACCAATGATCAACATATATGTCATAAGTTTGTCCTGTTACCATTTCTGGTGGCAAATAGTCCAGTGTCCCGCAAAGCGTGTTTCTCCTAAGATTATCGATATTATTATAGTTTAAATAGTTTTCCATAATCTATTAACACAAACCACACTCACTTGGATGATGGTGCATGAACAGACCATCCAAAGTCTGCTAATTTTACATCGCCCTCATACGTAAGCAATAAATTTTCTGGTTTTATATCCCTGTGAATCACATTGTTTCTATGGCAATATTCTAAAGCATCTGCAACCTGATAGGTATACTTTGCAGATCTAAAAGATGGTAAAAGATTATATATAAAATTCAGTATAATATAAAAATTATTCTTATGGTAATACTTACAAATGTTCATTGAATCTTTCATCGGGTTGACGTTTCAGTTCTTTATATAGTTCTCCCCCAGCTGCAAATTCTAATACAAGGTAAATACGTTTACGGTCGTGGAAATAAGTTAACATCTGAAGAATATGAGGATGGCTAAAAATGAAACATCACAATATACATGGACAATTACAAGAAGTTAGTTACAATTATGTATAATTACCTTAAGTGCGTTTGAATCTCAATTTCACGCATTACCTGCTTCTCTACGCGGCCTTTCATTAATTCTACTTTGTACAAAGTCTTTAAAGCAACCATATACTGTGTGTTTTTTTCTCTAGCTAAATAAACACGGCCAAATTTACCACGGCCCAATGGTGCGCCAACTTCAAAATCGTTTAGACTCCATTGATATCTATAAGATACAGTTATTAACTTTATTATATCTTTATGGCTGTATATATGTAAAAGTTGATAAACATGTTAACTTTTCAATTTAATAATAAAACAAATTGATTTAGCATACCTTGGACCTCTGTTATCAATGTGTTCCCTCATTTTATACAAGATATCGTGAACAATCTCTTTATATTCGGATGGAACATTGGAAGGCACTTTAAATGGTTCCCTGAGTTCCATGATTAATCTCGATTGTTCTTAAAAAATGATTGTTCTTAACTTTGCACCCGTGAAACTACACCATTGTTTAAATTAATTTGTGAAGCAACTCAGCATATATTCGAATAAAATAGATATGTTGTGTTTCATATATTTTGAAATACCTTCTCCCACTTAGCTTCGTCGAGTATTCAGTAAATTCTGAACAAATCAGTCGTCATGCAGTATTAGAAAAAGCCTTTCAACACTATTATCTCCCTTGTATGCTCCCTTGCTTCAACTGACATGTTTGATTCAAACATTTAAACGAAATGTTGACGTAAGAGCCATCTATAAATTATATTATTCGACATAGAGGATCAGCACAGATATATTCACGTTATTAATATCAGAAAGAAAATCTGTTCGTGAACGATAATGCAATTTAATAGATTTTTTCAGTTTTAATTTGAATCCTTAAGAAATAAAAACACTTCAACAGGAAAACATTGAAATATTGGTTTTTATTCAAGTGCGAATGATTCTTGCCGTTTCCACCGTAAGACAAAATGCAAATTCCGGCAACAATTACTCACGTGCGCCTTGAGCGATAATGGCGCCGCGTGTGGCCAAATCTCGAAGCTCGAGTCAGGGGTTCGTACAGCGCCAATCGATGCAGCGGCAAAACGCTCAAACTTCTAGCCAAAATTACCGACAGAGGGTTCTAATGTCTACCACCAGATGGCGACGGTAATAAGTACTAGAATTTGACTGCGAGCGACATCTCGGTTATCGACCTGCAATTAACTGTCGGTAATTTTAGCTAGAAGTTTCAGAGTTTTGCCACTACGTGGATTATTGCTGTACTACATTTGTATAGGATCTTATGGGAAAAGCAGCAACGATCATTTACGCTGGAATAAAAATTAATATTTTAATATTTGCCTGTTGAGATTTTTCTTTTTTAATAGCTTAAATTAAAGCGGGAAGAGCGTACTTTATATTAGGTTTATTGTGATTTAAAATAAATTGTTCACACCGGTTCGATGGTTGAAAAAACGCACGAACTTATCACCGGTAAAATACTTTATTCTCATCGAGTTTTTAGGCACATACATAATAACCATTTTGCAAAATATATCCTTTCCTAAGTGTATGCTTACATAAAATATATAAAATCTCATATAATAAAGATAATATTTACTTTAATATCCTTCGACCGCTTCATAGTTATATATTGAAGTTGTTCTTTTTTGCGAGACATGGAAGCATGAGAGATTCGTCGTATGTAAAGCTTTAAATCATGTATAACGATTTGCTTCGTAACTTACATATAGGAACATTCCATTGATAGAAACGATTCATTACAAAATGTTCGAAATTGATATTCACCAATTAAACAAAGCAATAGACGCACAAATGTTTAAAATCGAATATATAATTTTCATATCAAATGCAACTAGGTATACCTTGTTCATTTGCTTAACCGATTGGCGAAGTAGTTTGGTTAAGATACTAGAGCCAGTAGACACTTCTTGTAGTGGCCTGAGCAATCACCCTGCAAACAAATTATGAAAGTTAGTGCATGCTCTTACTAGTTGGTGATTCACTGCAGAACCTCGAGTTCGTCAATACGTTTCTGAATATACTAACCGAGATAAAATCTTCCAAAGATTCGTTATACTGTTGCCTGAAATCTTCTTTAATCTCTCCCATGTCGATCTCGCTACGTGTAACGACCAGTCTGATCAAACGATCATCATCGGTTCCCATACCCTTCATACTTTTGTATAATTGTTCAGCAAAGAAGCCGGCTCTATTCTTCACGCATTTGACTGTTGCGGAATACAATCGGTATTAATTTACAATTTTTTCATAAATAATACATATGTATATCACAGAATTACATACCAATAGCAAGCAGGCCCTTCTTAATGTCACCCGAGAATTCGTTCTCGATAGCAGTTTCAAGAGTGTGTCCAGTTATGTTATCGTATTCTTGGAATATTTGTCTCAGTTGCGGTACGTTTCTCTGAACAAGAATGGCGTTAAACGTTGACTCATCGGTACCGAATTGTAATTCACCTAAGAACGCAATAAACATAATTAATTTCTGCTTATTAGAGAACTTGCGTAAATTCCTTGAGCAATTAAATAAATTGTACTAGAAATTAGCTACCGGCTCTGAGAAGTTCTTTGGCATCATTTATCGCGTCAGCGGGATCCACGTCGAATGACTCATCTCTGTTGGCACAACACAAGGATACCATTAAACGTTTGAAGTTACCGGACGTATCGTTCCGTAGATCATCTTCCAGCGTTCTTCCATACACTGAAAAAAATTCCAATTTAAGAATTCGTAGTGCTAACAGAAAAGATTTCATCGCGTGCGGAACTCACTTGCTTCGTAAGCCTGTTTAATTACACGAATCTCGTGATTGGACATGGTACAAAGTACCTCGATAAGCACGCATTCGTCGGTGCCAACACCGGCCATTGCATCGTGCAATTCCTTCGCGTAATATTGTGGCAATGGCATCATCATGGCAAGAACCAATTTCTCGAAATTGCCCGACAACTCGGACTTCAAATCTTTCACGAGATCCTATTCGAAAAACAAGTATATTATTAACATTCTTTTGATATTGATAAAACTTTTGCTCTCACCTTTCCATATAGGGTTTTAAACTGTACGGCAATCTCTTGGCGTTGCAAATTACTGCGGTTGGAGAGTATGCTAATGATAGTTTTCTCATCAGTTCCAAATCCCTTCATTGCTTTCCTCAAAGCTTCCGCGTCCGCCCTCGGATCGAAGTCGTTGTAGGGCACAACGGTCGGGGACAACTGTAACATAAATTAATAAACAGCCGTTCAGACACCGTCTTTCTTTCGCTAGAATAATCTCAAAGTAATTAATGGAGATTCCTAATTTTATATCCTCTACCTCACCTTAGGCGTAAACTGATCTCTTCGGGGGGCTGGGCGCGAATGTTGAGAAGAAGCAGGTTTGCCTCTGTATGAAGAATAAGAAACAGCACCCTGCCCCCCAGAATATGTTCCACCTGGGTACATGCTTGCATTGTTTAAACAAGCATTGGGACCAGAAGGATAAGGTGTAGGATTACCAAAAGTTTCTCTAGCTTCGGGTGCATGCTGAAGAGTTGGATATAAATCGTAATTCTGTTGTTGTGGGTATGCAGAGGGCTGACTAGGATACGGTGACTGTGATTGCTGAGGCGGGTAGGGCATGGATTGAGGCATAGGCATCAAAGATCCTCTGTATGATGGAGGAGGACATTGCCCAGGTAAAGGGTGATTTGGCTGGGAGGGAGGAGGGTAAGGGGTGTAAGGCATTGGCATTCCAAAGGATGTAGGAGGAGCATTCGAGAAACCTATGTTGTCACTCTGAGGATAAGGTGGAGCACCAGGGGCCGAGGGTGTGCCTGGTGGAGCCCCAAACGATGTTGGTGGTCGTCCAGGAAAATGAATCGGCGGCCCCTTTGATATTAAGGTGTACATTAAAATAACACGCTCCAGCTCTCGTATATTATGCTACCTAACAAATTGCAGCATTGCTTAACTATATTTATTAGAGCTTGCAATGTCGCTACTGTTAGTATAAGTCGACGATTTATTGAGATTATTGGATAAACAATATTTTTGCAACGTCAATCAAACTAAAATATCGCAATGACTAATCTACGTAAAAAAATAGCTATACTTACTTGATATCCGTAACTCATCTTTTTGCTTTCTTCAAGAAAATTGTCAAGTTGTAATAATCTGTAATCAAACGAAAATGTTTTCCCAGTTATTCACAACGTATCTTCTGTTGGTTGGCTACGAAACAGTGAGTGACAAAAACATATTGCAATATGACAATTACGACAATACACCTTTAGATAAAGTCGCGACAGTACAAGGAAGAGGGGAAGTAAACGCCTCCTTTTATCTTCGCACTCTTGTTACGAAACACTGACAAATAAAACGTAGCACACAAAGCTTTATACCGAGTTTGTAAACCTTATGAATAAAATTTAGAGCTTACCTAAGTATTCACGGAATTCTGTTGTATAGATATTCGTTCCGTTATATTAGTACACGTATGCGACTATGTTTGAAGGAAGACAGAAGCTCACAGTGGGTATGACGCACATTTAGTCGTAGTGGGAGAGGAAAAAGAGAGCTATTCAATAACCGGTTACTGACGTCACGTCACAATCTACCGAGAAACAGCCGCTGACGTTTCAACTGGGTTTATCAAACAACGAACCCTTTTCCTAGTTATAAAATGAAATCCGCTGGCAAGGCAAACAAACATGTCACTATATATATATACATTGACAGAGAGGAAATGAGAGTTCTCACGCCCGGGATTATAGTGTCCCCGGTATAGTGCTGCCCCCTAGTCTAATTTTTAGCCTAGACCAGAACCTGCTTCATCTTTTTAGCCTGGACCAGAACCTGCATCATCTTACCTGCATCATTAGCAGCGGATTCCAAATAATGCCAGAGTGGATGCTACTTCTATGTTAAAAGAGGGTCTTCTATGGAGGCTCTGATCCAGTCTAAAATATAATGCAGGTTCTAATACAGGCTAAAAAGATGATGCAGGTTTTGGTCCAGGCTAAAAAGTTGATGCAGGTTCTGTTCCAGGCTAAAAAGATGATGCCGGTTCTGTTCCAGGCTAAAAAGATGATGCAGGAAAAGCGGGGACACTAAAACCCCGAGCGTGAGCACTCTCATTTCCTCTCTGACATTGATTGAATTGGATCGAGGGGAATGTAACTAGATCGGTCAACAAGGTCATTATTTGAATTAATTTTGACATGAAAGCCATTGCATACACAGAATTCGAGTCGGATAGATAGTTATTACAATGTACAATTGTGTACCCGTACACTTATGTATATAAACAGCGTCAAATTGGATATCGATTTCTTATTGGACGATTGTGTGTTGGACAACTTTTGTACAACTGAAAAGTTAATATTTTTACCGTTTTGCAGAAAAATCGAAGACTGTAATAAAACAAGACAAACTGTTTATCTTCTGTAATTACGTATTTAAGCAATTTATGGAACTGTTAAGTTTAATTCTATGGGCAGATTTTTATGTTGAAGGTTTCGTAATATGTCTGGTAGCCGGCGGGAATAGCGCCGCGAGCGCCGCGTCATTTTATTGGTATAATTTTGTTTCATATCCCTCATAAGCTTCGTATGTTTATTATTCTGTAATGGCTTCAATAATGAAATAAAAAGCCTTGATAATCGGTGTTGCATGTTGGCTGCGTGCGAGAATATTAGATAAGAAGCCTATCTCGGCAAGGTGCCTTTCGGAAAAACTACGATTTTCTAGCGGCACTGTCCGCCATTATTATTAGCGTTTGGTCAGCGTTCAACCGAGTTTTCTTTCGTTTACAGAGAAAAAACCACGCCTGTGACCACGAGATTCGTACCGTCCTGCGATGTAAGTAACCAAAATTATTTGAACGTTATTCGGTAACTATTCTCGCGATACTATCGTAACCTTGTTGTTGCCGGGTGTTTTCATGTGTTCATGTAGGGCACGCAGTCGGAAAGATAGCACGGGTAAAAGCGACTCTGAAGCTACGGATAAAGAGAACAAGAGGGAAAGGGGCAGAGAAAGGGAAAGAAAGAAACGTGCTGCTTCCACATCCAGCAGTGGTAGCAGGTAAGATAGTAGACATTTTTCGAATTCGACCATAAACAATTACACCAGGGATGGCTGGAGTAGACTACGTGCACCCAAGAGTAGCATTTCTACCTACTTCTTTACAATACATAATACAACCTGCACATGTGTCCTCTTGTAAAATATCAAATCATAAATATTACCATAAAAACTATATAAAATACTATTCAATTGGAATCAATATCTTTTTAGAAATAGCCCGAACAATCTTGCAACTTAAAAGATACAACGAGTCTTGTCGTACTGCTTGCAATTCAAGTTCGTGTATGATCTACAAACTGCAAAAGAATTGAAAGAACAGCGAACATTGTATATTGTAATTTCTTGATTATCACTTTATTAAAAGAAGAAAAAAACCTGTTTTACAGTTCTTCGGACAGTAGCTCTGGATCGTCGTCCACGAGCAGTGGAAGTAGCTCAAGATCAAGTTCCAGTTCCAGTACCAGTTCGAGTAGCTCCGGTAGTTCGTCTGGAAGCTCCAGAGACAGGGGAAGAAAGCGAAGTCGAAGTAAAAGCGTCGATGCTTCTCGTAGACATGATAATAAAGAAAAAGAAAGGGAGAAGGAAAGGGACAGAGAAAGGGACAGGGATAGGGACAGAGACAGAGACAGAGAGAAGGACAAGAAGAAGAGCAGTAATTCTGTGATCGACAAACCTAAGCCCAAAGGACGTTCCAGGTAAATGCGTCGATCCCGAAGACAATGTAATCTTACAACGTTAATCGCATTATTTGTTTATTTCGAAGATCACCATCACCGCGCAGAAAACGCCGAGAACGATCGCCCATTCCTAGACCGACAAAAATACACATCGGTCACTTGACACGCAACGTCACCAAGGAACACATTATGGAAATATTTTCCACATATGGTCAGATAAAATTGGTCGACTTTACTATGGAAAAGCTTCACCCTAATCAAGGTAGAGGTTTCGCTTACGTGGAATTTGAGACAGCAGATGAAGCAGAGAACGCAATGAAACACATGGATGGTGGTAAGTATAGAATTTTGAAGGAATTGTGCGAAATTAGTGTTGTAATGAGCTTCGATTATACGTTTTGTCGAAATTGTACAGGACAAATAGATGGCCAGGAGATTACTGCTGCTCCAGTATTATTACCAAAGCCACGGCCGTTGCCCATGCGAAGGATGTCACCCTTAATGGGCAGAAGGGCGCCTCCGCGATGGGGCGGCGGGGGTAGAAATACACCCCCGCGTTATCGGAGACGTTCACCGCCTATCAATCGTCGTAGGAGCCCACGACCACCAAGACGCAGGCCGAGGACCCGGTCACGAAGTCCTCCGAATAATCCACGGCACAGACATCGTCGCTACACGAGATCAAGCTCAAGCAGCTCGCGATAGCAACTTTGTTTTTTTTTGTATATATATCATGCAAGAACTGAATTTGACCGACCATATTTCATTCTGGTCGGTCATCTTAATATATTAAGGAAACCAATTTTTACCGATTCAATTCAAACATATTTGACAGGGAAGAAGTGTACGCACTGGAAACAATAGACTCTGTTCGCGACGGTGTTCACCGGCAATTCATGTTTTTCAAACACTAAGTCGCCGTTTGCGATCCACAAAATACTGCTTTTCAAATATATGAATTTCACACATGTGTCAAAATGTTATTGCGATTGATTGGTACCTGACGACGTTGACCTTAAGGCGCCAAAAAATGAGTAAAAGAACAAAAACAATGTATGTGTAAACCACTTAGATATTGTGTCCCTTGATAGTATTAAATAATACTTATAATACATGAAGACTTCAGAATAAAGAGTTGTTTACTACTTGAGCACGTGATACAATAGGCACCGTTTTAGAATGCGTATAAAGACGAAGACAACGTGATCTTTGTACTATAAAGCGTATAGTTGTCGCAGGCTTCTTTTCTGAGGTCTTTATGAATCGTGAAAAAGAGTTATTAGGCTGGTGAAAAGCACTAAAACAGACAGGTTTGATAGAAACTATGATTATTAGACCCTTTTACAAAGAATCAATTTTAGAAAAAACCTATTCACACAAAATCCTCTTTTATAGTTCGCGATATCTACAAGAACAGAATCATTGCATCACATTGCAACTCTTTGCATCGATGAAAAATATCTACAATTTTTAAATTGCGTATGGTCATTAATTATATAATAATATACACTTTTATGGTGACTTTACAATATATAAACGAAACAAAGTTCAAGAGCCTGATCACTTGACAGAAGTATTTTTTGTCGAGGCACCAGGATTTCTCGAATTCTAACCTGGTCCATGGCACGAATATGGTTTATTTTTAATAGTTTCTCATTTTCTTTCGTGAGAGATCTCGAATTGGCTCTCTGGTAACATAACAACGTATATATATATACATATACATACACGTATAGAGAGATATATATATATATACATATACATATATATACTAAATATGGCTGACAATTGAGAGGACAATAAACAAAAATGCAAAGCTGTTTCTTTTCTCGGTATCTCAATGAAATTAGAAAACAAATTAGTGAAAGCAATTTCTTTACGTTGCTTTGAATGTGACTTTTTGATTGAAGCACTTTGGCACGGACAAACTGCTTATGCATTTGTTTACTCGTATATCTCACATCTTTTTTCCCAGTAAATACAATTATTTTTGTTTGTTCGACTAACAACGTGAGTGAAACCCGTTCGTATAATTTGTTTAAAAAATTTGATTTATGCCATTTATCGTTTTTCTTTTTACAAATTACAATGAAAAAAGCAATTGCAATGCTTCTGAACAATCTTACATATTTTTTTTTTATATCACAGGAAAGCACCAGAGTGCAATTCTAGTCTCCATGCAAATGATCGAGGAAATAGGAGAAAAGGGAAGGTGGGGGGGAGCAAGCAAGCTTGTGCTGCCAAAAGCCAGTGATACCTGTTTGCCCTCTCGGTTCATCTATCATTCGCTACGGTACAACCGAAAAAATCTATCATCGAGAAGTGTAACAAAAAATTCACACGTAACGTTTGTTTATATTATATCGATTGAATTAGGGAAATTTGTCTCTCTCTCTCTCTCTCTCTCGCTCTCTCTTTCTCTCCCTCTCTCACTCTCTGTGTGTTTCATTTTACGATCGTATCCGTACGTCATTAGTAGAGATTCCGTTTATACGTCGTAATAAATAAATAATTAAATAACTTTTGAGTAATGGTAGAGATCCGCATAACTTTTTTTCCTCTTAACTTGGATTTCATTATTCTTTTTTTTCTGTTTACGTAGCATCGTCTCGCATTCTACAATATCTATAATATTACACACGATACCTTTTTTATTTGTCCTTATTTAAACTTTACGCATAGTTTACTCGTAATGATTAAAGTCTATATACCGCTATAAACAGTCAGATCCCCGAAACTTTCAGAGAATCACAATAATAGAACCGTGTCATTGTCGTTTTCTTTTTCATTTTTTCTTTGTAACAGATTCGCGCGAGATCAATGCCTTAGGACAGCCACGTTTTTCTCGACATGACCGTCGTCTGTCTGTGTTCGTTCGTTCGTACATCCGCATCGTCACCGTAGATTCTCTACAGATCACGGAACAAGGCATCTTCGTTAAACGGTCCTTCTCGTACGAGACTATCGTCGAACGTTCTCTCTCTCCCTCTCTCTCTCTCTTTCTCTCTCTCTCCCATTCCTCTCACAATATTACAGTTCGTCTCGATCACTTTCATCGATAACTATAAATATTATATAATCTATGTACAATTTTCTTTTAAATAACGCCTCTTCTCCGTTAGCAAAATATCAGCACCGAAGGGATTCAGGCATCCAGCGACTTGGATGCTCAGAACGCAGACCCGTTCGCGCGTTGTTCGCTCCCAGAAGCCGAGGACGTCGGTAGGATGTATCATCGGGATTGTGACGCATCCTCCTTCTTGTGTATGTCCGCGTGCATCAAACCTGGCTCTAATTGTCTGGTCGGTACTCCAGGCCCGGGGCCGGCTCTATGATGCATGTGTAGATTACTCAACGGTCCAGGACTGGGGTCCTTGCTCCTCAGAGAATTTACAGGTGGTGGGGGATAACCGGCGTACAGTTTAGCCCTTTCCTCTTCCTCCGCGCGGAACGCGGCAGCCATCAATGGGTTATACCGTAGCTGTTGTAGAGGATCGTAACGGTAAAAAGGATCGCCCGGCCAAGGACCTCCGGGTTGACCGGTGGGCCCTGAAGGCGGTGTAAAGTGTTGCATCGGATGCCCACCTAAACCGGGAATCATGTTTCGCGGCATGGAATGAGGCGCGGGCATACTGTGCGGATGCCTGGCCAGATACGAGTGCGGATGAGGATGATGGTACCTCGCGTCGGGCAGTGGACTAGGACCAGGTCCTTGCGAGGGCGGCGCACCAGGACCAGGGCCCGGTGGTCTCGGTAGCATCACGACTTCGTCGTCTTTGCTTCGCGGCTCCTCTTTCACGCGGACTTCGCCGGGATCCATCGGTCCTGACCCATTTCTCAGCGGCGATCTGTCCCGACCGACGACCACGTGTTGCCGATTCTGATGCATCAACCTCTCTCGCTCCATCTCTCGTCTCTCCATTTCGCGACGCTCCTTTTCCCGCCTTTCCCGTTCCCTTTCGGCAGCCTCCTGCTGTTTTCTCTTCTCTTCTTTCTCGCGTTCCCGTCGCTCGCGTTCACGTTGCTCCTCGCGTTCGCGTTCGCGTTCCCGTTCCTTCTCTCGTCTCAAACGTTCGCGTTCGCGTTCACGTTCCCGTTCTCGTTCCCGTTCACGCTCCCGCTCTCGCTCCCGTTCCCGTTCACGTTCGCGCTCTCGTTCCTCGAGTTCGGCTCGTCTGTCGATCGCTGGCGGTTCCGGCTTCAGGCTCCAGGCAACGGTGGTCGGCGGGAATCCGGTCGAGGCTCGTTGCAACCTACGATACACGATCAGGGAAATTTTATTTTCGTTACAATTAAAAATATAACACGAGCTTCGTTGATAAACGTACCCTCTCCAAGGATCGTGCACGGAACCAAGCCCACCCAACGGTGGCATTCCCCTTGGCGGTGGGAAGCTAGAAAGACCCGGGAAATTAGGATTCGGTGCGCCAAACGTTGACGGGTATCTGCCAAATGGTGACATTCCTGTTCCTGTAATTGTTTACGTGTAATCTATATTATTGTCCTCTTCGTTTGATATTGTTAGTATTTGGTTCAATGTTACGAGTACGATAGATTACCTAAATGAGACGTCGGCGTTGATAGGAAGCCAGGATGTGGTGGCGGTGGTGCAGGATGGGCAGGAGGTATGTTTGTAGGAAATGGAGGTGCCATCGGAGGCGCTCCAATCCCAAGACCACTTCCTGGCCCTCCTGGGTAAAGATGGCCCGGTGGTCTGAGCAGCTCTGTTTTAGTACCAACAACTCCTCCGGCTTTCGATTCCGCTTGTTGTTTCTGCTGATGATGATAAATTTCCCAAGCAATGCGCACGTGCATCGCGTTCCATTTTCCACTTTTCTAAAATGAGATACGAGCATGAAGAAGAAACGATTCGTACAGGAGAGACGACGTGTACGCAAAGGTCGTATGCGATACCTTCGGTGCAAACGATGTTAAATGATTGGGTGCAACGAAAGGAGTCGAAGGCGGTCCAATTCCTGGGTGCAAGAGACCGGCGTTGAAACTCGAGTAATCGGAGAGATTTAAATTGCCACGAAAAAATGGTGACTCGACTCCTCCCAATTTGGGGATATCCTTAAACTAATGGATACACGATTATTTGTAAAACTTCAACGTTCACCGTTTTCAATCGTTGGCGATTTAACCCATTTGCATCATTAGCCCGTATTATATATACGCGTAATTTCGTGCTCAACAGTTTTACTGTTTGAAATTGTTCCTTATAATTAAAAGATTGGTGTGATAATTCTTCATTCTGTCTTACGATGCCAATGGGTTAATAGTCCAATTGGTTTTGTTACATACAATAGGCGGTGGGAACAAGGTTGTAGCTGCCGTTGGCGGTAGTAGAGGTGTCGTGTGCTGATGTACATGAGTGTGTTGATGTTGATGGTGGTGCATCTCTGTTCTAAGGTACGGTGGTGGGCCCAAGTTGCCGACTCCGACGTTTCTGTCTTGCGACGCCAAAAACCTATTGTCGAGCTCTCGCCTCAACAGGTCCGCCTGACCTGCGACATGAGTCACCCCTGCTTTTGGTTAGTGTCTCGTTCCGCTTAGGCTTTCTGTTAGAGCTCTTACTATTGCTAATATCAGGAGGTTCTCGAACAGGAGATCGAGTTACATCGAGTTATACGGGGATAAGTAAGAGCTTTAATTCTGAAACGATAATAGACAGTTTGTCCACTTACTTGTTTGAAAGAGCGATTCCGCGGAGAACGGATTAGGATTTGTTGTTGGTGGTGGTAGCGAAGGCAATGACGTGTGTGGACTGGAACTGGAGACGGGAGGTGGTAACGGTGCGGCGAACATTGGCGGCGGAAACGTGTGCATGCCTAATGGTACCGGTGGAGGAGTTGGTCTTGGAACTGATGTCGCCGTTGCCGGGGACAGTTGCGAAGTTGTGCTGCTACTGCAAGTTTTCATTCGCAATTTAGAAATTGTTAGACACAGTTTCGTAAAAGTATCGACGCGAGTTAGAAGGAACTAAATAGGTCTCGTACCCAATCCATCCTTGTGGTTTCGAGTAAGCAGGTAGACTAGAATTCGCTGGAGAAGATGTGTTTGGCACACTTACTGGTGTTATGCTACCTCGACTTAGGCTACTCACGTTACTGCTGTAACAAGTAATATCACAATTTAAGCACCTCATCATACTATGCGAAGCAAACTGTGGGTTTACACACAGAGTGCGAGACATAGAATTTGATCGGGATGTTTTTCGAAGCTAGATCATCGCGAAAGATCCCGTCTATGTACCACTACAAGATTGTACCTGTAACTATCCCTTTCCCGGCTCGGGCTGTGTCCGCGAGGCGAGTTATTGTTTCTTCCAGTTAGACTACAGGCTACCATGTCTCTATGAGCGATGGTGTTCGCCGTAGTGACTGTATTGGTTATCGTGGATACGCATGTCGTGGTGGCAGCGCTCAAGGGAGTATTATGGTTTGTGGTACTATTTCCTACAGGCTGTTTACTTATATTAGTACACGGGGAAGCTCTACTACCTCTCTAGAAAAAAGAATAGGAAATATCGATATTAGTACCTCGCAAAAAGTTTCATATGTAACATTAGTTCCACGAAAATCTATAGGCAATAAGGGAACACACCGAAACTACTATGGGGCTACGCCTAATCAAATTTTTGATGGAAAGTCGTTTTGACAAAACATATTAGATACATAAACAAGGTTATTCGAATTGGCTGCAAGAAAATTCGAATGTAACACTAGGTGCATGGGACGCGTTCTAATATTTTTAATTTGCGATTGTTTACTTAATTCTTTGGATATATATTATTAGAAAATGGCTAAGAATTTGGACAGACACATTCTCGGTATTTCTATAACACGTTGACTGCCGTGGTGATCAATAATGTTTATAATTTTGTAACTGCAACTAATATTGGAATAGTGCTTGAAAATGGCAAGTGTACATGCGAGCATGTCAATATCTTTATTTTTAGTATTATAAAATGAAATATACATACATGAAATATCTATATGATGTGATTCTAATAGGAACAATTTCACTCCGGCGCTGGAGGCAAAGCCAACAAAACATGCTCGGCAGTGAACGCGAGAAAGTAATGTAAAATAGAGTTTTACAGTTTTAGTGGTCCATGAACCCAGCGTTAAATGGATCTAGGTTCTCGGTGCGTGTTCCCTTACGCGAGACCAAACAAATATGGGTGACTTACCACTTCCGCCCGTGATGAAGCAGAATGAGAAGGAGACGGTACCGCGGGTGGAAGGTACGGGCTGTGGTTTAGAGCAGTGTACGGCGTATAAAGGGGCGGATAAGACGGTTGAGTTTGAGGATAAGCGGCCATGGGTATCGACGGTGGATAGCTGGTGGTGGTTGCTCCGTTCGAAGGTGCCGCCGGGGTGACACCTAAACTGGCTACCGCGGGACTAGTGGTATGACTCGACGAAACGAGGGGCACATTAGGTGTGTGTAACGCAGGTATCGTAGTATGAGGCTGTTGAGACAAGGATGGTGGTGGCAGAGTAGGGGAATCTGGTCGCTGTTGTGGAGCTATTGCACGTGGGTTCGCTGCCAATGGACTAGTCATCTGGAAAATTCGTTCGAGACCAATTATACGACGCGTTCGTTAGCAAGAACTCAAAAGTCAAAATTAAAATGTCTAGAAACAAGTTTACTTACAGGTGGCTGGGATATGTGAGGGGGTAGAGTAGGACTGGGAGGGCTCGGCGCTGTTGGTACTGGTGCAGATGCAGGCACAGGTGCTGGTATAGGTGCTGGAGCATCCGTTGCTGGATTGGATATTTGTCCGCCAGTGTCTGGAGGAGAACCTCCGGCCCCGTTTGCTGGAGGCAATACGTGTGGTGAAGATGATGGCAACTCGTCTACAAGTTTAAATTCAACGTGAACGTATGGTTACGATCGCGGTGTTACGGACGTATTCTTAATACGCGTGTTGCATACATTTACGTGCAAGGGGTGGTGGGGTAGAAGATTCAAAGAGTATCGATTCAGCATCCGAGCCCTGCAAAAGAAATGTTGTCTTTCAGAAACCATTGATTCTCCGTTGACTTTCTATTCGACCGAGTGAAAAGGCCACGTACCTTATCGTCTTCTCCTTCACTATCACACTAAAAGGGACAGAAAAAATAAGAAGGTGTTAAGTTTGTTTCCAATGTTTCCAAGCGATACTTTAGTTCGATCAGTTCCTATAATACTTACGATATAACCTTTACCCGAACTGCAATGACTGCTAGCCTGTGAACACACGAACAAAACAAGCATCAGCACCCGATGTTACCAGCAGCGATAAGAATAATCTGAGCACCGTTGTCATTCTACTTACATCGCTGAGGTGGTCCCTGGAACTGTCTGCGTCCTGGCAATCCCTAGGTATACCAGGGCCGTGCAGTTGTTCAGATGCTCTACCACTATCGTCGCTTGTACCTGCATCTAGGCCCTAGGAAAGAAACGGTTTAGAGTTAGTCGATCGTTCCACCGCACTGTGTATACGTACTTATCTAGGAATGCGAAGGATTACCTGGTTAAGCGTCGAAGGTGTCAGTATGGAATTGTGTGTATAATGGTTGTGCTTGAAGTGATTTTTGATGTGATGCTCGTTGTGTCTATTATTCTGTCCTGTGTCCACCTTTGGTTTCTCTTCTACTATTGACAACAGCGTGTGCAGCTTCTTGACATTATTTTTACCGGTTAGCTTTATTGCACTCTGTAATCAAAAGCAAGAAATTCGCATTAGTCCAACGGAAGGAAAAACTTAATTCTACATGTATATACATGTATACATTCTCAAAGATATGTGCAACCAGTTCCATATAGAATAATTTCAAATCGCATGGGTCGAACGAGTTCTAGGACAGACGTTGTTATTTACACGAGCCTGCGGATGCTGTTGCAAGTATCACGATAAACGGCGAGGCTTCACGGGATCCCGAGCTCGACGAACGCGAATTAAAACAATCGAATTTCATTGGTCACGGTGATATTCGTTACGCCTCCGATACACGGACGCTCGATTTTCTGCGTGCGTGCGTGAATCGTCCGCCGTGTTTGAATTCGACACGCATATGACTGGCCAGCAACCAGAGAGCAGCGATCGAGTATATGCAACACGTATGGTAAACACTGCCACAGTTTTGCACCGGCGCGAACAGAGTACAGTACACGTCGGCCTTTGTGTCGGCCGCGAACGTCGAATTTATCGGCAGCGGAGGGACAGACAGGGCAAGGGAACCGCGCGAGAGATACTCGAACGTCGGACGTCGGATGCTGGTCGCGCGCGCACAAGTAGAAAAAGCCGCACGAGAACGCCTTTCCTTCGGGTGGCTTTAAACCGCGATGTCAGTGCACATTTCCGAACGGGTGGCGCTCAATCCCCCCCACCTTTCTCCTTCCCCCTCCCTCCCACCCTCAGCCCTCTCGCTCTCTCTTTGTTTCTCTCGATGTCTCCCCCCCTCTCTCGTACACCTAAATACCGTTATCGGTGATGAACGTTCCGCGTATATTCGTGTACGGCAGGCGTGCAGCAGACACACACGCGTGTGCTTTTTCGATGGACGAGAGCGATTTTCCAGCGATGCTTTCGAGCTTTTCGAGACGGACCGGGAGCGTTCGCAGAAGATGACAGCAGGATTCGCAGCCAGCCAGCCAGCCAGCAACCGTGTGTCTCGTGTGCGCGATGCAGCACACGAAATGGTGGGGAGGGGAGAATGAAAGAGGTAGTCCGAGCGGGGAAAAGGTGAAGGGAGGCGAGCCGGAGGAAGGATCGGAGGACGTAGAAAGTGGGGGGAGGCGCTAGTGGGAAAAAGGAGGGGCGGGAAGGACGAGGAAGGAGGCAGAGGAAGAGCGAGGAAGAAAGAAAAGACATTGACCGAACGAGCAGCCGCGCGACAAGGCCTCCTTTGCCGTGCCAGGCCAGCTGGAAGGAACGAAGCCCCCGTACCCTGACTTCTCTTTCTCGAGACTCCCGAGTATTACTTTCCTTTTCCGATAACCGCCCTCCCTCCTCTTCTCTCTCTCCCCCCTATCACTCTCTGTCTCTCTCTTCCCCACCTCTCGGTTAGCAAAGAAACACGATGGGAAAAAACCACTAGAGCCCGCGCGCGATGTAAAAAACCACCAGCTAGCAAAAGCCGTGCTCCACCTGCGCACGTGTGCCAACTGCGAATCGAAACCCCCTAGGATGTGTAACCGCGGTCGGATTACACTTCTCCCTGTCCGAGGGAAATTAAAGGGGTATTCTTCTTCTCGTTCGAAGAACCCGACGGATCATTAGTTTTCTGAACCTCGGTGACCTTTCGATGTATTGCGAAATTCCGAAGATTTCATTTACAGCCAGGCTCCAAAATACACCTAGCTGTGTACACCTAAAATGTAAAATGGTCGAAACAAGAGTGAAATATTTCGCAGACATTGATTAACTTGTGTCGGAATTATACAGAAGTCTAAGATAATTAATATTTCGAGGAGATTAATAAATCTTCGTCAAAATATCGAGAGTTCTAGTCGGTCTGTGAGAAATATCGACATCTTTCGTAACAGATTATACAATTAGATATAAGCTTGTATAATGAAGATTTGAAATTCCGATTAGTTCAGATCCCGATCGAATATTCGAATGCAGAGGTTGAAATAAATTCAATTTTCCTGTGGATTCTGGAGAAAGCGGATCCTTGGAATTTATTTAAGAAAAAAAAAAAAACAATAAGAACCAGAAGTTTTGTAACGAAAGAGATTTAGAGACAGTAGTTCGTCGTGGGAGATGCATAAAAATGGCGAAACGTTGCGAGGATATTTTGCGGTAAAGTTTAGTCGTACAATTCCTTGCTGAAAAAAGGTAAAGAGCTGTTCGAGTCTGCGAGGTGAGGTTCTTCGACACAGGACGAGTAAAGGAAGGTCGTTCCCGGACGTGCGGACGTTCCACCGGTCGGCTACTCCGTGCTTTGGCTAGCCGGCTACTAAACTCGTCCGTACAACGTTGCCACGTCTATCTGTTCGGTGTTGACACGATCGGACTCTAATTCAGCTAGTACCCGCGGTTCGGGTAGATTCGAACGCGATCAGGGCCCGGGATAGTCACGTAACTTTTTAATTAATAATTTCCATTCACAGCCTTCAGATACCAGACTTAAGATCCGTCTTGGTCTTGATCCGACGGGTGTTAAGTCTGTGACTAAACTTGTCACATTTTTTCCTCTGTATTATCGATATCATGAATTCTGACTCGCCAGAAACGTGCTTCAAGTTTTTCGCTTTATCTCGCAGAGAATCAAGACAATATGTAGCTCAATTTCTAGCTGGAGATATTTTCTAGCGCGCGTTGCTCTCGATTTCATCCAGAAAACTCATCCAATGGCATAAAAATGCTCGGATTCCGCGGCACGCGCATCGTCAATTTTTGGCCTGCTTCTAACGCTTATGTTACCAAATATCTGCATAATCTCGGCAGCTCCTGACCAGCGCGCGCATGATTGAACCTTCCTCTTTCGAACGAGCCCTTTACCAGCGACAAAATATTCTCATATAAGGACGAAAACTTGAGGCGCGTAAAACCATTTTTTGACGGTAATGTAGTCACTCTACCTTATCGCGAATTTACGAATCTGCGTTCGCTCGTGCATGCACATATGCGATTCGAACAAGTTGACGATTCGTCGCTCGAATCATTATGTCATTAGAATTCCTCTGGGATACGATTTTAGGTTTACCCGGGAAATACGAATTTGCAAAAAGTTGCCTGCAAGACAGGGCCAATTAATTTGACTGTTTGCTGTTTGCGAACCTAAATTGTTGCAAAACACGTTGGTTGGTTGGTTGGTTGGTTTATTCTTTACTCTATTATACATAGAGATGGCGTTGGAGAGCCGGAGCTCTATTTGCCGAAAGCAAACTAGTCATGCAACAATTTATAACAAATTTTCCTTACATGCTATTGAGCTGGTACTTACATACGAGTTAATCTCATTTACTCTTATTCACTAAAATGTTAGAGTGTAATATTGTGTTCCCTTGACGGTTTTGGAATCTAATTTCTAATTTGAACTTTTATCGTGGAGTCTCTTGTTCTATTTTCCTTATGTCGGTTAGTGTCTATTTCTACATTGCACTTTGTTATTAACCTACCGATAGTCCTAACAATGGTATACTGTACAGTATCTAAACTTTTTAAAAAATTTTTAAGCGTAGTAAATCTAATGTAAAACAATATGTCATATGCAAAACACGTTTACATTTTAATTGTTATTTTGCTGTTGGCAGCATTGGCAACGGGGCGTTCCAACTACCACAAACAATGTGTTAACCTGTCACGATCTGTTGAGGACAGTCCTATTAAATATGACGACAAGGTGCTTTTCTTTTTTCGGCGGAGTATCGTTAGCGGCACGATTAAGCATTCTTCACTCTCATTTGTAACAAGCGGATAATAACAGTCGTTCGGACATCTGTTCGACGAAAATTTCGGCCGTTTGCCAGTACCAAATTGACGACCCGAGCGTGAAACGACGCTGGCCTACATCCAAAAATTGTCGGAAAGTAAATATGCATGTATCGCGGGCAGCATTGTTTATATCCTGCGTTACTGTCTCCGGTATCCCTGTTCTACGTTTCCGTTTATTAACCCTTAGCACTCGAATGGCGACTGTAAGGCGCCACTAAAAATTCTTGTATCATTATTCAAAATATTTTTTACATTATTAAATTTGTTTGTATTTAATAAATTACTAAACATTTCAGTACTCTACGAGTAAATTCCACCATTTTCGTATGTATAGCATGAAAAAATATATATACAGAAGGGAAATATTCTAGGTCGGAAGAAATGTTCCGTTTTTAAGTTAAAATGGCTTGGAGTGCAAAGGGTTAACCCGACAATTTGGCGGGAAGAAAATCGCCGCCACGTTATCTGGCGCGTCTTTCGAAAACTGGATCAAATTCCATATTGACTTTCGAAGGTTCAGATGAAAAGCAAGAATGAAATGTATCGATTCGCACCGTTTCCGGAGGAAAACGTTTATTCTCGCGGAACAGAGCGTTGACGAAATAAACGTCGAAGAATGTGCAGCGACTACGATCGACGGTCGAAAACACGGCTAATTCTCGGCTGGGGAAGATCTTTATCGGGAAGGCGATGTATTGTAACGCGAGCAAGTGACGCTGACACGTCAAACGGAATGCGGTGACGAAACGGAGAGAGAAAGAGGAAGAGGGAAAAGAGGGGTCTCCAGAATCGAGTGCCGGTATCCATGTTTCGTCTAGTTGGTCCAGCCGGCCAATCAAGCGGACTTATGTAGTTCTGCGAGCGCAAGACAGAGGGAGAAAGTGGAGGCGAAGTCTTGAAAAGAGGGCAGTGGACTCGCCGTTCTCAAGAATAGAAAAGAGAAAGAGACGATTCAAGCAGTGGTAGCAGTTAAAAGATTTACAATGCTGTAAACGCGACGATAAAGCGACCGTAGTGTCGCGGACGCGGCGAAAGATTATTTTCGTTTGTGAATTACATATTTCCCGCCGATTCGCGTGGTTCACCGTGCCGTATCGTGTCCCGTGAACAATTGCGCGCCAGGCTTCGAAGGTGTCGCGTAATTCGGATGATTTGTGGATAAGTGCCGCCATTATTCACCGGGTGCCACGTTTATTACCGACATTACCGGTTGCCGTCACCTTCCCGCGAAAATCCCGACGGTGGATTCGAATTTTGCGGAACGAGCCGGACATCGGTGTCGGGTATTATTTTACTTATAGGGTTTAATGTCTATTTTCTCTATTTTCTATGGGTATTTTCGTTTCTACGGGAAATTACTCGGTGTTTCCCAGCGTCAAAATTCACGTGCAAGCCGGATCGAGATGCGCAATCTCGCTGGCTCGATCGCGCGTCTTATCACCGAGCACGCAAAAATCGTTGATACTGGTCACGTTTCGTGATTTCTATTTTTGACTGGTTTCCGATCGACAAGATTAATTAATTCGTGTCACACACGCCGAAATACATACGAGGCGCCCGTGTAAGAAGCATTCGACTTCGTGTGAAATTATTGCGAAGGGAAGTGGGTCAACTTGCAGGTGCACGGATCGCATGTTTTGTCCGTCATCGATATATTTTGTCGTTTCCTGTATCGATTCGCAAGGTTCGCCCCCCCCCCCCATTTCCGCGCAATTTTTTCCCTTTTCGTTTCTCCGATGAAATTTTCAATCTGGGTAAGGAATTTTCTCGATCTCGTGTACCGATTTCAATCGCGCATTTTTTACCGCCTCTGACAATCTCCGACGACCTTCACGGAGAGGTCTCGAGCGTTCCCTACGAACGAAAATCATTTGCTGCACCGAAGTAGTAGCGTGGGCGGCATGTAATTGCGTAGAGTATGCACGGTAAACAGTTGTTCGACACGCGTATTACGCGATCGAAACAACCCGCGAATTCTGGTAATCTTCACGGTGCGTTATATTAGGGGTAGCTATAAGTAATCAATTATTTGCACAGAATTTGTTTTGCCTTTAGTTCTGTGCGGAGCATTATTTAAGAAATAAAACATTCTGTAGAAGATGCAAGGAGGCACCTTGAGTCATATTGTGCTTGACGAATCCTGGATTTCTATAAGAGGGGATTGAAAATTTGCAGGAAAGATGGCAAACTGTCCTTGACAATGATGGAGATTATAGAATAAATTGAGAAATAAAAACTTGAATCTACTACAAAGTTTGTTTCAGATTTCAAAATAATTGATTACTTAGGTCCCCCTAATAGTTTCGTTCGGTTGAGAAAAACTTGATCATTGTCCCGCGTCTTCCCGTTCAAATCGACCAGACAGAGTCAGAGAGGGGCGCGCGCAACCAACGGAGGGTGCGCGCGCGCAAACACGCGAAAACAAAAGGTCCGTACCGTTTGTCTGTTTGTTATTAACATATTCCGGCTCGTTACTCGAGCCGGCTAACACCGGAAATGGCGACGCGGCCCTGTAATTTGCGCGACGACGGAATTATTTTGTCGGTAATCGAATGAATTACGCGTTGCCTTCGAGTGTTTCATTAATTACGGGACCGTGCTCGACCACGCCGGAGTTACCTGTCTGCCCCCCCCCCTTCCACCGGTGTTACACACCGACACTCTTCGCCGAAACGTTCGAACCAATTAACATCTCCGCCCCCCCCCCCACCTCACGAACCTGCCCGCGCGGTTAATCGTGCATCGACTTTCGCTGACGCGATCCTCGATATTTCAATCGACGGCGTAACGCGATTAAAAATCCTCGTTCGATTCCACCACCCTCGTCCCCCATCCTCGACTGTCGTTCATTCGATTAGAAGATCGATCGGACGCCATCGCGCCGGTCCAACGAGAATTCGAATTTGCTTACAGGTTTACGCGGCAATTCCGACATGTTTCGTGGATAATTTACTAAAAATTCGAACGCAAATTCCGTCGTAGCCACGGCAAAAAAAGCCATAAAGACAGGCCGTAGCCATAAAAATAGGTTCAATTTATTTTTTGTCGTGGAAAATGCCATAAATCGTTCTTGATCCGATCATGACCCAGTTTTTTCGTGTCGCCGGTGACCATTGCCAGTTATCGTTCGCTGTCTTCGTCATCTATGCATCGCTACCCTATATATTCACCGGCCTGCTGCTCGTGTCCCCTCGCGTATTTTCATTCTTTTTGTGTTTCCCTTTATGCCCGTTCCATCGCGTTTCCTCCCTCTGACCGCGTGAACGATCGACGTCGACCGAATTTGTCGTTGCACGTCACACTGCACGACGGACATTAATTACGTTAGGGTAAACTCGTCGTGTTCAGAATCAACCGAGCGTATCCCGCATATTGCGATATCCGACCGGACTGATTACCGGGGGCCGTTGCCGCGCGCTCTATCGGTCTCTCTCTCTCTCTCTCTCTCGTTTCCCCCTCCATCGCGGCGGGGCAGTCCGATGAAATCGTTGAAATCGTCGCCGGCTTGATAATTAACAGCCACACTCGTCGGGCTTAGAGCGAGGTCAGTGTCACGTCGTCGACGCCGAACTCGCTCGATTACGTAAGGATCGTCTCTTCGTGCAACGCCGATTGTGCCCGTCCGTTTCTACAGGGTGTCCCGAGAAAAACCGTGCAACCGGAATTGCATTCGAATGCCGGGTCCCTTTGGACCCGGTAATATTTGTCTCTGTTCTCGTACTTTCAACCGTAAATCGATCTGCCGTGTAGCACGGTAATTTTAGGTCAATAGGTTCCAGCCTAACCTGGTTGTCCCAAGACGGCGTACAAAAATTCAACGACATCGATGCATTAGTTTCAGCGTGTTCGCATTATCAAAGGAAGACAGGAATGTCTGGCTCCTGTTCGTTGTAACGGATGCAAACAACTTTTATTTTGCACACAAATCCGCAGTCCAACGATCAGTATTACCATCACTACGTTGTGCAGTTCGCAATACGTAATTTGGACGGAGCCCGTGTTTGTCAAGCGAAGGTCAACAAAGAAATATATATTCGAATGTAGTCTAATGTTTTTTCTAATGAGTTCAAGGTCACCGTAATTTTTCAATGTCACGTAGCTGGTCGTTGACCCGTCGATCGAGCCAACGTCTCTTCGACGTGTGTTACATTGTTCGTTACCCGATCTTCAGGTTCTTGGTTTGTTCGGTTGGAGGCTACCCTCCTATAACGCGAAGCACTCCTTGCAGTTCGATTTCTACTAATTCTGAGGGTTCACTGTATATTTGTAAATGAAGTCGTAAATATAAATCTGTCACGAGAGATTCGATCGGCCTGGCACCTTGTGTCGGGCCCTTGCAAGAACAACGGTGTAATTGTTGCATCCTTGTGGTTGGAGAAGATATCTAGCAAAGGGAGGATTACCGGTTGTTCGTCTTTCCGTGTATTTCCGTGGAAGGAAGCGGGCACCGGTGTCGGTTTAACGATCCGCGTAACGAAAGAAGCCACGGGCATGGGGAGGTCGTAATAAATGAAAAGACCGCGGCGAGGAGCGACGAGAAGCGGCGGTGAGAGAATAGAATGAAGGGGGTGGCAAGCAAGCAAGCAGGCAGGCAGCGATGGTTGCGAGAGCCAGGCTGAATGGGCCAGGTTCGTTGCACGGCCGTATAATTTGGACTCTCGGGCTGGATATCGTTGGCATTCGCAGGGATTACCGAGTGCGCGGTCGGTGTCGTTAGCCGTGCCGAGAGAGAGTGAGGTCAGCAACGTCGCCGCCACTGCTCGCTACTACCGCTGCCACTCGATAAATCAGCCCCCGGCCACCGCCGCTCCGCTCCGCTCTGCTCTGCTCTGCTCAGGTTCGCTCGGAGGACCCGCTCCGCGTCGCTCAGCCAGTCGGAGATGCCTTTGAATTCTGCCACGTGATCCGTCAACAGACAGCTCAGACCGTAATCCGGCGACGCGGTTCAGCGCGGAATGGGCGCGGAGTCAACGCGTGAAAATCGACCGCCGCCGCGGGTTTCGACGGCACCGCTACACCTCGCCCAGCGCCGCACACAGAGACAGATATCACGAGGAAAACTGACTCGCGCGACCCATTTCCCTGCCCCCTTTTTGCCCTTACCCTCCCCTCTCCTCTCCTCTCCTCACTGCTCTTCTTCATCCCGTCCACGACCCCGTCTCCGTCCATCAACCCCCTTTATGCCTATGTTTTTTTTCCTCGCGCGCGTTTACAACTGCGACCGGGTCGTCGTGAACCTTGACACTCGAAACAACTGTTCGCAACGTCATTGTTTAACCTGTTCAAGGGCAGCGAGTGCGCCCACCGAGAAGGAGACGAAACGTGTCCTTGAACGGAATTAACCGGATCGGACGATTAAAGGCCGATTTATAGTCTTGCTGTTAACGCGTTCGAATGTAGGCGTTCATGCTATCCGATCGTGTCTGCGAGGATAGGAAACTAAACACGAAAAAGTGTTAATCAAGTATTGTTATACTGAACGTAACCGTTCCGTGTCTGTGCAGATATTATAGGAGAAAATAAAATTCGTTGCCAATATATAACCGGAAGAATACACAGGCGTACAATAGACGCAATCGTCCTTCTTTCTACATATTTTCGAGATACTAACCGTTTGCACTCGAAGCCATTTTAGCTCCAAAACGAAACATTTCTTCCGACCTAGAATATTTCCCTTCTATATATATATTTTTTCATACTGTACACACGAAAGCGGTGCAATTTACTCGTAGAGTACTGAAAAGTTCAGTAATTTATTAAATACAAACAAATTTAATAATGTAAAAAATATTTTGCAGCCTCACAGTCATTATTACAGTCGCCATTCGAGTGCAAAGGGTTAAAACGAAAAATGAGAAGTCCTCTATGAAGGTTAGAAATCAGTCGAGTGCAAATAATTTCGAGTTCTTAAACAAATCTTTCGACGGCAACAGTCTTTTCAGATTATCGTTGAACCCTCGGCTAAACGGCACCCCGGGTCTGTCGCGACCCAGAGTATCGAAATCTCGATTTCGATTGGACATTGTCGGGACATCGATGCTGGCCGACTGTAGCCGAATTAATTATAAATAAACGTCCCGGTTTTGACGCGTGACTGCTACGCGCCGAGTATTTTCGGATTCCATTCACCGATTCACCGATTCACCGATTGTGCCTGTCATGGTTGATCGTGCAAACGTAATGGGAATAGGAACGGAGCCGTGTTCGATATTAATTATCCGGCCTGGTGAGATCACGATGACCTCTTATATCCAACGAGGAGGGCAACTGATTTCTATGTGAGAAACCGTGTTGTCTTAACTCGGTAATAAAGACCTGGGAACATTGTTCTCTACCTGTCGACAGCGATCGCTATCTTCATCGCTACCATTATAAATAATCCGCGTACTCGTACATATATATAGCTTGCCGATCGCTAACCGCGTCGCGCCCAACGGTTACCACCTATCGACGTGTGTACTTGACAAATACGATAGAATCGCTCGAATTCAAAATTTATCGACTCGCGTGCGAAGCCCCCAAGGTGTTCCAGAGATAATGATTAACCGGTCTAAAAATATTCGTTATTATCTTACCGAGATTCCATCGTTCCTGCCCAGAATTCGCGAACGCTCAAAATAAAGTGCGACTCTAGTAATCTGGAGCCGATAATTCAGACCGGAGAACAATAAGATCGGATAGCGAGAGCGTGCTTTAGTTAACGTCGGTAATCGGCAAAGATAAGAACCATCGGTGAATGTATGGATACCGATTAGCAGAGCGTTCTTCTCGGTATCGATACGGTGCTACCAATAAAGCGGGGAGGTCCCCTTGTTCGTTATAAGGCAGCCCGAGGTGGCCCCAGGCGACCCTTCATGCACTTCGCTCGAAGATAGCCCAAGTTAGGTGCGTTTCCCCATGTCGCGATACACGATCACGTATCAATTAACATCGCAGAAAGGAAAATGATGTCTCCACGGAAGCTCGCGGAGCTTCGTGTACAAGGTTGAGTGTATTCTTAGCCGAGTGTATTTTCAGGTCATTCATAAACGTTGGCCACCGAGCACGCCGAACGGAACTTCTTACTATCTCTCCTACGTATCGCGCAAAATCAGAATTCTCGAACGCGCACCCACTATAGAGGACCGACGAATCGGAGAAATCTACGAAATGTAGAAAAATCAATCGTCGGCGATAAATCGAAAACGATCTCGATCGAGCCCGTGCAGACAAAGGTCTCCAAGGTTTGGTGCAAGTTAAATTAAACAGAAGCGTCGCGCATTAATTACGGAACCGAGGGGAACGTTATCGATCGTGTTATCGATCGCATCATCCAACTATCAATCGAACGGTATTATCTCTTCTTTCTCGCGGGAAAGCCCGCAATTTCGTGTACAGCAAAGTTCGAACGGCGTCGCACGGTGTCGCACCTGCTCAAAAATTATTCAATTAACGCTCGAACGTTTATCGGACCCGCGTTGCCGCTGACAGCCCCGCGACTTCGGAGTTGCCAACGGTTCTTTTCCGCGTCGAATCGAGGCTCCGTTCAAACTCGAACGTCACAACTTTTCGCCGTTCGAGAATTCGGAAGCGGTTCGTCGGCAAAGATTTTTCCTTGCGTTTGAATTTCCCGCGCGACGCGCCGTCACGCTATGGATCTCGCGTCCGAAACGCGCCGAGGAACTACAAATTGACGGTTATTATAATTAGCGTCGTTTACCGTTCGTTATTTGCGTATGCGACCGAAGCGATAATGAAAATCGTGCAGGCCGACGACTACTTTGTCCTACCAGCATAAGTACAACGGTTTAGGCAACTTTCGTTTGCACGAGGAAAGAAATGGCCCAAACCACCCGAATTTAAACGGGAATAATGGAACTTCTATCTTTTCAACGGGACTACAAAACTAATTCCCTAATCGTTCGTTGTTATTGTGCCCAGGAACCGTTTGAAAATCATCAGTTTATCGGACGAGTTCAAACTAGCTCTGCAACTCACTTTTATGCGATTTACCGTGCCTAATGCGTGTCGCCGTTGCATTGATTTTACGGCGTATACAGGTATAATTTCGCGTTTGAAATGATCTACAATAGTTTTCTACTAATTTCCACCGTTTTAGTTGTTTGTCAGGAGTTCATCGAATTTGTAGAAATTTCAGGAATTAGAATTTCCAGTCGAAGAAGGGGGGGATCTAGGCACGTTGTTTCTCGTTCCCAGGGTTTTCATAATTAGCGGCAGTGGCCGGGACCAGGAGATGCGTATCTTTCGACGGCCGCTAATTGTTTGACACCGAATCAACGTCGCGTTTACATTTCGAATCGTCTTATCCGGATAACAGGTAACGGACAACCGACAACGGATAACGAGGCGTCTAGGCGTCCGCAGAGCCTAGCAGTAAGTCGCGAATAACCGCGAGCTTAGCGATTTCTCACATTTAATTAGCCGGAGATCGTGTCTCTAATGGCCGCGGGGCCGGCGAGTGGGGGACTTGAACGCCTTTAATTGGAGGAATTAATAACAACAAAGAGGGGGGGAAAGGGGGCATAGGACTCGGCAGAGAATGCCTGATAAGCGGAGGGGGCAGAATTCCGTTTGAACACCGACCGATAAGCGAGGATCCGGCATTTCCTGCCCCCCCTCCCCCACCCCCCCCTCTCTCTCTCTCCTTCTCGAGCCTTCTTCTCGGCTCACAGCTGTTCCGCAACGCTTCGTCCAGAAGCTTAGGTTGTTGTTGTTGCCGGTGTTGGTGTTGGTCCTCGCGAACCCGTTTACCCGAGGAGGGGGGACCGGTTTATGCGGTTCACATCCCGAGTACTTTCTCCGTGACAATAACAATGCACTTTGTGCCTCGATAATGCACCGATCGCGCCGGCCTGCAACCGGGATGACTCGAACCGGGTTGCAACTACTCTGCCATTTTCTTCTCTTTTCGTCGTTTACACCGCGGATCGCGATTCTCGCGCGACGCGTCCCGGGTGCATTGTACTCGAGAAACCGGACAAATCGGCTCGGAAATGCCGGACGAACCGGCCGGTCGAAAAGTCGCAGATCGGAGAAAGTTTTCATTTCGTTTCCAATCTTCCGTTTATTTATTTACTTTCGTTCTCTCAAAAATCGCTCTCTCTCTCTCTCTCTCTCTCTCTCTCTCTCTCTCTCTCTCTCTCTCTCTCGATTGTAAGCCGAACTTTCGAGTTGAAAACCTGCTGAAAATCGACGGAAGTTTGTCGTCGGCAGCGGGGACAACGAAAGCAGAGAAAGACGAAGAAAGTATGCGCGGAAAACAATGCGTCGCGGCCTCGAGGCGATCGCGTCGAATGTCACCGGTGAAGCTATACTACTGCGAGCGATATCGAATGGTGACCGCGGGGTCGCAGGTCGCGTCGAGTGCCCCGAGGAATACCAATCAGTCCGTTTCGCTCGATCCCCAAATGATTCCTAACAGATTGTAATTCAGCCGGGTAAGCCCCGGCGTGTCCATAATCGCGGCGCAAATGAAACGTGAAATGTATCATCGTCGCCGGCCGGCCCCGGCGAATCATTTCTCATTGGTGGCCGAGCGAGTCGGATAAATACGTTTCGATCATTGAATGTCGCTAATTGCCTCCCGTCGGTCGCCGCGGCGAGCCTGTCAAACGGCCCGAGGTCACCTGCACCATACATTCGGAGGACATTTGTTACAGCATTCTCATTTTCTTTTTTCATCTATCTTTGCAAACACTGTTTTACTCTGCCCTCGGAACTACTTCAACTCGAATACAGTCTTTCGATCTAGAACATTTCCATTTTATAATTTTTCCTCATTTTATGCATACGATGTAACTTGTACGATACTGAAACGTTGATTAATCTATTAACACTAAGCCTACCACCGCCGGTCAAAATGACCGTTCTAGATTTTTTCTTTTACAATTACTGAAATTGTACAGATGCTTTCCCGGGGAAATGATTAACACTAGGTTTACGGAGCACTAAAAATGACTATTTTACATTTCCTTATAAAAGTAACATGAATATATCTATCAAAATCTGTAGCCATTTTTTTAATGATATATACCTAGGGAAATCAATTTGTTAAATAATTCCTCATGGATCCATGTTTGCAATCTCAATATTCGTGAATTAAAAATATTAGAATCCGTCATTTCGACGGGTCCCGTAAATCTAGTGTTAAATAAATATATTTAGGAGGGCATGTATTATAATACGAACCGCACAAAATCCAAATAAATTCAATACCGGCATTTTTATAAGACAATATGTATTAGTTACTTTTAAGACTCGGTAGGTTTAGCGTTAAATAGAAACAAACTTAACACCAGAACCACCGGACCCCTCAAAATGACGGATTTTTTTCTTTCACAATTAGTAGAGAAATTTGTTTGTTTGAGACTTGAACGATCCTCCGGATCCGTCTCGACGGCCACCGGTGGGAAACTAAGAGTTAAACGGTCGTCCCGCGGACAAGATAATTAAGTATTACGGTACGGTTACGCGCGCGTGATAATAATCTCTCCCGATGTCGACACTCTCTTCTTGACCCGACGTCGTGTAGCCGAAGAATGTAAGACGATGACACGACCCCGAGGAACACGTACACGTAGACGAACACGGGGACTAGTAGCGAGGGAAGAAGATAGAATAGCGGTGGGGTGAGATCAGAGGAGAACACGTTGGATAAGAAAGAATCTGCGGTAAGGACAATCACCCGAAGGGGGGGGGGGAGAGGTCGAACCCTTGTTGCGAGACGACCAAAAAGTACGAAAAGGATTTTGCCAGGCGATCGGCGATCGGCGACCGATCGGCGGCTGAGCCAAGAATTCGGAAAAGAAAATCAGTGACGCGGGACGCGTGCATTCCGCCGGTAAAAACAACATTGATCCTCGACAGATTTTCGACTACCTGGCAACCCACGCCGATCTACGGGACCGGGATCGACCTCGGCCCGTGTAATTCGATTAGAGAAAAAGAACGTCTCGCGTCAGGGAGGACACAGTCCGCCGCGTGAAACGCGTACACCAGAGCCCGATGTTCGTGAAACGTTCTCGTTTCTTCCAGCGGACATGGAAATCAACCGGAAACACCACGACCTCGCGGACGTGCGCAAACATTTCGACGCGTTACCTGCCGACACCGAACGCGTCGATTGTCCGACTATTGCGATACCGCGAAATCGAGTTCATTTTTCTTCGAATATTCCCCTAAATTCAAATTAAAATTTAGTTATAAGAATTTCTTTATATTTCTTCTCTCCATAATGATTCTTTTAAAATTTAATTTTTCTTCGAATATTTCCCTAAATTCAAATTAAAATTTAGTTATTGTAAGAATCTCTTTCTACTTATTCTCTCCATAATACAAGACGAAATTATTTGCCAGATTTATGAATGAACTCGTACATTATTCCTCACCCGATGTTAATCGTACACGATGTGATCGTGTATGTAATTGCTGACAATAGTGAAACGATGTACGCAACTACGTTCTCGCGTCCGACGCGATTATATTGCCGATTATGTGCTCCGGTAAGACAAGACACACGCGTTCACCGACAATGAGCGAGCGTGTCGAAGGCTGTGTAATCGAGAGATCGCGAGGACGAATTAATTGAGGGCCTCGCGTTTCCCAAAAATTAACGGGTAATGGCGTTCGCATGCGCGTGCACTGTAATCACGGTTAATTCGAATGCCTCGATGAAATGAAAAAAGAAGAATGAAAACCGTCCCGGCAAATGATTGCGGAATGTTACGCTCGCGTAATATTTCCTGCCACTTTCGCGGATCATTAAATTACTGGAAAATAATTATAGTCGGCGGCGGAACCGGGCGAACTGCATTCGCTAATGCGATTCCGGGGAAACAGAGAGACAGCTGGGATTTGCCTGCGCGAGCATCCCCCTTTTCCATCGAAAGATTTACATTATCTTCTTTCCAATCGGAATAAAAAATACGAAACCGGTCGATTCACCGGCAATGGTAGGTTTAGCGTTCAGATATGTTTCGGAACAAGTATTCTGTGGTATAGTGCGGAAAATGAATGATTCGATTGGGTCGCCTTGCGAGAGGTTCAAGTAAACAACGGTGCCTCTCTTTATGGTCGGCCGTTCGAGGGTTAAACGGTGAATCGTGCATGAATCACGACAGACAATGGCAAACAGTGTACACTGTATAGTGTAGCCCCCCCCCCCTCGGGTCTCTACTCGTCGTGCGAACTAGTGTCGCCCGCGAATCATCTTCTCTGTTTTTCACCGCTATTAGGCGTATTGTTATCGCAATAAAGGAGCCCGAAGCCGACCGCCTGTCGGTCGTTCGTGACACAATACGGAAAGCCTTGTCTAGTCTTGCCTCGTCTTGGAAGAAACACCGTCCGGGACCCTTTTGTCTCCCACTTTTCCAACTTTCCTCCCGTTCCTACCTGACCAACCAATTTCACGAGTCGTCGGTTATTGCTCGCGCGACCGAGTCGCTATTATTTATCCTCCTTCCGAGTAGAATCGCGGAAAATTCAGTTCAACCCTCCACCGGATCAATCTTCGAACTAGAAGAGCAAACGATTGGTTAAATTATCCGGCCATACGTGTCGCGATGTTTTGTCGAAGTGGACTTACAATTCATGAAATACTTACGTTTTTCGACCGTGGATCGGACTGAATTTTTGATTCACCCCGATCCTTTGCAGGACAGAATATCCGCGTAAACTTGGAAGATTTCCTAGAAACGGATTGCGGCTCGGGAAATGTTTCAGTTCGAGGCGAACTTGAGGAATTCGATCTGCGAACGATCGAGAAGCGTGATCGGCGAGAATCGTACCGGGAAGAGTTCCACGGTGGCACGATATCGCGTATTAAACCGCAGCACCTCGGGTATCACGTTGCCTCCGCAAGGTCTCAGAGCGTTGCAATGCAAATTTATGTCGTCGACGGGTCTCGACGCGGTCCAACAAAAAACGAAAAACTACGTCAATCTCGCGGAAGCACCTTCTCGGTGTCGGCATCTTCCGAGCGACTTATCTAGTTTAGGCTAACTTCTCTGTTTAGTCGGTGGACCACACGCCGTGCATCATTCCCGCCGGAAGTACTGCGTTTTCCGGGCCTCAACTTTGTTGGAATGTTTTCAACGAGCGAACAAAATTGTCAAAATTGACTCGACCTTGGTCCTAACACAGAAACTACTCGACTGCGAGCTTTCCGCGAAGGAAAGTTAGGCTGAAAATTTTTAGTTTGTCGAATTTTATTCTCCCCGACGGTGGAGCGACTAAACGAATTGTAATAATAATTTCAAGTGCACGTTACACCGGAGTATGGCGGTTTCGAGGGTTCGTAAACACGGCAGATTGTTTTTCGGGTAATACGACGCTGTAGTTGTTTAGCCGGGAAACGCATAGTCTTTCTCGCTAATTATATCGTAACGAACGTGCCCGTTCAACCAAAAATTGTTCAATGAGAACTCGTCCTGTAAATATTCGAATCTGCATGGGCGTAACACCGTTCCTATGTAGCTCCGCCCATCTGCCCTTTGTTAATCAAGCATCGTAACGGGTAGGAGGGAGGGTTAAAAAGTTAATAAATTAATCCGGTCGAATCAACGCAGCAAAAGTTAAACGCTGACCCCTTTAATCGCACGAGCTGGCAATTCCGCCTAATTGCTTTTTATTACTCTTCTCGAATAATATTTCTGTCTGGTTGAGCAACCACTTACATCGCATCGGATAATGAAATTGTACGAATCTCTTTTTAGCTGTGCGAGCGCATCGGTTTAATCGGAAGCATTTTCTTATTAAAAAATATTCGTTCCGCTACGGTCGAACAACAAACTTCGGCAACGAATCTAGTAAACAAGCCCAACCCGATATTGTTTTGGCCATCGATGAACGAAATTCATCGCAACATGGAACGTTTATGGATACAGTCAGTCCCATAAGTATCCGTACGCTCTTAAAAATCGCATAACTTTGTCAATATTGGACTATACTAACTGAATTTTGTTGAGAAGTTAGAACAATTGGATCACTACATAACGTGAGAAAAAGGGTTGATTAAAATTGGTCGAAATTATAGAGACAGCACTAAAAGTTGTATATTGCAACTTTTTTATTCGGGCTTATATTAAAAATTTAAAAAGTACGTTTTGTACATCTGTATCAATCACACATATTCCGAATATTTCATCTAAATCGGTCAACATTGCACTGAGCTACAAACATTTAACGACGAAAACTTAGGGGCGAAAGTCGCAGAATTTTGGAACATCTGCAGCTCATTACAACGTTGACCGATTTTGATGAAATTCTCAGAACATGTACAATTCTTACAGATCTACAAATCGTACTTTCTAAATTTTCAATGTAAGTCCACATAAAAAAGTTGCAAAATACAACTTTCAGTATTTTCTCTGCACTTTCGAGCAATAGCAATTTTTGTAAAAAAATTGTTTTCAGTTTATGCAGTGATCCAATTGTTCTAACTTCTCAAAAAAATTCAAGTAGTATAGTCCAATATTGACAAAGTAATGCGATTTTTAAGAGCGTGCGAATACTTATGGGACTGACTGTATGTGTGTTTTCGTACAGTGCGATATGAAAATCGAAAAGAAACGTATCGGAATCCTAATTTCGAAAAAATATTCCTTTCGAGAAAGGTTCAGCGAATTCCATGAAATTCGTTTGGATATAGTGGAAATGAAGCTTGCTCGAGCCTATGTGTCTATAGGTTATGACGGCGACGAGAACAACGGCGCGGACAGCGGTGAATGGAGGCCATAAATCCGAGGAAAAAACCGAGCAACAGAAGAAAAACGAGTACAAATCTCCGCTGGAAACGGTCGGTTTTCTATAAACAAAAATCTCGTTCCCTCGCGCGACCCGTGATTATCTCGAGGACGACAAATTCTCGAGGGACTAAGGGCCGTAAACGTTGAACCGAGCCGAGCGGAGCGGAGCAGAGCTGAGCAGAGCCGAGTTGCGCCGCGCCGGTTCTCGCAACAGAGTGTAAAAACTGTTGGCACGAGCGACAGCAGCAGAGGAGAAAAAAAAAACCCGACTATGCGCGTAGGTTAGCGAAGGCCTGCACGCGCGCAACAAACAGCCGACGATTTTCTCCGTCGGCACATAACGCCACCGGTGACAGGTGAGCCACCACCGTAAGCTGGTCCAACACCGACTTTTTGCTATCATACTAAAAAAGAAAAAAAAAAGTTCTCGGCGAACGTCAATTTCCCATGGCGTCGTTCGAGTCATCTTTCATCTATTCATAATACTTTTCGCATCGGACTGTCAACACGTCCCCGTTGGTTTTCATCGATTGGAAAGCAGACCGCGGGATTAAGGACGAAAAACTATCCCTAGACGGTATCTAGTGCTAATTCCAATGCGTCTCGAGTTTCCGTTCAACCTAACCCTCTCGTCTATGACTGTAATCACATCGACAAGGAAAAATTGACTTTTCCGGCACGATAATCGTTCCCGGTTTTTGCTAAAAAAAAAAATTTTCAGTCAATGCCTTTCAATTCCAGCAATTCGCATAAACCCCGTGCGTCCGACCAAATTTGCATGGAATGTGGCGCACCGAGATTCGAAGGTGACGCTGATTTTTGTTTTCAGCGAGACAGCCTAACTAGCTCGGCGGTTCTCGAACTTTTTTCTATGGCACGACCGAGTTCTCAGTTCGGAAACAAACCGAAAAGGAAAGAAATATCTCGAGTTGCTATGTTTTACGGTCGAAATTGTTTATGTTCCTACGAAAGCAAAGTAAACGTTTGTGTCGCGATTCCCGCTTCGCGCGGCCCACTGTCCTAGATCATTCATGGCAACTGTTGATATCCGTCGAGACTCGTAAATCAATTTCGTATCGACCTCGACGTGGATCGATTATTAGTATTCGCACGCGTCGATGTCTTTCTTTTTATTCGACGGTTAACATTCCTTCCGAGTGCCGTGGAAAAGGCACGAGGTATCGAATTCAACCGGCGCGAAGTAAACATCGAAACTCGAGATGTAAACAGTGACGGAACGAAAATAATCGTTGCAGCGCGCACTCTATCGATATCACGTAACCCGTGTAACACGACGACACTGTGCGCGCGGAATAATACTTTCCTGCGCATTCGTTTGCAAACAATACCAAAATTCCAACTAGAAAATCCTATGAGCGACTAGTTCGCCGTGAAACACGTACAAACAAACATAATTTGGAATACCATGAACCGTCTGCATAGTAACCGGTAACAATAACAAACAACGAAACTAGCAAGAATTCGTTCATTCGATGGTTAACACCAGATTTACGGGACCCGTCAAAATGACGGATTCCAATATTTTTAATTCACGAATATTGAGATTACAAACATGGATCCATGAGGAATTATTTAACAAATTGATTTCTCTGGGTATATATTATTTAAAAAATGGCCACAGATTTTGATAGATATATTCATGTTATTTTTATAAGGAAATGTAAAATAGTCATTTTTAGTGCTCCGTAAACCTAGTGTTTAGAAGATTCCGCAGGAATGCCGATGTTGATTCATATTTTATTCCGAAGAAATCTGATAACATCGTCGTTGTTGTTTCCTTTTTTTAAAATGGCGATACGAACCGATACAAAAACAACAACACCGCTGGTAAAACTAACAACGTTCACTGTGACAATTTTCTAGGTGCAATTAAGAATGCTTTCCTCTGTTTCAGGAAATCGCGTGGGCCAACAGCGAAGAACCGTTTCCTCAAAAGTATTTTTCGAGGCGATGAATATCAGTGGCATTTATTTTCCGCGGAGACCCTGCTCCAACACCTGGAGCATACTCGCGGAATAAAAAAGAACGGTGCCGGGGATCACGTAATCCGCGGACAGTCGTCGTCGCTCGTGTAACGTGCAGAAGATCCGGGGGAGGGGAGGGTAGGGGTCGATGGTACGGTTGGCAAAAGGTTAGATAGGTTCTCACCTCGAGTTCCTCGTAGGTGCGGAAGGCGAGTATGGCGAAGCCGTCGATAATGTCCTCCTCGAAGGGAGGCTCCTTCTGGTTGGCAGCCGCGAGGGAAGACTTCTTGCGAGGCCTCGGGGGTCGCGGTGGCCTGGGCGGTCGGGAATGGCTGTCACGCGGGTGACCGGTCCTGGCGAGCCCGAGACCGAGTCCGGTGGCGGGTTCCTCGTCCTCTCCGCTGTGGCTGTCCTCCTCGTCGTTGTTCGCAGGCCGTTGCCTGGTCTGTTGTTGTTGTTGTTGCTGTTGTTGCTGATGCTGTTGCTTCGCGGTGGCTAGGCTTTCCCTTTGCGCCAGCATACGCTGGGCTCGTTCTCGCCTCTTGTTCCTCTGGTTCCGTTGTTTCGCCTCGATCTCCATCTCGTGTGGTTAGTCCGTCGTCGGTCCCTGTTCACCCGTGGCAGCGCGCCGCGACCGCTTCGTTACGTGGGCTCGCGAGTTTGCTCGCCTCGCCTCACTTCGCCTCGTCGAGAGACCCTCACCAGATTCGTGTCCACGACTCGATGCTCGTAGCACCGGTGAGAAACGGCGGATCCGGGCACTGTGACGACGCCGGTAACGACCACGACCACGACCACTGGAACGATGACAACGGTCGTGTCGCGGTATCGTCGACCATTCTACTACGCTCCTCTTTAATGCTTCTTTGGAAGAACGAGCGCGCGAGCGAAACGGATTATTGTACCGACGGAGGGACTCGGAGAGAGAATACCGGGAGCAACAGAGACGGACAAACAGAAAAGGACGACCGGTGGAATGGGAAAAGAGAGAAAACGAGAATAAGTGAATAAGACAGACGGGAGAGGTGGGGAGGAGTGGTGCTGAGAGACCGACGCGAGAACGTGCGAGGGAGAGAGTGAGGGAGAGAGAGAGAGACCCAGACAGAGAGTAGGGAGGAGGGGAGCGCGAGTAAGAGAGCACACACTGCCTTCGGATATACAACAATCTCACGGGACGT
The DNA here is from genome assembly GCF_050948215.1 of Halictus rubicundus. Lineage (NCBI taxonomy): Eukaryota > Metazoa > Arthropoda > Insecta > Hymenoptera > Halictidae > Halictus > Halictus rubicundus. The sequence continues at coordinate 18,595,296 of NC_135156.1, read as the reverse complement.
TTACCGACGGGACACACAGCCACGCATGCCACACCACTGCGTCTTCGTCGTCGTCGTCGTCGTCGTCGTCGATCCGTCCACTTCTCGTTCCTTTTCTTTCCTGGGATTTGTAGGGGGATATACGCGTTTGTCCGTCGAGGATCTGGTGCACCGATGAGAAAATTCCTCGTTGGACGAAAAGACGTTCACAGGCGGCCACACGGTGTCACCATCGATCGCGCTGCCGAAGGAAGAGGAGAGAGTCCGGTGCGTGGCGAGGAGGCACGCGAAACACGCACGCAGGGCGGACAGACGGAGAGCGAGCGAGCGACACACCACCGAGAGAAACGGAGAGGGATGGACAGAGAGACACTGGGCACCGTACGAACGAACCAACTAGCCAACTATGTTAGCCAACGAATGAACGAACCGCGGCACTAATCGTCGAGAAAAAACACAATAATCACGAAGAAATCACAGGCACGCTCCAACAGATACGTTCGTATTCCAATATATCGGCTGTTCGAGTCGTTTCTTTTTCCCCATGATCGCTATCAGTATCGTCGTTCTCGTTCCTGTCCTCGTCGGTCTGCTCGTCATCCTTCCTTTTTCTCTTCTTCCTCTCCTTCGTTTCCTTCTCCTCTTCCTCCACGTCGTCGTCCTCGACAACGTCCGACCCCGACAACGTCCGACTGCGACTCCGATTCGAATTGTAATTCGGATTCCAGCAGCACCAGCACTGCTGCCGGCTTCGACGAACTGTCCCGTCACCCTCTTCGGAGCGACACCGAATCCACCGATCGAACGGAAACTGTCGCGTATTATCGCCGCGGGCTGGTGACTCGACGAGCCACCGTCGCTGGATGCACCCTAAGAGGGTACGAAGCACACCGATTGTTTGGAATGGCGGATCGAACGGGCAGCACACACGGTTGCCGCATCGTGTGGTAAAAATGGCCGCGACCTGCCCACACCGTGCTCGCGGCCTCGCACCACCTCTACGCCGCGAGTCGCCGTCACGGGACGATGACGCGTATACCGCACTGCCACCGATACATCCTCGATTTCCAGCCACGAACACCAGCTAGGGAAACCGATCGACCAACCTAGCACACGCCCCGAATCTAACGTGTACGACGACGCGATCTATTCTCTGTGCGATGCTGCTGCTGCTGCTGCCTGCTGCTGCTACTGCTGTTCTTGCTGCCGCTGCTGCTGCTGCTCCTGCTCCTGCTGCTAGCCACGACTATGCATTTCTGTCATCCGTCTGTCTCTCTTCCTTTTTCACTCTCCCACCTTGACTCTTCCCTCTCCCTCGCTCCTCTTACACCTTCTGGCCGGTCCGTCTCTCTTCAACGACTACCAACGACTACGCCGTTTCTCTCTTGATACAACGACCGAGAACATGGCGTACCTATGCTCCGAAGACGGACATACGGACCATTGATAAGCGATACGGTTCATAGATTGGCCACGATCCTCGCGACACTCCTGGCGCCGTCTACCGACAGAGTCTCGAACTATCCTGCCGTGGCGGGAAATCCAGGTGTATTTGAACGCATCTCTTGATCAAAGCAGTTTTCCAATTGCCAGTGTTGTTTTGTACTATTTTAGATTAGTCTCTGTTTTCTAGGCTGCTCGAGAAAACGAGATATCGGGTCGGGGCGGGCACCCGAAAATTTCGAGATTCTCGAAATTTTCGGGAAGCCTGATTCTTTCGAGGAATCTCGAAATGTTCGGGAAGCCTGATTCTTTCGGGAATCTCGAAATTTTCAGGAAGCCTGATTCTTTCGGGAATCTCAAAATTTTCGGGAAACCTGATTCTTTCGGAAATCTCATAATTTTCGGGAAACCCGACTCTTTCGGGAATCTCGAAATTTTCGGGAACCCGACCCGACCCGACCCGACCTCTTCCCGACTCGCCCAGACCATCGAGTTCCCGATATTCCTGTAAGTAAAATGTGACTTATTCGAATGTTTAAACAAGAATCAACGAAATATTCGATTCGGATGAATTTACGACGAGAAAGCTAAAGTTGTAATCGTACATAATCAAATTGACGAGGATCATTCTGTTTTCCTATTTTGGCATAGGGTTTTTTCGTCGGTTAGTTTGATTTTTTCCCTAGACTCGATCGCAGAGCCCTCTAGACGTATCGAAGATGATTAGTGCGACATATCGATACCAGTTGTCGCCACGTGCCGCGCAAACTTTGTTAGCGGGTAAAGCATCGGTACCGCAATTTTTGGAACGAAAACCACGAGAGATTGTTCGCCTGCGATCGTTTGGAGTATCGGGTAAATCGAAATTCATATGTAATCTTGAACTCGATGTTTCGATCGATCGATGACAACGATTCGAATTTGGTTATTTGGTGGCTTCGGGGAGCATCGATGTTAGCTTTCACGCGATCGGCGTTGATCCATAGATAATTGTGCTAACGTTCTGCCAGTGTCTACTAGGAAGCGATCGTTTATTTAGAAATGCCTCGGACTTTCTCTACTCGAGGACTATTTGCTTGAAATCCATTAACTTTCCGTTCCGTGTTGTCGCTACAGTCTTGTACGGACTGGAACGTAAATCACGATCGCACCGCGAAATGTTTGAATATTATTTTCCGAAACCAAACGTTTCAGAACAACCTGACGATATTTTCATGAATCATTCGAATCTGGTTGGAATATTCGAACGTTTACCGTATTTGACTACATTATAAGTTCTGTACATCTTCTAGGTTTCTGCGCAACCAGTTCGCGCATCCTTCTGCTACGATCCTCGGTCCGAACGTTCTTCGGTCTATTTTGCGAAACAATCGATTGTTTTCTCCTGTCGGTTAATAACGGCTACCTCGGCTGTCCATTGTTCGAAGACTCGGTTAACAATCCCTCGGGACGATACTTTTGTTCGGAGAGGCATTCGCTCGAGGAAAAAGCGCGCAAAGCGTTGCGGCGCACCTGCTACGGCGCGCCTCCTTTGAACCAGTTCACGCGGAGCAATTACGCACGCGAAGAGCGCGCCGCGCGCGAACCCGTATCGAGACTCGCGGACGATTTCGTTCGGGCCGCTTTTGGCGATGGCCACGTCTCGAAATCCATATAGGTAAGCTTGCCCACCTGGGCAGCAGTGCGGGCACAGCTGACGCAGGCTTCCCAGCATGCGTCGCATAGTGGGCAATTTGGACAAAATCGGATTCAAAATCAAGGAATTTTCGATAGGAATGAGGTAGAGCGATGAAATTTTTTTTAAATGAAAGCTGCAACTTTGTAGAATATGGGAAAAATAGAGAGATTGTGATACGAACGTTTTTTAACCTCGAGAAAATTCGTTACACGCGCACAAATTCAAGAAAATTTTAGTTTTTCCAATACCACGCGCGGAAAAAAATTTTTTTTAACATGCTATACATCATTTCCCATAGATTTTTTCACGCTGATTTCAAATCTGGTCTCAAAATTTGTCTACGACCTCAGGATTTTGCAAAAAATAGATTTTTGTGACAAAAACTAATGAAATCATTTTTTCGTTGAAATGATTGGATGGTAACAATCTCCCTATTTTTCCCATATTCTACGAAGTTTCAGCTTTAATTTTAAAAAAATTTCATCGCTCTACCTCATTTCTATCGAAAGTTCTTTCGAGAGTAGGTAGGTGGAATTCATCCGAAAATTTAGCAACCTCAACTTTCAGCTCCAACTATGAGACAACCTTTCATTCTACAAAGTCGTTATGTAATAAGCATAGTTTAACAAGTTGAGGGTGCAACTTATACACGTTGCGGCAATAACTATTAGCACCTCAGATGTCTTCGAAACTACAAGTTTCACAGAAATATTTGCTGCAATAAAATTGCACAGTACGAAGGGGGCCATCCGGAGGCGATAATAGTTTTTTTGCAGGTGGAGGTAACTCTGACATTTGAAGGTCACCTCCATTTTTTTAAATGGATCGGTATGTTTCAAAACGAGTTCAACGACGTTATTACATAAGGTCATTGAAGGTCATGAGCGTCGAGCAAGAAGAAAAGGAAATTTCCAAATAAATATAATAATTTAACCCTGCATCTTTAACTAAATTACAAGATTATGAACTAACGTGTTAATTGCTTAAACCCACATTCTGAATGAACCAACAAAATTTCGATTTCTTGGTTCGGAACGCCTTCGATTGTTCTGTTTGTAATTAGCGACGCGAGTACAATTAACAGAGGAATGAATTTTGTGCAGGCTGGCGTGTATGGTGTCCTCCCGGAAGCATAATTCGAGGTCGATCGACTCCCCTCGTCGTGCGAAGACGCTTGTTCGGCTAATTGCTCCGGTTGCTTGGTCCCCTGTCGCAGTTTCCGTTATTGACATTGGCACCATTGCGCGACAGTGTCTCGCGGCGCCGGAGATCGTCGCGTCGATCCAAGGATACCGTCGCGGCGATCACCGACTGCGTGCAGAGAGCGGGATTAGCGTCAAGGAAAACCAGGAATAACGAGATTACGAGGACAAAGCCAGAGAATGCGATATGTAATGCAGGGATCGAAAGAGTTACGGAACTTTTTCTTTTTTGGTTCTCTGTGCGAACCTCCACAGTAGAACTCGTACGTTTCGAAAACGTTCCCGCGTCATCGTCACCCGTGAGATCTGATTTCGCAAGCTCTGCAAGGGTACGTCGAAAATCTAGCTGGCAACTCGGATTTCCCTCTTGACGCTCCGAGTGCCGGATGAACGGCCTGAAAAAAACCGCAAACTCAAAGTAACTTATTGAATGAAATGAAAATTGAAAAGCCAAGGTTTATGATACTGAGAGCATTCTTTCAATCGTCTTCAATTTTTTTAAATATAGACAAATAATGCGTCTCTCGTTTCCGGGAGATGTGGCACTCAAAGCGTCAAGAGGTATAGGTACAGATGAAGGTTAAAGGTACGGATGAAGGTTAAAGGTACAGATAAATAAATGCGTTCGAGCTGCTGGTGCAATCCAAGGCGAAAGAGTTAATGTTAATGAGCGGCCGGACGAACTGAATTATCCATCTTTTTCCACAGTTTTTTTTTTGTTCTCGTCTATAGTCTGTTGCGCAATCGAAATGCAAAATTGGTCTCGGGAAACGGTTTTGAGCCGTGCAACAGCAGCCGATAACGCCTATTGCGCGGCCCCGCGGCTGTTGAGCGTTCAGTGTAAACAGAGCGCATCGACGCGGTATTGAGTCACGGGATAACGATCGCCGGCGAACGTTAACGATAATCATTATTGGAACGACACGCTCGCACCGTTTTGCCGATGAAAGACGGTGTTACTTAATCCGTTTCGAGGAAGACACGGGCTCGGCACCCCGCGTATCTAGACCGTGCGACCTCTTTGCCTCTTTCCTTTTTCGGAGGGAGGAGGACGCGCGTCCTTTTTCCGGGGGACACGCACGGCCGGGCATATTAAGATACAATATTTTGATTATACATATATGTTCACGGACGAATCACTCGGCACGCACGCGATACACAATAAGGCATTCGCTTGGAACACCGCATTTGCATATTAACGACCTCGGCCGCCAAATAGGATCACCGACTTTGTTCGCTGGGTCGGGTCCCTCTCGCTCGAATTTCGCATACTTTTTCCTCGGCCTGTCTGTCGAACAGCTCTTATCTGGGATTCGAAGCATGGATTTGCAAATTAAACGGCCTATCAATCGTTCGACAGGGCTTCGAGAAAAAACATGTAGAAGTTTAATAGTAACGGGGTAAAATGGAAAAGATTCGTTTTCGGCCCATTTTCCCCACTTGGTCGCATGCGAAAATTCTGCAAAAAATTGAACAGATGTCGCACACCCGGATACATGTACCGCAATTAATTCGAATTTTTAAATTGAGAATTCTAGTTGTAAAAAAATGGAAAACCTGTGATCCATAGATCCGTCTGGCCGACAGAATCGAGTGTACGCGACCGCCAAGAACGACTGGAAAGGAAAAATCGTTCTCTGTATAAGGTTGGCCTATCAGAGGTAAGGTGCGTTTGTCACGGTGACCACGGCGGCGGTCCGATCAGGGACAAGACATGCTAGGTACATCGCGAGAGTCGAGGACACTGTCGATCCGCCGAAATCGGTCAGCAGGTCATAGCCGACTCTCGGAATTTTTTTTTATTTTCAGGTGTCTGCTAATTCCTATGAGATAGAACGCCGTTGACCTTGCGGGCTCTATCTTTGAAAGGATGGAAAAAAATGATGCCAATGCTTTCTAATTGCCTACTAATTGACTACACGAATGTAGACCGCCGTTTTTCCAAATAACTGTTCGCGCGAACCAGCACACTGATCTAACGATGCAAATGGGCTATCCTTTTGCAAATCATTGAACAACACTCGACACTCTGCTCTGTCCACAGAAGAAAGTAACTGTGCGCCTGGTATGCCATCTGACCTCGCAAGAATGCGAACGTACTTACGGTTATTCCCTTGTTGCTCCGGATTGTTCGTTCGAAGACGTACAAGAGCGTAGCCGGACAAGGGAGTCAAAAATGTTATCTTGACTTGAGTCTCGTGTTGCAGTGCAGGGACTGAAGTTTCAGCGATGGAGGACAATTACAGAACAGCGAGTAAATTGCTAACAGGACCGGCGAGGACTGTATTGATCCGGATCGGGAAACTGTAACGCGGATCATAGGATCATCTCTGTTCGGAACGTCTGTTTCCGGAGGTGAGAGAAAGGTGTTGGAGTCTGAGCACTATGAACGGGTTGTTCGCAGAGTGCGGTACGTGGGAGCAATTTGGTAGCCGGTGGCGTGCGTAGCCGCTCCGTTCAGGAGCGGAGCGAAACGGATCGGATCGGATCGGATCGGATCGGAGCGGCCAGCCGAGGAAAGTAACAGTCCCCGTTTGGATCCAGCCTGATCTCATCACTACCGATAACTTCGGCCGCGCTTCGTGCCGCTCCGGCGATCGTCGTCTCCTACTGGGAGAGCTCGCGGTGGCTCGCGCGGATCCGTCAGAAAGCGTGCTCGATGGACGGACAGTATCGTGAGCGCTGGCCACGGCATGGCAGCATGCGCGCGGCAACTTTGCGTTCGCGGATCGGTTCACGGTTTTTCACGTTGATCCTCGACCAACCGAACCACAACCGATCGGACAATCGAGGATCCCTTTAACGACTGGTGCACCCGATCGGCCCCGTACCGCCGATCCTCCTCTTCGAGAAGAGGTCACTCGCCGAGGGATCCGATCTCTCGAATCAGGTGAACGTAAACACGATTCTTTCTCTCGATCGGTCGATTGTCCAACGGCCTCATCCCCTCGCGTTTCAACCGCTTTTCGTTTCAACCGCGTTACAGCCACTGCCCAGGAAAAGGCTGGCCCGCTTCCATCGAACCGCCTTTTTCCGCGAGGATGTTACGAGACCTGGCATTGTCAGCCCCTTACGTAATCCGCCGTGCACGAGAAACGATGGGAATCTTCCCAGTGCATCGGCTGAAAAGACACCTTCGACGCTACACGTTCACGTTCTCCCGACGCGACGGCGCGCGCGGCCGCTGTCCGTTGACGTCTTGACATAGACGTTGATTCGGTGATCCAACGGCGTGACAGTCGATCTCGATTTTCGTCCAGCGAACAAGTGCCAACGGGGAAAAAAACGGTCACGATCATTTGCGAGCTTAGCCAGCGGCAAAGTGTTTGTTTATGCCTCGGTTGGTACGCTGACATTTCGGGCACGCAACCAATGCAACGAATGCAATAATGTAATTAACGCGAGGAATTCGAAACGGAACGGAGCACGCGAACCTATCAGCCGACGAAGATCTTCGTGTTTAGACGAGGATCGAGACCGTACGCAATTGGGAGTCGTTTGCTCGCGTCTTTTCTGACTCGTAACCGAGCTTCCATTATCTGAACTAGTATCGTTCAGGTGGAAATTGTTGTTTCATCGCACTTGTCCGGACACGGTGGGATAGTCTTCGCACATTACGCCGAAAGAATACAGGAAATCGGGTATTTCGAAATCGCCTGAAAATCGGAAAATCATACATACGCTTTTGCGGGTGATCGAGGATTCGATAGCCAGCGATTCAGGAGAAACGCAAAAGCAAAATGCTCTTTCGGGCCTAGTGGACTCGAGAGTCTCAGGTACGTGGGTGTGAACTCGCACGAAACCTGTTTCGAAATCGTTTCGATTTTGGATCGCGTCGACCGAGCCTAGTTAGGACTGAAAAGTTGAACCGTTTTATTCCGGAGAAACATGAGCGCACCTCGGGATCACCGGTTTGCCGCGCTTCGTATTTCTCTCAAAATGGCGACGTCCTTGCCGAGGTCACGTGTCCGTCGCATTGCACACATACCGCCCACGAGTGTCCACCTGCGCCCCCCCCTCCCCCGATCTCTCTGTTCGCTCGTTGCCTCGCGTTGAAATCACCGGGCCATGTAGCACCGATTTAACGCTATATCCACCGAAACACGGGAAATTGATCAACTTTGATTTTTCCAGATTATTAGGTCAGTCATTCTAATAGGAAATCGGACACGACCTTTTCCACCGTAACGTTGTTTTCTTTCCCGCTCGAAACGATCTATGCCATTCAATTCAAATCGAAACGAGTCGATGTCTCGGTTACGTGTTTTCCTTCTGCTAAAAAACAGCGCTTAGAGTCTCTTGAACGGTCGAGCATTTAATTACTAATTGGCTGGCATTGCAGAGCAACGCGCGACGGTGATTTGAACGCTTCGCGGAATTTCGCGGGCAGCTCGTCTAACCGAGACTCGCATTTTTGCCACGTTCCGCCGCTGCTTCCGGTATCGCTATAAAAAATCGTTCTTCCGCAGAGAAAAAGATGCGACCACACTAGCAAGAAACTCGCGACTTATTCTTGCGAGAGCGACCTGTAGAAGCGTGCATACTTGTTTGCAAATATTATTATTTCTGTTAGAGCAACCGTGGCAAGTGAGCTCTCAACTTGCTGGTCACGAGAAATCCCGTAAAATCGTAGAATAGGAATTTCGAGGAGGAGTGGAAGATCGCCGATCGATTCGCTGATCGAACGTTCGAGAAGGCTCGTCAGCTCCGATCGTAAAGCAGAAAAATGTCCTCCTCGTCGCGCGCGCGCCTCGTCCGACAGTTTTCACTTGTTTAGCCGCACACACGAGCATGACGCATCCCTGACGTCACACGCATATCCAATGAGACGGAGACAGGATCGACACGGTCGTATATAGAATCGTCGAGCCGAAGCGTGATGTCAATACGAATCGCACTCGTTTCACGGCCTCGTCATGCTATGCCCATAGGTATCTTTTCGCTCGTCCATTCGTCGCGCGAGCTTTCAATGAAAAACCGCCGGTCGATCTTTCGCGATTCGTGGTAGCCATTAGCCAACCATCAATCGGCCGAAGACCGAAGACCGTGCGCGTTATAAGCCTAGATTCTAGGGGCGGAAAAATCCTGATACTTGCGTACCTGTTTCAGCCAGGACGGGGAGAGCTCGTGCGTAATTTCAACCGCAAGGACGCGAGCGCTCAATGGCGTAGCCTGACTCGCCTCCGTTCAACCGGGATCCCCTAATCTTCGTCGGGATCGATTACAACTTCTTCTGCAACCCCTTCTCTCGCTGCACGATCCTCCTCGCTGACCTAGTCGAACCGATTATTGTTTTGATCGGTGACCGAAGGTCAACGAGACTTAGACGTAAAACACATTTCCAGCGTTATCAGCTGATTGATTTTGAATTTCAAATTGGGGACCAGCCAAGTACCGACCGAAATTCGGACTAGTCTTCCCAAGTGTTCCGTACACTTTCGACTACGGCGGAGATTTTGCGAAGCGGACACCGGAGGAATCCGTGTTATTGGATCGTTTCGGAGCGTGCGGCGGCAACAATCTGACACAGATATACGCCACTGTAATCGGCAACCGGTGGTACGTGGCGCACGCGTGTCTTTAACCATCTCGATATCGTATCGCAGCCCATATCGAGGTGGTCGTCGCGACCACAGGCCCGCGTGCCACTGCGGCCTTCGACTTCCATGCAGAAGGCAGAAAGACCGTCCCGATGAATTATTACACCCCGTTCACGAGCACGGCCACAGCCGCGCGAGCACACGGACGCGCCAGCCGACGATTACGCTTACAATTAGAAGCGTTAAACAGACTGCCTCTAGTCTTCGTCTCCCGTGCCTCCGGATACTCCGCGACGATCCTCGCGTATCCCGGTGTCCTTGCTCGTTCCTAGAATCGAACGTTTATTGTACACATAATCGCGGCCGAGTCGATCACGATTTTTTCCAGAGATCCTAACAGCCGCGAAACTTTTTCTGGAGAAACGTTCTCGCGTCACGACGGGAACAGATATTTTCTTAAAAGAGATTGTTACAAATTCTTACCGGGATACATATTGTAGATCCCTGGTTTTTCCTCGTCGAACGAATCGTCACGCGCGCCGAATCTTTTCCAAGATTCTTTTCCCCGCTTCGCGATGGTAATTAACTGCGATTTGCATGCACCAATGGCAATCGTTGCCGCATTCCGAGAGACTTGAACGCGCGGCGAGGCGCCGTCGCGAAGCCCACGAGGCAACAGCCGACTCACGGTGTTTCAAAACTACCTAAAGCTTGACCGTGTAGATTTTGGTAAACGGAAAAGAAGTCGCGAGGTCCAGGGAGAAAAAACAAAGGACCCGTTTTTGGAAGATATTTCGCTTGTACGATGCTTGCGCTTACTTCGACAAAGAACAATGTAAAACATGGCGATGCGAGTTCGCCTCGGATTTAGGATTCGAGCTAGGACAAACATCCTCTAAACGAGTTGTTATCTTGGATTCCAGCAGGGAAGCCGGGGTTATCGGATCGCAGAGAGGCTTTTTGTTGGAAGAACCCGTGAGCCAACAACTCGACTTCCTGTCACGATCCTCCAAGACCATCGGGATCCACCAGCAGGCATGATCGAATAATGGAGGTGATTTCGACACGCCGATACGAGGCTCGTCCACCGCCAGCGAGCCATCCGCCTATCCTCGTGAGTAACTCTCATTCGAAAACCTTTTGCCCACTGTTAAAGTCCATAAATACTTTGGTCTCGCCGCAACGTTCCTTAAACTGTTTCGCGAAACGACCACGACGTTGTTCTAATTGCTGTCGTCTCGTTCTCTTGCAGATCGACCCGGAGAATTCCATAGCTCTGGTGAAAGAAGGTAATTCCCCGAAGCATTGTCCACCGACGACGTTCCGACGTTCCGACGCTCGTAGCTTGCGACTCGGGGCTCGAGGCTCGAACAGCCGAGATGGCAGATAAGGGGTGTAAGGCGTGTCGCGTGCAAACCGACATCCTATTCCCGCGCGAAACGGTTCACTGGACTTTGCTCGACTCCTATGCAACGCGCCGAACCGCTCCGCACCGCTCTGCGACGCTCCGCGCCGCTACGCATCGCGCGGCGTCGAGTTTTCCTCTTTTTTATTCCCCGTTCGATTCCACGCGCCGTGCTCCCAATTGATCCGTTTCACTGTCGACGAGAGTACACTCCGCCAGGATAGAGTCAGTTTGCAATATGCGGAACAAAAATATTGTACATCACTTCTAAAAGACAGGAGTGCAGCGATACATTTTTGCTTTTTGAAACACTTCTAATGAAATATCCCATTTGTATAATAGATCCATAAAATCCGCAGTCTACCAGACTTTTATTATCCATGCATAAAATCGGTCTACTAAAGAGTTTTTCTTTAATTGATTCCGTTCCTGTGTACAAATTGAATGGTCGAACAGTTTGAATGGCGTTGCGGGTCGCTGTGGGGCGTGGCGTTCGATCGTTTGTCCTCGGCATCGGTGTTCTCGCGTCGACCGTCCCGTGACGAACCCGCGATGAACCCGCAATGAACCTGCTTCCGGTGTTGCAGAGGAATGGGAGACCCGCAAGAAGAAGGAGATCACCACCACCAGGCAGATCGAGACCAGAGTGAAACGGCAGGTCGTGCTCGAGGACGGCGAGGTGGTCGTCGACTCCGGCCCCCTGGTCACCACGAACACCACCGAGGATGTCGAGCAACAGGAGCACACTACGCAAGAAGTACTCGAACCATTTCTTGCCGCTGCGGCGACTTCTAATCGTTTGTGCGAACTTTGCGGTTCGCTCGACTCGCGGACATCGATTCTCCCTCGGCCCTTCGACCCTTTGGTTCTCTGAAACGGAACGGGCCGATTCTACGCGAAGAAACAAGTCGAAATTACAGAACAGTATTCTTTTCAGTGCTCGAGGCACGCGTGAAAAGGTACAGACGCATTGTCGCGTCCAGTGAAATTAATTGTTTCCACGCGACGCGATACAGTAATCTGTTCTGTAACCTAATCGAGGACGAACGTTTCGCGGCCGCGCGCAGACGAAATTTTATTCGGCGATGGGCGTGGCTGAGTGTTGATCGAAAATTGTATTTTCCACGTAGAATTTCGAACTTGGTAGGCGTGGCAGGGTAAAGGCTCGCGCGTTTGCGCGTTTCGTTTCGAGCTGACGTTCACCGAGCAAACGGACGTTAGGTTTTTAACTCTTAGATCACCTATCGGCAGTTCGAACGTATACATTGGCCGCGCGACGAACAACGGTTCAAATAAAACGTTAGGTCAGTGTAAAATGATAATAATTCGAATCTCGTGTGTACTGTAATTACTCGAGATCTTCTCGCATCTCCTTGAAGGAGACGGTCGAGTGCAAAGGGTTAAGAAGAAACGCCCGTTTAGAAAGAATAGATAACAAAGAACGCGTTCAGAGATCCGAAACGGCAGGCTGTGGCTTCGCTGCTCCAGATTTGGTCGGAGCCAGCACGGCCCGAGGGAAAATCCGTACATTAGACTGTATCGTAGACTCGATTCGCGGAGAATCCAGCATTGATCGAGAAAACTATTGTTCCCCAGAGGCGAACAACCGGTGACCAGCCGCAGGAGGTCGACTGGCCTACAGGTGGAAGAAGATCCGCGGACGGTGGCAGCGTGGTGCAGAAGGAATCGAACGAGACGGTGGTGAGGAGCCGCGAGGAAATCGAGGAGAGGCTCGAGACGGAGGATCGTCAACAGTTGGGAGATATCTCGGACGAGGTATATCCGCGCGCGACACACCCACACCTGAATTCCACCTGCGCGTGTCGCCACACGCGTTTCTCTCTTCCTCTCGCTCGGTCTCATTGTTTCTCTCCTTCTCTCCGTCTCGTCGCGTGGCGCCCGTGGTACACGTTTAAACAAAGAACGCATTGAAACGGTCATTGTTCAGTTCCGTTCGAACTTGTACATTTCGTTTAACTCGTGGGACGACTGAGCGATATTTCAAAATTGATTATAGGAGGTCAGTAATCACGCGTCTCTATGAATTATTGTCCGCTTCCTCGAATTTGAAGATAGCCAGGGAAACGTTTAAATCGTCGAGAAATTACTGTAACAACGTATAACTGACAATCCATCGCCGTCTCCGAAGGGTCAACCCCTTGCACTATGATTTGTCTTTTCTGTTCAAAATTCTACTTTGATTCTGTTTCAAAATTCTATGCTGATCCTGTTCAAAATTTTGACTCGGTTTATAGTGCAAGGCGGTCAGAAGATGCCTGCTCCCGTGGAACTAGTCTTCGACAATTCCATGGGAACAGGTTGTTATACCACGTTTATCGTTGGGAATTGGCAAGGATCTAACTTGTTCCCGGATCTCGCCCTCCGGGGGTTGAAGCTTTATTATAGCTTGGTCGAGGGGTCGAAGCAACTGTGAAAGGTCAAGTGGCGATTCGGCACACGCGTGCCGGATTCGCGTTTTCGAACAGGCATTTCCTTTCGCAGACATTCCCCTCCCGACTGCTAGAGATTTCGGATTCCCAACCTGTGGGACACTCCCTTCTCCCTTCTCCCTTCGCGGAGTCGGCCAAGGCCAGCTCGCGCGGTCACCGCGACTTTTCGAAGGCTGCATTACGCATCGTCGCTTCGGTTATTATTAGACCCGATGATGTTCCCCCAAAATTCGCTCTGGTCCTTTCCTTGCGATCGTTCAAGAATTTTCGCGATAATTCGCGGTTCTTCGTTGGAATAATTCGGTGCTCCTTGAACACGCAACCGGCGTTACGAGAAGGTCGATGATTGCCCGTCAAAATGGCGCGTGGTTCGCCCCTAATATCAACGAATCCTAAAAGGTTCGTAACGAGCTCGGATTTTCAATTTTGAAAATGTCCTGCCCACGGTTCAGGTTTTCCTAGTAGATTCTTCAACGACATTTCGTTAGTATTGTTGGTACATCGGTAGACTACGGACCGTTATGGAGAATAAAAATTCTCGAAATCAACTGTAGGGAACAGCAGCTGAATAAAAATGTATGTCTTCAACGTCTTCACAGTTTTGTGTTTCACCTGTTCGTTTCCGTGGTAAACGCATCAAATCCGCAGTCTGTAATTGTTGAAAATCCTATTAATAGGTTTTCGTTGGATCAAGCGTTAAGGTTTATCAGCGCGGAAGTTCCCGTGGAGCAAGAGCGATCTAGGCAGAGCTCCGTACGTCCCTCGAGGAGACGCGCAACAGGTGTGGCTCGGTCCCGAACCTACTTGTCACGCCGCTTATCGGGAATCTGGGATTAACGGACCCGATCCTCTAAGGACGCGGTTTCATCCGATGCGAGTTCAGAACGTCAAATCGATCAAACGATCGAACAGGCAAAGGTCAAACAATTGGTGAACATTGTCCACTGGACCACGAAAACCGGACAACGTGAAAACGTTCTGGCGAGTTCCGCCTCGAATTACATATTCGCGAACCGATCGCGAGATAAACAAAGGTTGGCCACGCGTGCGAGAGAGGGAGAGAGAATGACTTCCCCGTGGCACAGTAACATTTTCGATGGGTCATTGTTCCGCGGGGAACGCGAGGGAGGAATCTCGGTGGAGAAGAGTCCGCTCGAGAAACGAAAGTGTAAACTTCCCCTCCTCCGTGATCGCAGCTAGTATGCGAGCCCATACAGCTTCTTTCGATTGCAAAATCCACGGCAACAGGTACAAAACGTTCTCCTCGTGTCGACTGTTCGAGGCGAACGAATCCTCTATTAGAACCGGTAGATCGCGAATCTTCACGCCCTATTCCGCTCTCGTCACGGTAAAAAACAAAAAAAAAAAAACAAAACTCTTTTGCCAACCAGATTTTCTTCTTTGCCAAAGAATTTCTGCGAAACTGTCGAGCATTCTTCTCTGCAAGGGAAAGATCAATTTTCCATAATTTTTATCGATTGTTCCATAATTTTTGGAAGTCTAACGCCCATGGCTGAATTTACTCTCTCAGAATTGAATTCTCAGAGAAGCGAGTTCGGTCGTTTCCAACGAAGGCGTATTTATAGATTTATTAATTGCGAAATGGGAAACCGGTGATTTGACCGTGGTAGGTTCAGCGTTCGCTTCTGGTCGATAAATTGTCGAGGATTCGTTGCGTGGATCGGCGGCTCCGTTGGTGGCAAAGTCGGAATCGTTCTGGACGAGCAGGGCCGACTGTCAGGTAGGGGTACGCTGACGTACACGGGTGAACGACGGAGGAAGAGAAAGGGAGAGCCCGGTGAAACGGGAGAGACGGGAAAGACGGGAAAGACGGGAGATCGCTCGAAGAGGGAGGGCCCCCGAGAAGTGGAAGTCGATGATCTCTGTGGTCCGTCGGTCGTCGTGCTCTCCCTTCACCGATTCACCGAATGCCGATGCCGATGCCGAAGCCGAAGCCGGCTAACCGGCGGCGACGACTCGCGACTCGCGACTCGCGACGCGGACCCAGTCTCGCCAGCTGTTCCGTGCCGAACCGTCTCTCGCGGCCAGGACATTCCACGGGCTTCTCCTCCGTCGTCTCCGTCTCCCGACTTCGCTTCTGTCTCGATCCTGCCACGCCGATAGCTCGTCCTCGTATCGTCCCTCCTCGAACTCGTGATTGGGCCCCGTATCGCGTCGGATCGGCGATTCACCGGATCAGTGCACCGCGGTGTCTTGATCGTAACGATCAACGTTTCCTCGCGTTGACTCCAGAGACTCGGTTACGTCACCGTTCTTCCGATTTCCCGAATAAATTCGAGGCTCCGTCGTTGTCAAAACATTGGAGAAATAATACGACTCGCGATTCCGTCGCGTCGTTCGAGCGAGTCCCGACCCTTTCCGTTCGAGTTCGAGGAACTCGGCCGAGAGCCTTTCGAGCTCTCGCAAGGTCCTCCCGAGTTTTATTTTGGTCGAGGGGACCGGGTGTCGTGACCTCAGCCGTTAGAAACACCTTTCCATCCACTTGTCGAACCGAACCGAGCCGAGTCGAGCCGAGTCGGATCGGACCGGGCCGGGACGGGCCGGGCCGGGTCCGAAGGCCGGGCGATCCGGTTTGTCGCCGTTTGTCGGGTTCGGTGTGTTTCGGCCGGTGCGCTGTGAGCGGAACGCGGTTACGATCTTGGATGCTGACACGATCCTTCGACAGGATAATCGCGTCGGACAAACGGCGCGGCGCGGCGTTCTTCTGTGTTGTCTCGACGCCTAACCGGACCGACACCGGTTCTGATCTGGTTCCCGCAGGCGTACCAGAACGCGGTGAAGAACAACAGGGGCGACCTGAGGGCCGCCCTGGCCGAGTCCTGCAAGCAGTTGGCGTCTCAAACTGGTCCCAGGGTCGTTCAGCACACGACCAAATCGAACAAGGTGATCGACACGGAGAAGACCTTGGAGAAGAAGGAGCTCAAGCCCGACGGACTGATCGTCACCGAGAGGAAACGCACTGTCGAGCACGAGGAGGTATTCCGTTCTGTCGATTCTCTCCTCTCTCACGTCGAATATCGAATAACCGTGAAAATAATTTTCCGCGTTTCGGTTCTGTAAACGTATTCTGTTCGTAAAAGGGAAAGTTATTATATTTGGAAATCTCCTTTTCTTCTTGCTGGTACGATTTCCTTTCGCTTTGTTGATGTCATCGAGGTGTCCACGAGCAGAATGCAGGAGCGGGAGCATTGTCCTCTGGCAATTTAACGAAACTATAAGAGCGTCGAACGAGACTAGGCGGTAAACGTAAACGTAGCCATTCGAGTGCGACAAAGTCGAAGTTACCTTCCTCGGATATAATTGGCAAAGGACGCGCGCCGGTGCTTCATTGCCTCGTCTCGTTGGACGGGCCTATAGCTCGAACGAACGTACGTTGATCGTTCAACGACTATTCGCAGATAAAGGACGACGAGGTCCCCGCGGAGGACGATGCGAGCGACCATCTGAATGGCGACGAGGCGACGGAGACGAAGAAGGAGAGCTCTCAGAGGTTCATCAAGAGAAGGGACGAGGACGTGGTCGATTACATCTCGGGCGGCGAGAGGGTCGGTCGAGAGATGCGCTACGTCGCCGAGACGACCGAGGGAGAACGAATCGGCGACTGGACACCGTTGTCGACGGCCATGAGGACCGCCCGTTTGCACAAACATTCCGGTAGACGCGCATTTGTCGGCCCTCCCGTCAATTCTCAATTTCACCTGCTTCTTCGTGGTTTTTCCGTTCCGCCGCCGCTGAAATTCCGGAATCGACGCGGGTCGATAGTCGAGTCCCAAAGTGAAATTCGCAGTCGAATGACCGGTTTTCTATTTCATAATTAGTGAAATTATACAAACTTCTTTATTTAAGCAGATACTAAAACTGTGCGAAGTTTAGTTCTATTCTATAAGGCGTTTCGCTTTTACATGTTTTGGTGGTCGGTAGGTTTAGCGTTAAAAACTTGGCGGTAGATGGTAATCGTTGCGTCGCGTCGTTGCGCTAACGGTAACGGTTGTTTCATCCGGAGGAATCGTCCGCAGGCTTCCCAGCGGAGGGTTTCCCGTCCCGCAAGGACGTGTTGACGAAGAAACCGCTGGACCTGGAGGAGGAAGATGAGGCGAGGAAGTTCGAGACCTCGAAGTGGTTGGAAAGCCATTTCGGCAGCGAATCGCGATCCTCCCATGGCTCGATCGAGGCCGACGACACGCCTCCGCCGACCAGCACGAATACCAGTTACATCAACGTCACCATGAAGTCTTGCACCTCGAAGGAACGCGACTGCCAGAACGGCGGTTTCACAAACAGACATCCGATCCGCACCACCGGCAGAGACTCGGCGTCGCCCTTGGGCTACTTCCACGGGATCACCGATTGGTCCGAGAGATACCAAGCGAGAGGTAGCTAACATTTAGGAGAAAGCATAAATGACATTTCATCGAATTTAGATCAGCGCCCAGGTTGAATGCAATTTATAATACACAGTTGGGCTGCGGATCTGTGTGAAAATTGTCCAAGTCACTTGCAAGAAATAGGATCTGCACAAACATTCATCCCCGCTCTTAACAATTTGATTAAGCCACAGTATGTGGTTTATAAAATCCGCAAATCTTTTCATAGTCCAGACATCGTCGCATTCGCTTTGATCGATAACGAATAAGTTCTAACGACAGACTCTCGATTCGTTTCTCCAGAAAGACAGAATCACGCGAGGACCGGCTCTCCATCGCAGTGCGTGGAGGTCGTCCGTACGAACGGTCACGTGAACGAGCTCCCGAGGAGTCGAAACGAGGTTCAAGAGTCCACGTACTCGAAAACGTACGAGTCCGTGCATCGATCCGAGCACCAGGAGTCGACGAACGACCGACAACGTACGCCCTCCCCGCCTGTTCGACGAAGACCCAAGGAACAGGTTCGAGTTGCTTTCGAGTTAAGACAACTAAAACTAGCGTAACAGATGGCGGACGATAACAGATGGTTTTACAGTGGTCGACGAAATCGGAGCAGCGAACGAACAGCCTGAACGGTTCGTGTTCGGTGCCGGTTCGAACCTCGAGCCCGGTCCACGTGGTGCAGAGGACGTGGGAGAATCGTGGCCGAGATAGCCGAGACGTGCAGGAGCAAACGTTGGATCGAGAGACTCGGAAGAAGTCCGGTTCGAGGTCAGGGTCGACCTCGCCAGCGCCAGAGTCATCGTCGAGGAACAGCAAAAAGCCCGGCCAATCGTCGACCGTTGTTCGACCAACGAAAGGTGAGTATCGCGAACGTTGAACGCTCTCCTGGAATGTTAAGACAAGCTGATTCGTTTGATGATCGTTGAAGGCTCGGGACACTCGAAGTACAAAATAGGCGAATCCTTGAGGAAACTGGTCGGGAAACTGCGTTCGGCCAGCTCCGAGAGGAAGAACAAACGCGCCAGCACCGGTTCCACCTCCCAGTTGACTCAGACCGACGACAACGGGCCGACTTATCTACAGTATAACGTGATCGACAAGAATATCCCTCTGGTGAACGAGAGAGACGCCGAGGAGAAACCTCCGGAACGACCGCCGAGGTCGCCCAGGAACGCCGTGACGAACAACAACGGCAACAAGATCGGCAAAACCGTCAGAACCAGCGATCACATTGTTCACGAGCAATGGCAGAGGAGCGAGTCGACGCCGCCAGTTCACAGGTATTACCTGGGGGAGGATCCTTTCGGGGGAAGCATCTACGGCCGCGAGAAAGGGTACAGGGACGGAAGACGCTCAGGGAAGCCCCGTAGTAGAGCCGCTGCCGAGACAGAGTACAGGTAACCCAGCTACTACTAGCACAGGCTATCCAGTCGATGCATACGAAATGTCGTTTTCCATTAACCGGGTTGCCGAGGGACAACGTAACGCGTAACCAATACGCGACCGTAACTGGACGCGTAACTGTCGACCATTTATAATCGAATTAACCCTTGCCCGACCTTTCTGCGCCCCTCTGATTTCACCGGTTGCTTGGTAGTTTCATCGTTCACGGTGTACGTCTTTCTTCTCGATCGCGTCATAGTCTGCTTTTCGAAAGAAGAATCCCAACTGATCGTAATAAACGCTGTTTTGCTTCTCTGTGCTGCGTTTCTCTGAAAAAAAAAACAGATCAAGATTAACGGCACCGATGGCAGAGATCCCTAACGACAGATACACGGAAATGCATCGGTGTACACCGGGTTGCCGTTAACAGGCGGGGCGTAGAAATGACTCCTGGCGGGCATGACGTAACGTAACGTTCAAGGGAAGCAATGTTTCCCGAAACACACCGACCAAGAGCGACATTTCGCGTGCACAGGCCTGAGAAAACCTGCTAATCGATCCGCGTGGTGCAAGTTAATTATAAGATAGGGTGTCGCGTTACTCGTCTGCGAGCGGATCGTGGCGAGATAGCCGACGCGCGACGGTAAGCCGATACACAGAAGGCTTATGTAATCGTATTAGAACCGCGAGAGAGAGAGAGAGAGAGAGAGAGAGAGAGAGAGAGAGAGACGTTGCGCTTCGCTTGCCTATAGATCGTGTACATCGACGCTTCGAAAGTCGGTCGCTTCGACAATGGGTGAAGGCTGCATGAAGTGGGAGTATTATATATATATAGATATATATGTATATAGGTAGCATGCGTTGCCGCTGTTGGCTGTATATGTATGTAGTAGTTTCGGCTGACCGAGCGCGGCCCTTCTCCGCCGGAGAAACAATCGCCAGTGAAATTCTCGAATCGGCGCGGGTTTCAGCGCCGCTTCCAGTTCCCTAGGCAGGTTTAGCAAATCCACCGGTCGATTGGTCAACGATCACGAGAGGGACGAGCATCCGAGGAGCACGCAAACCTTGCCGAGGAACCTGCACTCGGTTGGACAGGCGAGCAGATCGGGGAACCACACGGCGTCGCGTTACCATCAGCCGGTAAAGCAGGCCGCATACCATACCATCGCTCCGCCGACGAACCAGTCCCGCCAATACGGGAGCATGATCAATATCTCGATAAAGAATACGGTGAAATCGCCGAAAATCCCCATGCAGACCGTCCTCCAGGCGCCCGTCAAACCGGAAAGAACCTACAAGTCGTCGTTGTCGCGCAGCAAAAGCTTCAACGTCGAGGCAGCTAGAAACGGCGCGAACTCGCCATCGCCGAGGATACCGTGCACGTCCAGCTTACAGTTGAATCGACTCGATGAAACGCCTCCTTTGAAAAGTCCCGGGATATTGGCTAGTATCAGTCGCAGCAACAAGGATTTATTGAGAGACAGTAATAGATACGAATATTAACAGGTTCCCGCCGGCGGTCTTATTTGTAGTTCTCGGCATCTGACGGCTATATATATATTTGTATGTTAAAATCGTTTAAATTTAAAGAATTGTTTTGATCCAGTCCATTTGCAAATTTTTTCTTTCTTTTTATTAAGGAAAAAGACACATAAAATTGATTGCTTCATTTGTACCACTGGTGGTACATGCCGCCCGATGGGACAATTGTGTATGTACCACCAGTGGTACAAGCCGTCCCATGGGACTACCCTCTACGTACCACTGGTGGTACATGCCGGCGGGAACGTGTTAAATCGTGAATCGAACTGGTTCGTTCTAGGTTAGGTAACCTCAGCCGCGGATTCAAGGTCAACAATGATACTTCGCGAGATTCAACTTCCCCCCACCGATTAACCTTCGACTCGTACGCGCATGTATTGTAGGAATATATTTTGGTTCTTTTCTTGTCGCTGTAACCGCATTCCTGAAATCTTCACTTGAAAACAACTCGTCTTATTTCCGTTGTTACATTGTTCTGTATAGTGTAAGTAAAGTAACGTTTACGTTGTCTACAGTCTACGGGCTGCGGCTACGGTATCGAGTGCTTAATTTTATTATATATATGTGAGATTTACCTTTTTATCGCGTGAATCGGCCAATAATCCAAGATTACATATCAGATTTCTAGAGAAGAGTAAGACGATAACGATTCGTTCGTAACAATATTTTATTCGTCGATATATTGTACAAATATACAATTCCCGATAACTCATTTTCACTGGTAACATTTGCTTCTGTAAGATGTATATCAAAATAGTCCATAAAACTCCGCTGGTACGACTCTCAAGGTTCGTAAAAATAGAAAGCGACTCGCGGATGTTTATGTACATTTATATTTTTATAGACTAGTTTCCAAAAACCAAGCATAGATTTATAGTAGAAGTAAAGCCTGATCTTTGCCCGTGGTATAAATGCGTAAACAGTTCTGACTACCTATTATTTGTTCAATTTAAAATCCATGTAAAATGGAACATGACCACACGTAACCTTCTCAGAAACCTGTTTTACTTTTTCAAAAAATGATGAATTCATTAAGTTCGGATAGCAAGTCGATCTTATAGCTTCGTTTGGCGATAAATGAAAAGATGATCGAGAACATTTAGACACTTTGGACGAATCGTAATTGTAAATCTTCCAGCATCCACGAAAATCTTTATTCCGACTTATTTTTCTTTTTCTTCCTCTTGTTTGTGCCATCTCGGAATAGTTTACGATGTTTCTTAACAGCAAGTATTAGTATAATAGCGTTTGTGACGTAAGTACTAACACAGACCACGCACACATTTCTTAGAATGTACAAAATATAGGCCAAGTAAATCGAACCAAGATTCGAACAAACTCCTAACGTTACGACAAGGGCTGAAGTGGAATATTTATTAAACATACCTAAAACAAACACTTATTAGAACGTTGATAAAGAATAAAATATAATATCTTATCAATTTTGCTATAACGCGTGCCTTATTAATTTATTACTATTTCTTACTGCCACCGTACGCAGAATAATCGTGTTTCTTCGTTGATTTTTGAATTGAGCGCGTTATCTAATGATCAAGAAAAACTGCGCCTGCGGCTGCGCCGCGTTATAGCAGAAACACGAATGCAATACGTACCGAGTATCGCGACCAAAGCATAAAATATTAATCCGTATACAGAATTTGGTATGTAGAAAGGAGACGTTTCCGGAATTATTCCAAAACCTTTACCATATCTGAAATAAAATGCTTCTTTCAACTATACGTTCATCAAATGTTTTCATTTTGACTTTTCCCTGGACAACTTTTTATACTTTCATTCGTTATTGAATCGATGACAGCAGCACCGGCATAATTATCGTAAACACTTACGACGACATAAACGCTTTGGAGCAGCTGACGTGTTCGCTGATATCGCACATTGCCTCGTAAGAATCGTTTTCTTCTTTCGCCAATTCCACAACATATCCGTAGTAAGAGATGGCGAATCCTTGGAGGCAAGCCGACGCGATCGCAACGTTTAATTTCCATGCTGATTGCAAATTGTTAGACATGACTCGATATATTTCGCGAATGTACACGTAATTTCAATGCGTCGAGTCCGTTCGGCCGACGATAATTTCGTACGAGCAACCGGCACTGGTTTTCCACTTGAAAATTTAGTCGAACACACTAATTCATGTTTCGCGATGGACGCAGCAAGTAACTCGGATGCGGCGATCGATAATCAAACCGGCGTGAAACACGCAGCAAGATTGAACCTTGATCGATGCTAAATACTAAGTACTATTGCGAACTGGAAAGATTTCACTTGCGACGGTACAGGGTGCGCCGGTCCCCACCATTGATACACCCGTAATCCTAACGTTTAGGCTTCGACGGCAAACGGTATATGACCGCTTTAGCCAATATTTTGTTAGAGGATAGCTTATTGAATTTATTCGCAGGATTTTCAATACGACGGACGGCATTTTAAATGAAGCGGAACCTTTTATTTCATGATATTTGTACAATACTTAAACGAGTTTTAAATACATGTTTCTTGGAGGCACACTGTGCTTATGGGTTGAAGAGAAAACGGGCGTTTTCCTTTTCATTTTTATTGTAGAATCGGGTTCACAGTTCACCGTAAACTTATCAATAATTGCCAGCAATCCTTAAAAGTTAGATTTTAATTTAGAAAAAATGCATGAAGAAATAAAATACGGACAAACTGCTAACGATTACGAATTCCTGGATACAGTCTAACTTGTAAACGGGAAACGATACGTAACAGTTGTTTTTAAGGGAGGATAATATCTCATTTTCTCGTACTTATCATAACGTATAATCCATAGAAAATATAGATAATCTTAGGCGAGAATTTTGTTACACAAAAGAAAATGCAGATAATAGAAAATTAACTATGTTATACATTAATGACACTTATATAAAAAAGATACGAAACGTCGATCGAATATTCGAATATTATACTATAGGTATACAATGACTTCTTCATACGTTGGAATATTTGAATTTAATGATACTTAATATAAACTTATTCCTGGGGAGCCATTGCTCTAGCTTGAGCTCTGACACGTTTTTCATACTCCAAGCGATTTTGACTGCAACAATAACAAAGATCGATTAGAATCCATCTCTTTCGCTGTTAGTTTCGAATAGATTCGACCAAAAGTACTACCAATATATTGTGTATGCTTCCGCTTGAGCTGGATCTTTGACGTTGGGTTCGTTTAGCAAGTCCTGTATGCCGAGTAAAATCTGTTTGATAGTGATAGCGGGTCTCCAGTCTTTTTCCTCGTCTAACAAGGACAAACACACTGTCCCCGAAGGGTATACGTTCGGATGAAACAATGGAGGCTCGAATTTACACTTTGGTGGGCTGGAGGGATAATCATCCTTGAAGATCATGCGCAGTTTATACAGTCCACCCTCCCATGGTGTCTAAAATGTTTTGTATTAGATAATATTATTATTCCGCCGAACAGCAAACAGGACATTGTGCAAGTATTCTTGAACTTACAGATTTCTTGCCAGGAATCGCACATTCCCAATTCATCAAATTGAGCGTTCCATCCGGACTTTTAGTTGGTCTTGCTACAAATCCCTATAATGCAAATAATTCATTGTAATCCACTGAACCAGGTTTGAAAGATCTTCAAAACAATACATTGCTCATATATATAGCACTATGAAAAATATTGCCTAAAAAGGCTGTATAGTCTTTTTCAACAGTTTTCTGTATTATAAGGGATAACAGGGGATGTACTCTACATAGTGGTTTGAAAATGGAAAGGTTTCCAACTTTGAAATTCTACAGTACCCAAACCCGGAAATAATCTGTCAAATCAAAATGAAAAATAATAACGATCAGCTTTCATTTTCTCCTTCGACGTTCTTTCAGTTTTGAAAGACGGCTTGGAAGCGTTAGGTTAGGATATCGGTAGTCGTTTGGGAGAAAATGATCCGCGAGCTGTCGATAAAAAAGCGTCGTCGAAGACATCCCATCGAGAAATATTTCTACTTTACTGAATGGCAAAGGAGGGGCGATCTAGAAGTTTCGAGCAACAGATAGCGAAGTTGTAAACGCGCGCGCGGCTCGAGACTGCAGCGAGTAGTAGCGGTAAAATATATATCTTACAAAAGGATGGTCTTTCCTCCATGCTTTCCGCTCTTCGGAGAGCCTGGCACCCGATATTCCTGACATTAATCTGCAACAAGTATATGTTCGGGTAACGTAACGTGTTTGGGCGCGAAATATAGTCAGGATCGTACAGACGGACGTGGACCGTGACGTTACCCCAGACTTTACCACGGTGCTGGACGATACCGATCCCGAGGTTCAATTCCAGGCACTTTATGCTTTATGCGCCGAAATTTCATCAAACGCGGGCAGCACAAGGGTGAAAGCACAGAGTGTTCCTCTGTGGTGAAACCAAAGTCCCCAAGAGACCACGAGAATTAAGAAACCAACACAGAAACTGAACTCCCAAAAACCTTTACTGCAAAAACGATTCGCGTGTATGGGGTGCGCGTTCAGAAAACCTATAGATCTGCAACCGGTGCCCTACAAATCCAGAACGGATATATTCCTTTTTGCGAAGTCCCGATCCACATTAGGACCTCTGCTGGTCCAAGGAGATACGCGTTCCGAAGAAATCGTGTAGAGCACTACCAATCAAATAGTAGTACACTTTTGTCCAGCTCAACGGTTGGCCAATTTTCCGCGACAGGTTTTGGTTTATTTGCCTCCGTTGGTAAATGAGAGTACGTGACACCAATCGAAATGTAGAACAAGCTTGTCCAGGCCGATAGTTGGTTAATTGCTTACTATTATTTTTAATATAATCGACTGTGAACTATCCCTTGGCTCGTATTTCTATTCGACATTAATTTAGGTAGTTTGATAATGTTGCTAGGCCCTCGATCAAATGTTTCGAATTCGCTTTCATTGTGCCACTGTAGACATTGCATCTGTCATAATGATACGAACCGCGTGGAACGGCATTGATTGTTTCTTATGTTCATCAATAATGAAAGCCACTTGTTTACAGGACGAATCGATCATCGACTCGTCAAGTAAGAAATATGCAACCGAAGGAGAAACGAATCAACGTTGATAAAGTTTCAATGAATTGGACAAGAGCTTTGTTATCCGAATCGTGGTAATCTGTACAACAAATGATTGTATCAATTATTCGATGCTATAAAATATGCAGTATGCATATATACAATATGTATGAACACCGATACGTTTTGTATAGCAGTATAAACAAATCAATAAACTATATCCTCATCCCTCTGCATACGGATGTTCTATTCGTTTCAATTCCCTTTGCTCAGTGCACGCGTGCATCTAGTGTTTTCATTGAATTCGTCGTTCAAAATAAGATAATCGCGAGACTCGACTCAAAATCTACTTCTATCATTAGGATCGCATACCACAAGTGGAGGTAGCACGGTTAAAGCGTATGCTTCTATAACTACGATGGATTTACCGTCGAGAGTTGCTTGTGGTATTAAGATCGAATAATGCAAATAAAAGTATTTGCTTGATATATCATGCTTCCGTGGTGAGGATGAATTAGCTGTCAATTTTTGTTTCTTGTATTAGGATAACATAAAGGAATAGGAGGTCATGTGACACTCTTCTGTAGCTCTGTGTGGTAGAGTCAATCAGTCAGTCAGTCAGTATTTTTAGATTTCTAATATGTTGTTCCATTTATTTTGAGATTGCAATACGTTTACCAGCAACTGCATTATCTCAACTTTAACATGAGTTATTAAACATTTAAAAATCTCAACGAGAAAGTATTGAAATATTGCTTTGTATTCGAACTCAAATGATTCTGTGGCGCCTCTTGCGGCGAAATCTCGAAGCTCCGTACAGCGCCAATCCATGCAGCGGCAAAACGCTGAAACTGCTAGACAAATATTACCGATAGAGCTAACGCGGTCGGTAAATTAGCATCTGTGACAAATATTACCGATAGAGCTGACGCGGTCGGTAAATAAGCATCTGTCGGTAACATTTGTTTAGCAGTTTCAGCGTTTTGCCGCTGCACGAAGCTTCGAGATTTCGCCGCAAGAGGCGCCACCATATTACCCAAAAACCGAAGGACTCTTGTTGGAACTCTGAACTCTCATCGACTCTTATTGTCTTCTGACACAGATGAGGTATCCTCGCCTGTGCTTCTGGCAATGAAATATAAAATAATATTTCAATGCCTTTAAATTGAGATTTTTCAATGTTTCAGGGTTCAAATTAAAGCTCAGAAAATGCACTTTATTATGAGTTGTCATGCTGTAAATTTAAATCCGAAACGATGAAAGATACTCTCAGCTTTCATATTTCACGAGTTTTATTTCTGTAGATTGCTGCAGCGATACTAAAGTATCGAAATGTATATGTATGTACATTCAAGTGATAATAACCAGCAATATTTATGTACAAATACACCGAATTATAAACACTAAACATTCTTCACACCTTACACATAATTTTTCTAAATCAATTCGTTTGAATGTTGCATCTGTCCATTGTTTCTTTTGTGTGTTTTCTGTAGTCAATGTGTTGTTTCCTTTGTCAGGTATGATTGGAGTGGGGCATATGTATAAAATCATGTTTCCTTGTTTTGGCACAGCTTGTCACAGGAAAGAAAAAGGAATACACGTAACTAAGAAGAAAAGAGCGTTGGAAGAAACGTTTCGAATGATTGCAGTGGACCGCTTTTCGTTTTTTTTTGTTTTTAACAAAGTCAGCTGTTGTAAGATTCCTAGCTGAAAGAAAGGTCTCTTTCTTTAGCGCGTGAAATATTCGATGTTTCGTAAAACTTTTTCTAGCTGAATACCACGTGTACTATGTAACAGTAATAATAATCATATTAATGACGATAATATAAGAAGAATTGGATTATCGACACGACGTTGAGTAAAACGAGCACGCAATTGTTTGTTTTTAATTGATCTCGCGCGATTATTGATTAAATCTGCCTTGGTTCTGGTATTATTGGTCTCGCATACAAATACATAATACAGAAACCGACATGCGATTAGCTTTTCATTGTTAAAAGCGGAATATGTTACAAACTTAACAATAGCGGTAGATGTACCAATCAATTTATGCAATGCGTATATTACAAAACTGTTTGTTTTTCTCTTTCATTTTTTTTTTGTTAAGAAAGTTTGTTCCGTCTTCGGATGTGTCTTGTGTCTCCTTTCTACAAAGGCGTGTCAATTATTAGTTCAACATACAGTTGTCGTGACCGTTCGGTTATCTATCAAAATAAAAATAAAAATAAACAAAATGTTATTACTCTATACTCTTTTACATGTCGGATGTTCCTATCATCACAGATTACGCTAAGGTTAAACTAACATACAAAGAATGTAAACGGATCATCTGCCATAAAAAGTAATCTTACTCGAGTTTCTCGTTTTCGTTTTTTAATTCGCGTCTAACAATTTGTACACCTCTGCATCGTTGAATCGGTTTGTTGTATACATTCTGACACGCTGGTCCGTTTTTAATTGTTTTTCGTTTGCGTCTGCTTTCATTCTATTACTCTAAGATTTCTCTTGTTACACATCGATTACGTGCATTCGCTTTCCTATTCGCATTGACACACCTCCCTCCCCAAAACTCTACATCATTTGCGTTTGTTACTCGTAAAAATCAAGTCGATGGTATTAGTGGTCACATCAATAAAATCATCGCCCATAACAAACAAGTGAAATCATTATAAAGTCTTATATTTATTATTTACGTATAAATATTGTTAAATATGTATATTCAAAATTTGCTACACATTCCACGATTATTTTACACAGAATTCGTTATCTCTATCCTGGTAATGACTTAAATCGATTAAGTAACGTTCTTCTTCTTCTTTCATTTCTTTTTTTTTTTTTGTTCATTTCGTCCGTTGTTTTTATTAAACTGCACACACGAACTCTTCTCGCATCAACGAAAATAGGAAACTATACTGGGGCGAGACTCGATTCTGATCTTTCTCGTTCCGAACCTTTCCCTTTAAAGAATAGTAATCAGAGTAATGGTAGTAATAATAAGTAGGTAAGAGTAATAATAGAACACAACATCGATTAGAATCGAGCCTCGAAAAATGCACGCAATAATAATCCCTATGTTCTTTGTTACAGGTCGGAAAAGTCATGCGTTCGACAAAGAGCAATGAAACGAAGAGGAATGGCAATCGACGCTGCACTTCTAGAAATTGAGTCACGACGTCATGGTATAAAAATCTAAACTGACCTTACTGTTTACTAAAAAATAGAATCGTTTTTTCCCTTTTTTTTTTGTCGTCAGGCGGAACGAAGAAACTGGTTCTCGCCGCTCGTAAGATTATATATAATGTCTAACGCGTTCGGGTTTACTTTCGTTGACGGTTTCGTGACTCGATTATCCTCGACCGTCAATCGGTCCGAACGCTTATCCATACAATTTCCCACCCCGTTCATACGGGGTGGCATCAATGAACACGTTGCGTCTCTTGCACATCTAATGCTCCATCGATCTCTAACAACGACCGAAAAAAGAAAAAAAAATAATATCGCTAATAACGTGACACGGCAGTCTTGCGCCGACAACAGACTTCTTATACTCAAATCAGACCTAATGCAGTCCTTGTGTCAATAGTTCCCAATGGAAAATAGAATTCAACAGCGATACCCCTGTTCACCGAAGACTATCGTTTACAATTCCGCGTTAGGATACAATTCAGATATACAAAGCTCCTCGATCGAGGTATTACAAGCAATTTCGACGTGAACTATGATCTGAGGATATTTCGTAGTCACGCTCGATTCAATGAATTGTTTTTATACTATTGTGTTTGGTAATGAAATCTGAAAACAGGTACTATGGAAAGAACTTGTAACACTTCGAGAGAGAGAGAGAGAGAGAGAGAGAGAGAGAGAGAGAGAAAGAGAGTAGGGAAGCCGTATATCATTGTCTATGTCAATGACGATTCGTGCAACAGTCATTGTGTTTG
Organism: Halictus rubicundus; assembly: GCF_050948215.1. NCBI lineage: Eukaryota > Metazoa > Arthropoda > Insecta > Hymenoptera > Halictidae > Halictus > Halictus rubicundus. Next base: position 18,565,300 of record NC_135156.1, on the reverse strand, counting down.
TTCCTTCGGAAAAGAATGGTCGGTATCGTACCACGTGACCTCAACAAAGTATACAATACATATAATATATATATATAATATACATATATATATTATATGGTGGCTCATCATTTGGACCGGAAGAACTTAACTATTACCACGGCCGGGTTTGTAATATCGCTTCGACGTGTTCTAGCTGCATCGACATGTTTAAAAATATTTATTGCGGGTGGAACGAATATAGTGACGATAGAGAACTCTTTGAGCGTTGTATGTCGATGGTTAAGCAAATCGTTTCAGGACGCTAATGCTTGGATTCGAGCATCGAAAGTTTACCTAATCTAGAGTTTTCCGTTTGATCCGAGTTCATTGATCGTTTATAGGCAAGAGACCGCTTCTATGTAGTGAAAAACACATTTGGTGGTTGTTACCAAACAAGATTATTATGGCCACGGATGGATGAGGTATAAGATAGATTCAACATCCCGACATTTTCTCAGATCATTCGACAATTTCGCCTCGGTTATATATATGATACAATGGAGACTAAATGTAGGATAATCAGTATATATTGTTAATTTTGTTGAAAACAACATAAACAGTACGACTATCTTATTTACTTCAAATGTACACAGGCGTCTCTATGTGACACGACGAATCATTGAAAAAACTCGTGTTACACATTCAAGACTACTCTCTCTCTGGTCAGAATCGAATGTATACGTTTTCACGTTACAAGGTCGCCATTTTTCGAATAGAAAGAGTGTGCAAGGCTTTGTTCTACACGAGAAATCAGTCCTCCGGGGTAGTTGCGACAGGTGAAGTATGTTAGGTCTATCCTACGCAATTTGCGTCCACTTAAGTCAGGCCACTCGACGACGGGTATCAAGGAGGGGTCACTATACTTGTTCCATCGGCAAAAAAATTCAGACGGATATCTCGTAAGCGGCGTACGCTGCCGCTGTTCTGTCCTCTTTGGAACGAGAGACGCTAAGTGTCGGCAATCGATCGTGTACCATCTCCGTCCAGCCGCAGGATATCGCAGGCGCGGAGACGTTGAAGCTTGGCTATACAGATATCTCATAGTTCATGTCGTAGACACTGGCTCGTTCGTTGGTGGGCGTGGTGGACCGTTGAGATCGGTTGTCGTTCGGTGCGGACACCATCTCCATGGAATTGGTCATTTCGAGAGCACGAACGAAAGACATCGGTCTGCGGCGTGTGTCGCCCGATGTGGGTGTCGTCGGCGTCACCATAGCGGCTTTTCGTTTGACTTGGGGCGACTGGTGAGGCGGGAAGACAGGTACGCCGCCTCTCATCGCCGGATGGTACGCCGGTTTCGTTGCGTTCGCGTACAACTGTTGCGTGGGACTGGTCGGATCCGATCTGTAGTAATCGTAGGAAGGCGGCGGTGGTCTCTGCGAGGGCGACTGGTGCTGAGACGTCGTCGTAGTCGTCGTCATCGTCATCGTGGTTGCGTTCTGTGCCCCTGGCGGAGCCGGATAGCTGCCCGGAGAGTTGTCCTTCCACATGTAGACGCCGCGCTGCGGGGAGCCAGCCAGCTCCCGGATGTTGTCGACGGTGTTGTTCGTCCGGGAGTACGAGTGGTCGCCGCCGCCCTGGCGCACCAACTCGCTCTCCGACAGGAAACGACGCTGGGGGCTGTAACCCGTCATCACGCCGCCGCTAGAACCAGCGACACCGGCATTGTTCCCCTGCTGCACATCGTAATACGTCGATGCGTCGTTCACTCCTATAAAATCTGGCCGACGAACCTGCGTCGGCGTGCCCGGGTTCGATCTGCAACACAGACAATTCGCATTGGCTTCCATCAAACTTCGAACGACAGATCAGATTCGATTCTTTTATTCGTTTCGTACTCGAACACACGGTACCACCTCTTAACTTGCACGCTGGCCAGCCTGACCTTCTCGTCTGTTATTCCTTTCTTTCTCAACTACCGACTTCATCTACCGGCCTTAATACGTCCTTTAAACGTTGAACATATTTAGAGTAAACCAGCAAGCTATCCTGACCGAGTTAATCTATCAACTTCTTTTCAGGTTATCGCTAGAAAGAACATAATTCCGCTTCTTTTCAATAGCCCACTAATCCGAGTCGCTGAAACTGTTACTACCGGTAGCTAAAGTGTTAATATCAGTGTCATCTGTCATCTGGTTTTAGAGGTTTACGTAACATCCACAGTCAACGACAAGGCCAATCAGTTTCCAAGTTCGAACTAATCCCAGAGTCATCGGATTCGAAGCGTACAAGTTTAGAGGTACTACTGTAACTGACAAATGCACGATACAGTTAACCAAGTTGAGAATAATATATTTATATATGTATATGTATATAAAAAAATATATATACATATATATGCGAATATATATGCTGAGCATTGTAGCCATACAAATACGGCTCTGGCGATACATACATAGGAGATATAAATAGATAGATAGCTAAAAAGAGAGAAAGAGAGACAGAACAGCGCAACATTCCTCTTATAAAAATTAGCATCTATCCAAGAAAACGTAAAAAGGTATGTATAATATAGCGAAACCTAGCAAATGTTAACAACAATATTAACGTGGAGACGTTTATACTTGCGTGTTGGTCGACTGAAATATATGTGAATGTATGTATATGCATATGTCTGTGCACATGTGTATATACATATATATAGGTTCGAGTCATGTATATTTCTCTCTTAAAGAATATAGATACGTATATATATACATATATACATATATATGTAATATATGCAAGAAAGCATAACTTGAAACTACGATATGTCCTCGTAGGATGAAGTTCGTGTTTACCTGCAGTAGGTTGCAACATGATGGTAGAAAGCAGCTCCTTGCAGTTACCACCCCCTGCAGTGGGACACAAACTTATCTATATACCATATATCTTGTAATATATACATGCAGAGAAACTAATTCTCTACGATATTAAACATGATCTACGGTCGCGCAATACGGTTTCTTGTTTTTCCTTTTCTCTTTTTTTCTGGTTTAGTCTTGTCTTTCTGTTTAATTATTTTCTCGATCGCACACAATTCTTCGTCATTCAGAAGTCGAGGTGTATATAAATATAAACATATATATATAAATATATATATATATATATATATTTATATAAATATAGTGGTGAGAGTAATAGGAAGAAAAGAATAAGAGCAAGAGTGAGGTGTTCGCATAAGTGAGGGAGTACAGGGAATCTGAAGTAAAACAGGCTTCACATAATATCGAGAGGTAGCAAACAGGAACATCGAATAAAAGAAACCAACATATACATATATATATATTTTCACTCATTGTAATCGATATAGCGTGCTCGACAAATGCAATGGAACTATTTACTAGTGTGGCGCTTCCCTCTTGCTCTCTACATAGAAATAGAAACAATATTTTGTGCAACGTGAAAATGCCGCGAGATACAGTTACAAAAAGGTAAAAAAAAAAAAGAAAAGACGTAAGTAAAGTAAAAAAAAAAATATATATATAGTACATCTAGAAGATATTCCAGAATCAAAGTATCTCAAATATGTTCACGATATACATATAACGGAGTATTTGTTGATTATAAATTGAATTACTATATAGTATATTGCTTGCAGATTATTTATCTCAAGATATCCATAGAATTCAAGTTCATTATATCCGTTATAATTTTGTCTATTCGTATTCCGTTTAGTCGGATAAGAGCGGTGATAGTATACCTGCGCATAGGACTGGAAATAGCAAGAGGAGTCGGTACTCCGATAGCTTTAATCCGTTGTGTCGTTGGACTAGCACCACCCTGATCTTGGCCTCTCTGCGAAGCTGTGGCAGGCGATCCGCTCGCTTCCGGTGACAATGGATCGGGCGTGTGGCTTCGAGAGCCGTTTATTCCCCTATAGGTATCGACAACGTACCTTATGTGTATTAGAAAAGAAATTAGCAAACGCGTTACCATTTGCTGCCCGGTGGTTTCTGTTACCTTGGCCTAGGGTGGGGACTGCCTCTAGTGTATTGCATTGGATGGCGGTGTTGCGTTGGCGGAGGATGCCTGGGAGACTGGCTGTTCTCCACAGGTGGCAGGAAGAAATTGCTTTTAGAACCGTGTCTTTGCAGTGGAGGTGTCGGCTCGCAATCCGCTGATTGAGATGCAGTTGGTTCCATGTCCGTGTCTGACCCATCTCGCCCAGGAGACAACTGGAACCGACAAGACGCGTCAGTTGCTTTCACAGTAGAGAACGGACGTTGATTATCGAATCGTTGGATCACACTTTTGTACAGAATTTGTATTAAGGATACTGACTACTTCGATCGGGATGGGTAAGGAACAGGGGCTGATCGGCAATCGCAACTTTCCAACGTCGTGAATAAGGTACTACAGATAGGAAGAATCGTTGCTCGATATTGTACTCTAAATAAATCAAGTCGTGAAATTAATAAACGGATGCGTGGGAACTAGAGAAGTTCGTGCAGAAAATACTTTGAAAGTGCACCAATTGTGCAATAAAAACTTGCAATTCACACTGTAATATAGTCTATGAAAGCTTTGAAGCACAGGGAGGGTAGCATAGCACGGAGTTTAGATTTTCTTTCAAAGCCGAGTGAATTGCATAGCCGCACACTGCTGTTAAATGTACATCGAAGAAGCGTCGAAACTTCATGCTAGAGAAGATGTTATTATTTACAGTTGTTAAGTCTTCTCGTACATAGTTATCAGAAGTGTGAAGCGATGTTGCACTAGCTCTTACCTTATTGTAAGCATTTGAACTGGGATTTCTAACACCATTGCTGCTATCCATGTAGGTTTTTACCTGGTTCTCACTGCCTATAGTAGATATCTCAGATGTGCAAGCTCCGCGTCGTTTTCCTAAATACTTTTCTGGCTTGAGTAAACTAGAACATTCCAGGATAAATTGATTATTCGTTTCGTCTACTTACAGTTAGGAATCGTGATTAACCGTTGCCGCGTTACCTGGGATATTGTGGTCCGAATTGCGTGTAACAGCAATTATGTAGGCAGCCACGAGAAAATGGATTGTAGCCTCCGTTAAATTTGCCCGTTACCTGTTCGTTCGTCGTACGTCCTCTGGAAACAAGTATTACGTGGAAACCAGTCAGCCCAAAGATTGGAATGAATAAGAGCATAACCACTCCCATAAGTACAAATCTACGGTATGTGTAAGGATCATAAGACGCTAGAACTCAAGAACGCACGAACACAGTCGTGTACCAGTTGATTAACAAAGCAGATAAGGATACGCGACAATAGTGTTTACTTCGCCCAGATCATGTTTCCTCTCTAATACGAAATGCAGGCAGAGTCCGAATATACTGAGCATGTGAAAACTGAGTGACAACAGAAAGAAAAAGAAGAATCTGTAGTTCCTCCTTCCGATGCAGTTGTTCAACCATGGGCAATGATGATCGAATGTCTACAAAATTCAAGATTCGATCAATTATCCATTTTAACGTTGATTCTTGTATTTTTTTTTTACAAACCTCGATACATTGGTTGCAAACGCTGCAATGAGAGCAACGGGGAGGCCTGTAGAACTTGCAGGTGGGACACCATTTCATGCGTACCGTGATACCATTGATTTCTACACTTTTGTATAACGGTGCGCTGAACTCGTCCTCTTTATCTTCGTCAGGAGATGCTTCAAAAGATAAATCATACGCATTATCCAACTGAACCGTTCTTGGTAAACTTTCCTCCTAACATTCATTTCCTATAGAACACATAGCACAGTCGTACGTGTAAGTAGACATTGCCTTTTGTTTTTCACAAAATGTTTATAGGCAACTATAAACAAATGGAAAATATACGATTACAATAAAGAGAGCAGATTACTTTCGATCGGGCTTTTAGTACCTTGGCGCTAAAGAAATTCGAGTTACACAGGTCCGATGGTATTCTATACCTAGTCCGATGCGAAACTTACGACTGCGCTACATCCTACGGAAGAAAAGTACCTTTCGGTATGACACCAGGGTCCATGAAGGTGGCTAGCGTGAAATTGGCCAGAACAAGGAAGGTGATGACTCCCTGAAGAGCAGGCACCCATGTTCCCCATTGGAACACATAATACTGGCATCTGTAAAACCGAAGTTTCATTGACAAGGGGAAGAGCCGTGTGTGTCAACAGAGACCGCGGAGAAATCTGTCTGATGAAAACAGGATGGCAAACCGTTGCGGCCTCTCACGAGAGGAGGACAGACGTGTGGTGCGAGGTGCGAGGTGCGAGCGACTTACGGGAAACAGAAGAATAATGTGGTGGTGCCGAGTAGAACTGTCCAGGCGCAAGTAGCTGGTAGAAACTTCGCCCTCGCGTCGCATATCGGCATTCTGCACGCTCCACTTTGTGCTCGACGATTAACGAATTATTAATGGGTGAGATTTCTGCTAGCAGAAAACATGGCTGCGTCCATCGGCGCTGCTTATTTGCAAGTCCCGCGGCCCGTAGCTAGCACTGATTTCCATTCTCGACGCGCTCGCACATCCGTAGCATCTTGATAATCGGTCTTCGTCTATTAAGCGCGCGTCACTCCGGCAAAAACATCCGTAACGTGATTAATGTTTAAACGCTTCGGCACGTACGATCCGCGAACACACTACTGCACACTACCTTGCTGACATACATATATATGTATACATAACGTATACGTCTGTCTCTCTTTCCGTCCTTTTCTCTCTCACTGCATGAAAGATGTCGGTATATAATTGTGCACGATGGCTAGCCGAGCCCCCCTCCAACGCAGGCGTTCCGCAAACCTATCCAATGTGACCATGCCACAGGCCACAGAGCAAAGAGCATTCTTTCTAAAAAAAAGCTAAACTCCTGTCGGAATTCTTCCCGAAATTTTCAATGTACACACTCACGGTATCGTCGCTATTTCAAATTGATGTTTCCATTTCTTTTCCTCGACTACTGGGCGAACGAGAATGCAGACTCTGCAGGCAAGAAATTTGAAACGTTGGAAAAGCGCGGCAATGTTAAAATATGAAACTATATCACGATAGAAAACGTGCAGACGATGCTGAGAATCTTCTTGTACGTTCAAGGCAAATGTTGTGTGTATTTCGTGCGAGTTTAAACAGCAAAACACAAATATTATCTTAAATTGTTGCCTGTAATTCGTATACTGATAATTTCTAAGTCAAATATGTAGTTCTAAACCTGTGTTCATGACGTACGAGGGTGTCCTGCCTTTTCATAATTTGATTCGCCGACATTGTCGCTTCGACCAATAGCAAAACTATGTGTACCTAATAACCAATCAGACTCCTTTCTCACCTGTGCCGTCCCGCTGGTTTTATTTCCAGTAACTATCGATAGATACAAACTTGTATACGCATGCGCACTCGAGAAGCGCTGGGGTTTCGCCTCTAGCGTACACCGTCTTTTAGAGAATGGCTTGACATTTTTTCTCCGAAAATCCTTCTATGCGATACCCGCAAAGCTGTGCGAATCTCAAAATTTGCGAACGCGTTTACCAACTGTCAGTCGATTCTCCTAGCAAAAACTTCTTTACCGAGGCTCCCGGTCGGGGAGCTTTGAGATGTTTAAATTTTTCGCGCGCTGCTCACGGAACGTTCGGTTGGTGGATAAGCTTTCCCGTAGCTTTTGAAAACGTTCAAAAATGTCATCCATTTGAGGAGGCGCGGAACAACGTATGCTGTTGAAACTTTATGCGTATTTTGTACCGAAAGAAAGTTCATTTCGAACGTATTTCCATTCCGTAAGAGAGATTTGCTTACGAGGAACGTTGACACAGGCGTGTAGTATTTACAGGTTAATAAATTTCATGAAATTCTTTACGAAACGATAGATACATGGATATGTCATGTGCACAGGGCGTTAAAAAGGTATCCCAGTCATTATTTACTGTTGTTTAGTAAACCATCCATTGTTTCTACATTAATTACAGGTAAACTGCGGATTTTATGCAAAAGTTGAGAAAAAACTTTCGAGAAGTCATGATATCCGCGGTACAGTTGTCACTCTCAGGATGTCCACCTAAATTCTGGAAAAAACATTTATGCTTTTAGGTCAAACGAAGGTTTACATAACTAAGCTCGTCGGTACACTCGACTTTGTTTTTTATCTACGAATGGGCGACGTGGGTGGTGAAGCGTCCTCGATCCCGAAGACCGCGTTACGAGTCGAAGCCGAAGTCGTGAAATTAACCAGCCGGGAGCCGATCCCGATGCTACGAACGATACTGCCCGTTCCTCGAAATATGAACCGTCAAGGAATGCTGTGTCGATTCGAGATAGTTCGTGTATCGATGGGATTCTTCCCTCGAGTTCTCGCGGCTCGTTAACTCGTTGGCCTTTTGCCATACTTCCTAATATAGTGCGCCCGCGGCGCCCTTCCATCATGGCTTTTTTACTTGGCATCAGAAAATTTGAGCGCTTGTATAGTCCAACGATACACGCGTGATTTATCGGTAAGATCGAAAGGCCATAAATCTCTGATATTGAAAAAATAGTACTATGAATTTTCCACAGAGAACGCTTGAAACATTTGTCGTTCCCGACGCTAATTGTTTGACAAATTGTTGGGAATCCTGCTCTAGACCCTTGATAGAATATTAGCCGCTGACGGCTCGTCGGATTTACCAGTTTATTCGAAGTAGACAGTATGAAACGATATCGTTAATCTCTTCAAGGTGGACGCGTGGAAATATCTGGTCCGATTGTTGTGTATCTACATCATTCTTTATATCGTTCGAGTCATATTCATCTGTACGAGATACGGTAATGGTTCCGACGACTGCAATCAACTTGGAAAATACGGATTACAGTAATCGAGTCGGAAAAATGTTGGTTCCGCGGTCCGATTGGCTGTCGACCGACTGTCTTTCGACGGTCGACCAATCGGCGAACAGCAGCCAGCAAGGTGGGGGCGAGGAATTGCAGTTTATAGAGTCAAGAAAATGACTACATTCAAACGAAAGCTATAATCATCTCTATTCCTAGGAAATTCGTTCTTGAAGAGGTTAATGTTCTAACGCGTGCATAATGATGCGGACAATAATAAGAATCATTTATTTATAGAGCCGAATATATGAACGAAGGGCGAAATTTCGAGAGATCCGCTTGGTCCAACATCAGACAGCATCCGCATGCCTCTCTAACGAGTCGTCTTCTGACTCCGGCTCTTGCCAACGGACCGGTGATTTTCAGCGTTTGGCACCGAAACGTAATTGCCTTTGCACGCTCGACCCGTCGTTGTTGCTTCTCCGTCCGAAGCGTATGTAGTATGTAGGGGACGAAGGAGAAGCCAACGACGATGACCACAGCGGCGATGACGAGGAGGATGCGCTGGCACCGAAAATATTTCTAACGAGACAAATTCACTTACAACTTATCCGTTGGCCGTTCTTCACACGCGTCGTCGCGTCGCACCGCGCCGCACCGCGCCGTTTCAAAACCGCGGATCGCCTGAATGAAAACCGAACGGCCTACACCGCCCAGGATCTTGACACTCGAAACGAAAATCTTCTACCGACCCGTTTATGATTGATTACTCTCCCCCATTATTTCTAGACCGGGTGTGGCAGTCCAGAGAGGCTTAGCTAATAATATGCGATGACACCTAGCAGACGATCAGCGGAGTTATAATCATGGAATCTATTCGAAATTGAATCTTTGCTCGACAATTCCAACGTTGATGTCCTGTAACCGAGCATTCTGTCTAGAAGAAATTATAATAATAACTCGTGACAGCATGCGAGATAAATAGCTTGTTATCCGTCAGCCGCTTCGCCGCTCTACCGTGAAAATGTAATTGACGCGTAGGCGACGCGAGTTCAGACAATCTTGACATGTTCACGGTACAACGAGAAAGAATCGTTGTCGATCGTATCGTTCCGATCTTGATCCGCCTGGAAAATTTCTGTCGAGTTCGGTTCAGCCGGCCAAGCTGAACGTCAATCTAGAAACAGACATCCGCCTTGTGAGATCGTTATAAAAGCTCGTTAAACATGGCGCAGATTCGGGAAACGATTAAACGTTGCGCTGTTTATTTGTACCCGCGTTCCCTCTCACCACCGAGCGGGCGAATCGCGACGAGATAATTCCCACTGTCTGGAGAACCGCGTGACCCGTTGATGAATCGTTCGGAAAGAGACCGAGGACTCGTTATATTTTTACCGGACACCGTCGCGTCGCGAGGGTCTTCTGGCCAGGTGGAACGGTTGTTGTAATACTTTGCGAATCCCGGTGGGCGGACGGATCCAAGAACGGCGACGGAGCTGAAAATTCCGCGTAGATCCGCGTTGTTATCGCGCAACAATTTATAACCATTTGCGTCTCGCGGACGGATGGATTTACACGCGGGCCTCCCGTCGGCGAAACATCCGCGGGACAGAATCGACGTCCATCAAAAGTCGGCTTCTGTTCCGCCTCGGATCGAAAACCTAAGCGGTTGCTTTATAGCTGGTTTCATCTTTTAATCGCGAGCGTTCAATAGAAAATTGCTTGCCAGAAAATTCGTTGAATTAGTTTACCGAGCTTGTTACGCAAACGCAGATTCAAATACTTGGTCGTCGCCTATGAAACGTCCGATCGAACACGTTTCCGATCGCCGTTTGCATCCTATTGTTCGATTGCGCGCCGTCTGCCAAAAATCTGCCAGGCCAACTTTTCTGAATTTAACGAATTTATGAATGAACGCGATTCGCATCGCAATCACGGCCCTCCGCTTTCGATTCATGCCTAATATTAAACGCTCGGAGGCGCGCGGGATGGTAGATCGCGGAATTAAGAGATAGCCCGCCCGCGACTCGTTTCTAATTTCGATTCTGCGAGGGGTGCCGTGCTAGAATGTCGGAAATAAATTTCAAACGGTTGTCGTTTATCGGGCACACCAACAAAGTAAGCCGCTGCACTTTATCAAATCCGGGACACCGACACCTGTCGTTACACCGGATTTCATAAAGCAGAATTTTCGTCGACAAAACGCTTCGTCGACGTTTCAGAGTAATAAGAGTCGAAATCCAAACAAGTCGATGGCTCGCACAGATGTTCGCAATAATTATATTCAAGTTGTTTTGTAGCAAACACGACAAAGTCAACGAAATTACATGAAACAGCAACCGAGCATGCGAGGAATTTTTAGGGTCTGTGTAGGATTCGTAGCGAGGTTCTGAATAGAGGTTGCGTCACCAATTTGTCAAAGACAGCAGCGCAGCGGGCTGCTGATTAGCACGGCCAATTTAATACTGAGATGCACGGAAATTCGAGCGTAATTGCGCTCGCCGTTGTTAATGAATTTTTAAGGAATTGTTAAGGGAAAGCGATTCCCGGTTCCCGGGATCGATACCAAGGGTGTTGCGAGCGGTCACCAAAGAGGTCTCGATGCGATCACGCCCGCGATGATTTAGCGCCGGCCTTCCGACTTCGCGGGGGGGACCCACTTATAACATATTTCATTTTTCGTCGGGCCGCTCTATTTTTGCGACCACCGGTTTTCTAGCTGGTTTACCAGACGCGAACGGTGTCTTTATACCGGGACGGAAACGCCGCGGCACCGTCAGGTATCCGTCGTCCGTCGTCCGTCGCGTCGTCCGAGAGAACCATCGCCATGGTAAGCCCGCAGAATCCACCGAGTGCAACGGACGTTAACGTTCATCGAAATTTTTCTTTTACCCGGCTGTGTGCTGCACGGGCAATTCACATTTTCACGCAATGATATTAACACGTTCGTCGCCGCGTCACCCATACGTGGGTGACGGAATTATTTGTGCGGGTTTTTAAAGGAATTTTTACGTTGATGTATTCATTGTACTAAACTTGATTAGGATCTGTAATACGCAAGAAAGCTAGAGGATTACTCAGTATCATACATTTAATTTTTTGCAATTTTTATTTTATTAAATAACTTACTTTGATATTATGGAATTTTGGGGGTTTCCAGTTTGGCGTTCAAAGTGTTAAATTAACCGATTATAAGACTTTCAACGTCGACTCGAGATCATCTCTTATCCTCATTTCTCTAGCTCTTTGGAACTTATGTAATCGTTACCACCGATGCGCTAAAAAGGCTAATTGGACGCGACTAGATTTTTCTACTTTATTATTAACAGCTAACACATTGAACGCCGCGTCGCGTGAATTTTCTGCGCTTTGCACAAGTCTCATTTAGCTCGTTCGTAGGAGCGATCACCGTTGTTAAGGTCGATTGTTAGTTACCGGAACACTATAATCTAGTTAATTTCGGCAGTAATCGATCGACGTTCAATACCAATGATTTTATGGTCATCATTCTTAAACATGTTCGCCGCGTCACAGATATGCGACGCCCACAATCTCGCAGTTTACTTGAAAATAGTCGAATTAATTTCCTCGCGGTTTGTCGTTTAGAGCCATAAATTGTTCCGCTGTTTTATACGGAAGGTACATTTTCATGACGATGATGGGCAACGAAACAAAATTCGCGTTACTCGTGGCCGAATATGTTTAACAACCGAACAATTGTCCGTAGGAGGAAGACGAGCAGAAGATGGCCGTGATGCGGAAAGCGTTCCAGATGTTCGACACGACGAAGAGCGGCTTCATCGACACGCTGAAGATCTCGACGATATTGAACACGATGGGCCAGCTGTTCGACGATGCCGAGCTGAACTCGCTGATCGAGGAGAACGACCCCGAGGGGGTCGGTAAAGTGAACTTCGACGGGTTCTGCAAGATCGCGGGCCGATTCCTCGAGGAGGAGGACGCGGAGGCCATGCAGGAGGAGCTGAAGGAAGCCTTCCGTTTGTACGACCGCGAGGGGAACGGCTATATCACAACGGCCACGCTCAAGGAGATCCTCGCTGCTCTCGACGATAAGCTAACCAGCGCCGATCTGGACGGTATCATCGCTGAGATCGACACTGACGGATCTGGCACCGTGGACTTTGACGGTGCGTACTGATACCGTACACACCTTTCTTTTCATTTCTTTGCGATATTCGGCAAGACAACTGTTTTCTTCATCTTCCTTTCGTCGAAGAAAGACGTGCGAAGTCGATTCGCCGGTTGAATTAATTTCTATTCGGTCCCAGTTTTTGCAAGCTGGACCATAAAAATGTACGTATACGTAACGATTAGACTGCGATTGGACTTGGCTCTTTATGCAAAACAGAAATTGTCTGCATCGATTGCAAGACACAGTAGCCGTATTAAATATTTCTTTACTTCTTTTCTTGACCTTCGCGAGCTGAAAACAATATATTGAAATTATTCAATTCTTTTCTTCATTCTACTATTTCAAATTGCATCAATAAGAAGAATGTTAAGGAACAGTTGTCGCGCTCGAGCGTGCACTTTTGCACGGTATTCGCAAAACCAAAAGGTTTTTCTACAGCACTTTTTCTATAGCGCTTGGATGTTTTTTTGTAGAATTTATGGAGATGATGACGGGAGAATGATGACCGGTTTGAGGCGACTGAGAAACCGTTGTCGAGGAGGACACGGTTCGAACGATGTTATGATATTTTCGCGAACAACGGCTGGCGTTGTAAACGGAGCTCGTTTAATCAAATAATTGGTTTCGAACGCTTCGACACCCTGGATCACCGTAGAACTACCCGAAATTCATGCAGATTGTAAAAGTGAATGCATTTGTTAACTTCTAACTCTACTATTAATAGACACTAGGTTGTATGTATTTAGTTCTTTTGTTCTATTCGAGGGTTTCGAACGCCCTGGCTTCTCCGTTTTCTCCGAAGTATTATTAAGCTAATGCCGCGGTTAGAACATTAATTGTTCGAACGTTCTTTTGCAATTGTTATACGAAAGTCTCGTGTATGTATATAAATAAAATTTAACTGTACGTCTTCACTCCTCGAAGTTCTCCGTTATAGGATCGGATAGTTGAGTAACGCAAATATAATAATAGTATGCAGAGTGTGTATAGTGGTTCGACGAGGATGAGACGGAGAGAATGAGGATGGCGCGGATGGTTTTCGGCATAGATGTTACAACAAGAAGCGTTTTTGCTCATCGAAGCAATTTATTCATTGTAAATGCTACATCAATAAACCTTTGTGTTTTGCCTTGACGTTAACGTTACGCGACACCGTTTACCCGGGAGCTGTTAGCTCGGCGGTGACCAGCTACGTTTACTGAACGATTTCGTTGGTAGTCTGACCCTCGTGGTAGACGAGGACATCCTTGACGAAGATGTTGGGTACGCTGAGAGCGCTAACGCTCAGGGGTCGGTCGAGGGGGAAGCCGAGGGGCTTGCCATCGAGGGAGATAGCACCGCCGATGATGTCGGAGATTGGCTGGTTCTGGTAGTGTTCGTGCACCGACTGGTCCTGAACTGTATGCTGCTGAGCGTGGATGCCCTGGAACCCACCGGCGTGGAGTTGTCCGCTAGCTACGTTGCCAACGATTCCGCTGGTGAACTGACTTTGCCAACCACCCTGAATCGGCTGCGTGTTGTAGGCAATAGGGATGTTATGTTGTCCGTGAGATCCAATTTGCTGCTGGCCTGCACCGTGGACAGAGTACATTCCCGGGATCACACCGTGGACAGCACCTTGTTGGATGCCCTGTGGCATTCCCTGAAGACCTTGCACGCTTTGTTGTACACCGCTGACTCTCTGTTGCTCACCGTTGACTACTTGTCGGACACCGCTGACTACTTGTCGGACACCATTGACATCTTGTTGTATACCCTGGACATCCTGGACTACTCCCTGCACATCCTGGACTACACCCTGGAGACCTACTACGCCTGGCTGTTGTACTCCTTGGACACCTTGTACTCCTGGCACAGTTTGGTACAATGGAACATGGTGTTGGATGTTTTGGTTGCCGTATTTCTGCCAGTTAGACGAGAATCCTTGCTGGATCGGGCTGTAGCCGGAGTGAAGACGCTGGTAAGGAAGTGCCTGGTACCCCGGAATCGGGATTTGTTGTCCCTGTTGCATCTGGTTGTATTGCAGTTTCAATTGTTGCGCCGACGATTGACCGCCAAACATTTTCGCGAGAGCGTACTGGATTTGCGATTTCTGGCCGACCCAGTTCTCAGGGAGGACCTCTACGTTCTGTTGGATGCCAGACACGTGGGGCAGTTGGCTCTGTTGCTGTTTCAGTTGCTGGTATTGCTCGGGGCTCACGATCTGGTGCTGCTGATTCTGGTAGATCAAACTGTCCTCCGGGATCACGGGACCGTAGGGAACGTTCAATGGGCCTGGAGCGGAGACCACGACCAGTAACTGAAGAGGGAAGCCTTGAGGTTGACCCTTGGGAAGAGACAGTCTAGCGGGGAAGCTGAAGATCTGGTGGGGCTGCAAAAGCAGAAGTGTCATTTTTATTTCGTTTCTTTACTTTACTTTCGCTAACTCTCTGTTCCGTTTCACAGGAAACAGAGGAGGTAACACGTTACCTTGGTGATGTAGAATGGTCCCTGGGAGGTGATGCCACTCTGGACACCCTCTTGGATTTCCTGAACCGACGGCCAGTCGAAGCTCAAGCCTGGAGCCTGCTGGGAGTTCCTGAGGATCTGGTTCTGGCCCTGTTGCACTGTAAATCGAATGCAAATTATAGGTGAATAATTGTTCTCAAGCACCTTGAATAGGTCGAACGGACTTACGATTGTGGATGAACTGGTCAAGTTGAACGAAGTATTGTCTGCCCTGCGAGATGCTGATCGGCTGCCTCTTGTGGTCGTATTTAGGTCCAAGGAACACGCGGACGACAGAGTTAGGAACTGCTTGCTCGCTGTACACGTTGATCTGATACTGGTACGGTTTGTGGTCCAATCTCTTCAGCTGAGCGAGGATCTTCTGTTGAGCTTGCTGCTGTTGTTGTTGGTGCTGGTGTTGTTGTTGTTGCTGACCGAACTGGGGAACGGCGTTGTTCAAGTCGATGAAGAAGTCGTTGAACAGGGTAACGAGCTGGCTGATTTCGACATCCTGGATGGTAACACCGGAGAGGATAAGGTCGTTCCACTGGTAAGAGGGAAGGGATTCCTGGTACTTGTTGTAAAGTTTCATGATCCTTTTGTAGAGCTTGTAGAAGACCGGGTCGTGAACAGCGGTCTGGCCGAGTTCGAGAACCGATGGTGTTTCCCAGATGTTCTGGACTTCGGGAACGTTGCCGAGGAGCTTGCGGGCTGCGACCTGAAGGCTTCCATAGAATCTGTTCCGGATGAAAAGAGAGTAAGGATTAGCGTGTGCCAGTATGAAACCATGTTATAAGAAACTCGAAATTAGTACAAATCAGATCAAACTGAACTAAATTCGATGGAAGTTACATAGGACGATTTACTGAGGAAGAGTTTTCTACCTTGGGTTGACGCTCTTGCCGCCACCTTCGATCAGGCTACCAAGAATGTTGACACCTTGTGGTTGGTAGAGAGACAAGAAAATGCCCTGGGGAGTGATCACGTGACCGGACTCGATGGCATCCATCAATCTTTGCTCCAAAATACTGACATACTGGATGAGCTCGTTCTTCTGTGGTTGGAGTTGGAGGTTCTCCGGGCGGCTTGGGAATTCGAGGCCGTTCAAAGTGCGGAGGTGTGGGTGGTAGAGAGATTGAACGGAGTTGTAGTTGGTAATTTCCTGGATCGGGCCAAGTCCGTTGGTCAGACGGTTCAGTTCGTAGTGGGCCAGAAGTTGTTGGTGGAGGAACAGGTATTTGGCTCCGTGGCCGACGATGTTCTGTTGGCCCTGTCCTACTTGGTGCAAGTATTCGCCTACGATTTGTTGCTGGTACTGTTGCTGAGTCAGGGGCTGTTGTTGCTGTTGTTGTTGGTCCTCCTGTTTAAGAAACGAATAGCGTTTATATTCGATCGATATCAATGCTACATAGAAAACAAAGCGCATCCGATGTTTCCCCTTACTTCTCCCAAGATGAAGCTAACGAGATTCAGGTAGCCGTAGTAGGAAGCGAGACCGACATCCTGAGTATAGTAGGAGAGCTGTTGTTCTTCCTGGTCCAGGAGAGCAGAGTAGTTCACTGGGATCAGATTGATGTTTTGTTGCGGGATGTCTTGTCCAAGTTTCTGGATCGCGATGTCTTGAGCTTCCTGAATGATTCTAGAGTCCAAGTGGTATTGAGGGAAGATTTCGTACAATGGTGGCAGAATGATGCCCTGGGTGTCTGGTCGCATCAAGACAGCACCGATCAAAGCCTGTTACAAACGAGACGAACCGTTTAACAGATCCGGAATAACTATTACCGCGGATCACTAGATTTTTCATACCTTGACAAACTGTCCTTCGTTGACATTGACACGAGCCCAGGCAGCAGTTTGCAAGAATGTTTGGTAGTTCTTGGCGCCCATCAAAATTTTGTACAGAAGGGACAACTCTTTGCGGAGCTGGCCGTTCGAGCTGCTGAAGACGGTGCCCTTTGGTTGAACCAAACCGGCATCGACCACGCCAGCATAGTATTTCACGATGATCGGGTTCTGGTATTGGAGTGCGTTGCTTACGATGTCATAGTTGATGCCGAGTTCTTGGAGTTGTTGGTTCGGAATGTCCTCCCCGATGTTTTGCAGGAGCTGGATCACATTTTGCTGCTTGGTGAGGATATCCTGGTCGGCTGAAAGGATGAAGAGATTGTTTGAAACACCGACGAGCAACGAGTGCTAGCCATTTCGAAGCAAGTCGCTTATATCTTGTAATTCAAATTTCGATTATCGATTGCCGAAGACTATTTATGACTATCAACGATCTCCTTTGACTGTAACGAACGGCCACCGAACAGTTTTGTGGATTGCAATACTACAACTAAAGACTAGACGGCACAACTTGCAAAACAATAAATCTATCCTGGTCAGGTATTTTTGGCGAGTATTTCAAAGTATCAGAAAGGTGAAGAAATATTGAAGAAATCCACTTACCAGCTTGTTTGCTGACGGCGCAGGCACCAAAAGCCACGAAAGCCAACAGGACAACTAAGCACCTCATTGTGTGTTCAATGATGGGCGATGCTGACTGCCAGTTGGTCCAGGCTTTTATACCCGAATCCTATCGAGGAACGCAGTTATCAGCGACCTGTCTCGACCCACCTCCCTCAAGATTTCGCCGTCTACCCGCGATATCCCTTGCTATTTCGAATCTGTCCGACTCAAAGAATCGAAGGTTAACCGATGATACACGTCGACGGTAATTGTTCCTGCTACATCAGACTGTTCGCAACGGAAATTCAATGGTAATCTAGCTACATTGTTCTGATTGCTCAGGTACATGTTCTCTCATGGCCGTCCATTCCTTCTGGATTTACTGTATATTATATATATTTCATTTCTTTCTTCAGGAGTTTCAAAAGCTTCGCCTAATCCGTTTGGTTTGCCGCTATTGGAAAGTCTTGGAATGAGAGTATATTAACAAGCCAACGCAACGAATGTACGTATTAATCTATCATTTTGTAAATATTCTACAAGAACGTATGCTCTTAGCAAATTAGAAATAAAAACCATTGAGTACGATCGATAGACTGCGGATTCTATGAATTTGTAACAGTGGAAAGATTGAAAAGATTTAAGAATATGAATCAACGCATTTCTTTCGACTTAATGAAACCACTGAAGAGAACAATGAATTTCTATTTGAATTCTACGTCTTGCAATTAATGGAAAGAATTTTTATTTTGCGTGAAGTTCCGCAGTCTAATGGTTAACATTTCAAAGTGTATTTGCATAATTACATATACACCTGTGAAAGGTAGACGTATTACTTTATTTTTTAAGTATATAGAAAATTAGTGTTTTATCCGGCTTGTTAGAAAATAGGATGGGTAGAAAAGTGAAATAATATACATCACGAGAGTTTGATATGGTATTATTTTATTGAAAAATTGCGTATGACAATGCAACAATCTAAGATTATTGGTCAATTTTTAATATTTTTAGCAAGGTCGCAAAGGTTGACTTCAAATGACGGGGGTCAGCAATATCTTTACGCCCGGGATAATGCGGCACGATAATGCAATGTCTTCATCTCTCAGGTGACTATGTGCGTAAAGGTTATCGCTTTGTTTACCACCTAAGTGGTCCGAATATAAATTTATATTCCTCGGGGGGTACAAACAAATATCAGCATACGTAGTTATGTCGTACAAGCAATTTTCCTAATGTAACAAACAAGTTCGATGATAACGAAGATACATTTTCACATTTCGTGCATTTGTTAAACGGTAATTTCAAAGAATAATAATTTCAAAAATTGCAAAAAACTCTTTGAAATAAGAGCGTTTATCTTCCCGCATTTCCTATCGATTTGAATTTCCACCTGCCAATATAGTTAATAAGAAAAAATTAGTTTTCGTACACTTCAAAAATTTTTATCTATTATATGTTTATCCGTAATTTCTTGTTGCTAATGCAGATTATTTTTTCTACTTTTTCGAACCAGATACAAAATGACATATCGCGTATTCAAATTAATTACAAATGCGAGTCAGACAAACAAATCGCATACAAACACGATAACGCACAAAAGCGTAAATATTCTGTAGTTGCCGATAATTCGGGAGCCGAATCTATCGTAACTTTACTGTCAATCATTCTTCTCGGTTTATCGTTACTATACATGGCATCATTATCCTGACGCAATAACACATTTTCTTTAGAATGCAACGCTGTCCAAATTAAAATACGTATAATCTAATAGTTATAGACACATGATTCATTGGAAAACTAGGTTCTCAGAAAAAAACTTAAAAACATAGCAAACTACTCCACGATCTGTTACAAGTGCATTATTCAAATGTGAACATGACGTAAACAGACGAAATTTTTAATCATTTCTTTACAGAAATAACTTGTTTATCCTACGCTACTTATCTATTTTTATCTCCATGTCCTTATCTACTGCTACCTGTGTTTTCATCGATCGCGTGCGAAAGATGACAATTACAGCAATGCCTAGTACAAATTCGAACAGATTCTCGAAAACAAAAGTGATTCGACAACAAGCGTTACAATATTTTCGTACAGGTGTCGACGGTTCTTGGATAAATAAATATTCAACCAGGCACGAATCTTCCTTGATTAAACATTTTCTTCTATGGTTTAATTTTACCATAGCCGTAGTAGACGAAATTCATTCGAAACTATAGACCATTTTACTACTATGTACTTGGATCTACGGATACCTGAGTATACTCAGGTAATACCGATGGTAATGGGGAGGCAGATGGATGGCAATTCCGAGACAAATTTTGGTGGCAGATTCAAAGCATTTTGCTTACTGGGTACATTCGAATTTCTCATAGGCTCAAGCTCGTATGGTACCGTATGGAAGTTCGAGTTTTATTAAGTAGCCCGAACTCTAGGATATCCGAAAGCTCTATTCGAAATTGATGTTCGTAGGTTAATCTCGGCGAAGGAAATATTCGAGCGCTATCGATTTCCCCGGGTGCTCGCTATAGCAGGCGATTTAAATGTGGGCGCTGCGGATTCACGAGATTCGTTCCACGAATAGAATGATTTTCCATTCTGCCGAGGTGCGAATTGTTCCTTTTATCAAACCCACTTTAACTACGAGCATAATATGCGTAGATCCCCCGGATTCGCCTCGTACACGTTGGGGTGACCCTTTCGGTCTCTTCTCTGCAGAAAATCTCTCCTTCTCTCTTCCTCTCTCTCTCTCTCTCTCTCTCTCTCTCTCTCTCTCTCTCTCTCTCTCTCTCTCTCTTCTCTCTCTCTCTCTCTCACTCGTTCTTTCTCCAGCGCACGTGTGTATATGTTTTTCTATGTGTACACTGTCATTCGGAGGAGAGAACGTAACCTTGAAAAGCCCACCCTCGGAGCGCAAGTTCAATCGGAGCGGCCGAACCAACGCTTTTTTTTCGCAAACACGAATGAGAGAGAGAAATCGCGACGAAGGCGACCGATCGTTTCGATCATAATCGGTGATAAGATGTCGACGTAGGTGACCGGGAAATAGTACAGAGAGGTGACGTCTAGAAGCTGGTGCCAGAGGGTAAGCCGTGGATTTTTAGGTTAGGTCGGAGACAAGGAAAATTTTCGGAAAGCTCGGAAGCGGCGAAGATGTCCCTTCGAATTTGAACGGTGAACGACGCTGTAACGAGCGAGAAATATTTTAGAGAGACAGCATGGTTCAACGGCCGGTCGCGCCCAAGCGCAACGTTAGAATTTTGTTGATCGGTGACCGCGGGGTCGGTAAGACTTCCCTAATTTTATCGTTGGTCAGCGAAGAGTACGCCGAGGATGTGCCTTGCAAGGCAGAGGAAATCACGATACCGGCGGACGTTACGCCTGAACAAGTGCCCACGCACATTGTTGATTATTCAGGCTAGTATCTATAGAATGTTATTGTATCTATGTTGCACCAAAGTACAGCGTTGAACTTAAACCGATAATCATAACCGTCTTGGCTGGTTTCATTGTTTTTTTCCAACTAGTCCACGCTTATCTTAATTTTTGTTAATCTTCGATCCGCTAAACAGTTCTTATAAGCATTATCGATAACATGGTTCTCACTGTCGATGCTTTTGGCATGTGAAAGCCTCGATCTCTAATTATCGATTATACTTACAGCAGCGGAACAGACAGAGGATCAGTTGGCGAACGAGATTCAAAAGGCACATGTAATTTGCGTTGTATATTCTGTAGTGGATGAGGATACATTGGACAGAACCGCTACCTACTGGTTACCAATGATCAGGAGGTGTTCCAGTAATAATCGTTGTCCAATCGTCCTTGTGGGAAACAAGATAGACCTTGTTGATTATTCTACTATTGAGGTTCATAGAAAGAACTATACTCGTAAATGTTGTACTATGTTTCATTAGATACCAGATGCTAATTACTGTTCTCCGTTTATAGGCTGTATATCCTATTATGAAAGAATTTACAGAGATCGAGAGTTGTATCGAGGTAATATTATTGCGTATCTGAACTTTGGTGCCGGACTGGCTCTGAGATTCCGATCTTTACTAAAGAAATTATTGCCGAAACAAGCGTCTAACTTGTACTCTGTTTATTTTCAGTGTTCTGCTAAAACCTTGCAAAATGTATCGGAAACTTTTTATTATGCACAAAGAGCTGTTTTACATCCTACCACCCCATTGTACAATTATGATACCCAAGAGGTAAAATTTGATATGAATTTTTGTAATTTTTAGTATTCGATCTGTCGGATAATTCATTAAGTTGATATACAATGTTTAGCTCACAGAAGAATGTAAAACTGCTCTCCAAAGGATTTTTAAAGTACGTATACATGTATATGAGATGTGAGTCGTTTATTACACGCTTATATTTATTATCACAAAATGTCAGATATGTGACTTGGATAACGATGGTCTACTAAACGATATGGAGCTGAATGCATTTCAACAATGGTGCTTCAACACTCCATTGCAGCCGCAAGTCCTGGAAGATGTGAAAGCTGTGTTATCGAAAAATATTCAAGATGGAATCTGCAACGGATGCGTTACGATGAAAGGTATTCTCCTGCTGCAGTGTTAAAAATATCGATAAGATAAAACGTTTCTTCTGTGTACAGGTTTTATGTACCTCCAGTGTTTGTTCATACAACGAGGAAGAAACGAGACTACTTGGGCTGTATTAAGGAAATTCGGCTACGATAATGAGCTACAAATGTCGAAAGAATACGTACATCCACCGTTAGTAGCGAATTAATGAAGCAATCAACAAACAACATTTTATTTTATAGTCTACTAACTTGTTTACACGTTGAACAGATTAAAGGTGCCTGCTGGATGTACAACTGAGTTGTCTCATAAAGGTCAAGAATTTTTAAAGTTATTGTTTCTGCAACACGACAGAGATTGTGACGGTGCTCTATCGCCATCAGAATTGGATTCGCTATTTTCAAGGTGCCTAACTCCACCGTGGGGTGACGAGTACAAATATACTGTCCCAACCAATGAAAAGGTCCGTTTCATTATTTTTTGACTCGTTCGGTAATCGTTTTCCGGCGTTCTTGTAATTAATTCGTGGTTCTAACGTTCGCAACAGGGATGGCTTACGTTTCAAGGCTACGTGTGTCAATGGGCGCTATTAACTCTTACCAATGTGCGAAAAGCGTTAGAATATATGGCATACCTAGGTTACAACATGTACAATAACGAATGTCAGACAAACGCGTTTCTAGTCACCCGCGAGAAGAAGCTGGATCTGGCGAAAAAACAGTCGAGCAGGAATGTGTACTGTTGTCACGTCATTGGCCCAAAGAGTAGCGGAAAAACGACATTATGCAGAACGTTTATTGATCCGAAACTCGAGGTACATGCAAATACACCTGTATATTTATCGAGGACAAGTATATTGAACTACGAATGCAATTGCAGAAATTATCCGACAAGGCGGTCCCATCGAATGCGCACGTAACAGTGAACACGGTACACGTATACGGTCAAGAGAAGACAATAATCTTGCGGGATATAAATATAATGAATGTTCAGGATGCTTTAACCCCAGCACAAATTCAATGCGATGTCGCAGCTCTCGTTTACGATGCTAGTAATCCGAAATCGTTCGAATATATCGCACGAGTTTATATTGTAAGCGTTTTTCAAACGATTCGCGCTTTCAGCGATTCGGCTCTGTACGAATAATGATTTCCTTGTTCCAGAAATATTTTGCAGATAGCAAAATACCTGTTCTTATCATAGCAAATAAGAGCGATCTTTCCGAAGTGAAACAAGAGTACTTGCTGCAGCCAGTAAGTTTTTGCAATAAGTACAAACTGATGCCACCGCAACCGTACAGCATTTCCCGTACCGTACGACGTGAAATCTTCGTTAAGCTAGCAACAATGGCAGCTTTCCCGTAAGTTTCATCAACGTGAATTGGTAGACGTAATTTGTACGAGTACGAACGTGCTCCAAAATGATTATCCTGTAAAGCAATCAGTATTTATTTGGAATATTTCCGGGGAGGGATCAATTTCTTCAACGAGTCAAAGAATTACGTTTGCATTTTGTAGTATTTAAGGAGAGTAATATTTATTCTTACGAAATTGAATGAATATTAGATACTAACAGAAATTTCATGTTTAGCCGATTTCAAGGAGCATGGGTATTATTTTACAGAGACAGGTTGGTCTGAATTTTTGACACACTGTAAACATTCGTAAGCTTGAGCAAATCGTGAATCACATACTTCGTTTTTTTCCTCCTTTTTTTTGCTACCATTCATATATCATTGCAAGTCTTACAGAAGAAATGTCGCAGGGAAATGTGTTAGGCGATTTGCTCAGAGATTAGACGTTGCCGCATGATTTGAAGACTATCTTTAACAGAGTCTTGAATCTTTTCAGTCCTTTGAGGCGTATGGTCCACATGTTGCTTGACAAATCCTCATCCACTCAATGGTGGAGTTCTTTTACAAGGTTTTTGTTCGTATTGTAAACTTTTGTTTGTTTCACGGCGTGCTCACGACTTACAATATAAATCGACCCTCGCGACTATATTATTTTTTCTTGCATGAGCATGAAATCGTAATTGAACCTTGGAGTCTTGCCTTGTTACGTATGGTTCCCATACATACTTTTCAATATGATTTAATGTTTTCGTATTTTGTGTGTAATGAAGATGTGATGAGATCAAATATCAATCTAGGATCTAGTCCGTAGGATAGCATTTTGTATTAGTGTTTCATTACATGGTGCTGAAATGCGTACACGTATACATACATGGATTTTTTTTAATCGTACTAAACATTTCGGTGAAATTTTACATGATTGATGCGAGAAATAATTGTTGAAATTTCAGACATATAAATCAATTCGGACTCATGCAAGGGGATTCCATAGTCTGGTGGAAAGCTGGCCTTGGAATTGCTGTCGCCACTGTCGCGGGCTTCGTGGTGATGCGTGTATTGAACACAGAGAAAAGATAGTCTACCATATCCATTTTCTTGCACATTTAACTGCCTCCTTTAACCGAGTATAAAGCCGTCTTTGAGAAACGCGTTAAGTTAATAAACTATGTTCTTAAATCATTCATTTTTTTTATGTGTCTTGCAGAAGTCAACATCCTTATTTACCTTTCTGTTCTTTTTAGCGTGTTCTGTTAGTCGATACTTTCATGCTGCTTGTATTTGATCCGACTTGATCTCATTCGCATATAGCGAAAGGCTCTGTAAACATATGATGCATATTTCGAGGATTTCATTATCTCAAGAATACTTGCAGTGATCTCCAGAGCGATACATTAAATTCAAATGAAAGAAAAATTGTTAGCACATTAGTGTACCTAACGGTATTTCCCTTCGTAATGTCACCTGACTCGGACGGCGGAGCAAAACTTTCGGGAGCAATGGAAGCTGTTTTATTTTCGTCCTGATTGGCCTATGACTCGACGCTGTCTTGCAATTGGTTGCATCACGCAACGCTAGGGATACTATTTAATTTAAACGCGCAAAAATGAAATCAATGTGTCAACAGAATTTAAGTCGTGTCGTCTCCCCTTCGATCTTTTCACGTATTTACGAAATAAAAGGCAAAGGTGATATTTGAACCCAGGGGAAAATATATTTTTAATACAAGTCATTTGTCATGTTCTATGACATCTGCAATACTCTTTGTTTTTCGATTAGATATTTCAGACCATCCACGTGATAATTGCGCAATTATAATGTCAAGTTTGAAACAGGCTCTTACATCCGAAATTGTATATATATACATATAGATGCACAGGGAAAAGGTTGACGTAAATGAATCACACATTATGTAGATCAACATAAGAATCAATTTATTCATATAGCATTCAAAAACAAATTGCTTCTGATTACATGTAACGGATTAGATTTTCATCCCAATGATTATAATTGCATAATACTCTTACATAAAGGTGAATATAATAATTTCAAGTTTCATTTTCTAAAATTTCACCTATCGATCACCTGCTACCTGAGATTTATCTAGGAATACTTATTTAAATTATACCTGAAACAGAGAAGTACGCATTACATATATTGATATGAAATTTTCGGGAATAATTCTCAAAAAAGTTCCTTACTGTGAGAGGCTTTGCACTGGCGAAGAGCTTCGTTGAAACCTTCGCATAAAGAAAGGTCAGACTGGTTTTGAGCGCACTCCAGGAACTGCTTGACTTCCCATGCACAGGCACCGGCTGCAGGTGCAGCGGCTGGTGCATTCTGTCCTGCCACAGGCGCTGCAGCAGGTGCAGCAGCAGTCTCGCTGGAGCCACCGCTGAAGAGCCCAGTCATGGCATGTCCAATCGTGTGACCAACGGCGGATCCAATGGCTACACCTCCAGCAGTAGCGGCCATTTGTCCCATGAGGGATGGCTGCTGAGGTTGAGCAACCATTGGTGTTGATGGTGGAGCATGTGCTGGAGGATGGGCGGCTGGAGCTGGCGCCGCTGCACGAGCGGGCCTAACTCTGCAAATGATACAAAAATGGATTATTTATTAAATATTATGAAGCGTTATCGGAAAATCTTTAACAAAAACAATCGATCAACCACGTCACGTTGACCGTCATCGCGTAACACGAAATGACGTTACGCGTGCGATTTATTAAAAAGAACATAGCTCGGTGATTAAAAGCGAAGAAAAGATACTTACGTCCTCGCTGGAGGAGCAGATGCACGTCCTCGTCGTGGCATTTTGTATAATTTTACAACTTTGCTTCGTGTGTCACTTAACGCGTTCGTTCTCTTACGAGTTTCTCCAAAGACTGCAGCTAAATCTTTAACTTCTCGGTTAGGTTACGCAATCATAGCTTCTACGCAGACGCAGACGCAGACGGAATCACTAGAATTTTCCAGAAATAGAACGAACAATCAACGTTCCCGCAATTAAAGCACACTTCAGACTATTTGGAAATTGGTGGAAATTTGACTAGATAATTATGAAATCGCCTATACAATTCAATAATGTTGCAATAACTTTATCAAGTACCTTATCCGTGAATGTCTTTTAGGCTACTTGGTAAAATTGGATGTATTATTGTTCACATGATTGTACAGCGTATTAATGACGAAGTTGGCAGACATGTGACTTTCTGCGATTATTAAGTGAACAGCTTCTTTATGTAACAAAAAAATTAATCATTTATGCGAGTAGTAATATATCGGCGTTATCGAAAATATCGTTCAATGTTTTAGAAATATGTTATTTTGAAGTAGAAACTTTATACCGATATTAACTACTCGATATTACGAGGATTTCGAATAGTATTGCACGATTTTACGTAAAATATTCCGTTTATAGACACGCTTATATAAATAATTAATTTCTAGAATAATGTGTTTATTGTAACTTGTTTATGATTCGCAATTAAAAATACTGAGTTGCGATGTCGCAACTGAAAATGCTGAGTACGTCATTTTTATTATATTATTATGAAATATCGTATGGTTATCTGAAAAATGCGATAAAAATACATAGATGTATAAGGATTATCATCATTGAATTAATAGTTACTAACCTATAGTGCTTCTTCTAAGATTATCGCTCGTTAAGCCATTGCGTAACTGACAATATTAAAAATATATATGTATGTACATATATGTATTATTCAGTAAAAAAGAATTTTGAGTCAAACTTTATCACTTAGAATTTAAATGTATGTACGAATTTATGTCAATTTCAATTCGGATCATTGTTCTTCTTAAAAAAAAATAATATGCAAGATGGCGCTTCAGATTCAAATTTGTTTCTCCTCCTATAATCGTTATTGCAGTTGATAAAATATTTTCCCAGAAAAATGACTTCATTCGCCATTGGTTTATACATATACATGTACATCATCGGTTTTCTTTTCTTCCAATAACATATTTAAAAAATGAATTAGTACAAATTCAAATAACGCGCGTTAATTTTCCCGCAAGTCTTAATGTTTATTGGAAGTAAAACCGAGCTCTAAATAATGTTTGCGTTGCAGCAAAACATTTTTATAAAAACAACGCAAAACATTTGGACGTAATTGATTACCTAATACAAGTATTTTTATATTTCGTGAAATGAAAAGACGTGACGTCAACGACAGTGAAGTCATGAGAGAGTGAGTTGATAATTTCGTGTATATAGAAGAACGAAACACTGTCGATAAGGTAAGTCTCCGCCCTTCATAATGGCGCTGTTTGCAGATTTTTCCGGAAGATGTACGTGGCGCCACCCAGTGGCAGAATTCTGAACACTAATCGGCTAGAAGTTTGGGCGTTTCGCCACTACGAGGAATGGCGCTATTTGCAGATTTTGCCGGACATTATGTGTGGCGCCACCCAACGGAAGAATCCTGAACACTAACCTGCATCATCTTTTTAGCCTGTATTAAAACCTGCATCATCTTTTAGGCTGGATCAGAGCCTACATAGAAGAGCCTCTTTTAACATAGAAGTAGCATCCACTCTGGCATTATTAGGAATCCGCTGCTAATGATCCAGGTAAGGTGATGCAGGTTCTGGTCCAGGCTAAAAAGATGATGCAGATTCTGGTCCAGGCTAAAAATTAGACTAGGGGGCAGCACTATACCGGGGACACTACAATCTCGGGCGTAAACACTCTCATTTCCTCACTGCTGGTAAGCTAGATCATAGCATTTATCATAAGTTTATGGTCTAAAGTTCTAATGGATCTAGTTGCAACATTTATCGTTCGTCAGAGTAGAGGGCGTAAGAGATCTAGTTCTTGTTAACGATGTCGGTATTTCAGATCGTGAGTCACGAAACCCCAAATGGTGACTGGTCTACTCCTACACCTCGTCAAAATAAGATGATTTCTTAGCAATAGTTAATTAAAAATTAAAAAGCCTACAATGGAATGAGACACTACATAACTGGCCAAATAGAACGATAACACTACAATAAATCGATTGATACGTACAAAAAAATCGAAATTATTTTACTGTTATTATTTTTCATCATCCGTCCACATTATCCCGCCAAAACGATCCCCTCTCGCGTTTATTTCGCCCTGTACTATTATGCTAACGTCAGCGGTAAGTACTATAGCGGTGGTGTACAGTCAGCTGACTAGTGGGGGAACCGGCTAATCGGTGGAGGGGATTATGCGACTCCTGGCGGAGAAGAACCTCGTCACGCCTGCATTATATTATAAACAAAGAGGCGTGACACCGATGCATCGGCACTGCCGACACCACCACCACCGGGGAATAAACGTGGATTTTCTTGGATCGAATCGAGGGTAAAGAATCGAATCAGATAGAATCGAAACGTAAACAGTTTTTTTTCGTGGAATGACCATACTTCTGCTGGCGGATGAGTATCGACCGAGGATCGACTTTGATCGTCTGGAGATCGACGTGGATCGTCCGTTTGGCGGTGAGTGCGATTGTTTTTGTATGACACGCACGTGACCTGACAAGTGTTTTCCGGTAGCCGATAAGAGGACAGAGGGTACGCGTGTACTTTCCATTAGGAATGAATTTTGGGCGATCGAGGCCTGCAACAGAATCGAACGCGAGACGCTATGTTTATAAACAAAGCGTCGGACTTGATTCGTCGCGCCGAGAGAAAACTTTGACATTTCAATATTTCGGCGTGCCTGTTAGCTTCGTTATTAAAACGAGTCTGTTCTGTCAGTTGGAAACTGACGTAATATCGGATGACGACGATGAAACATCGAGCGTGTGTCCCCGCGATGACGATACCCTGACAGTTTCGGATCGAACTGTTTCTCGATAGATCGCGGGAAACTCGGAACGGAAGTGTTAAAGGGACCAGCGGAACCGGGCGGAACCTGCACCAATTTCGTCCGGTGGAACGAGCAAGTTCATGACACGCGTTACTATTGTACGTGTGTTTACATTCGCCGGATTGAAGTCCAGCCGGTATACATACATGCGTACATACATATATATAGGTTCAGCGAGTCTGACGTCGCGTCGCGTCGCGTCGGATCGAACGCGCAAACAAGACGTTCGTTCTCCAGCTCTTTGTCGATCGTTTCTTCGACCGTTGAATTTGCACCAACCATCCCTGCGTCGCAACCGCCCAAAATTATTCTTCCCGGTAACGTAGACGCGGCGTAGCGGATCTCAACCGCGGAATTGCGCACTTCTTTCATGGCGCCGTGCCAATTTCAAAGTTCAGGTACTTGAGATCGACACGCGCCGCCTGGATCCGGCCGCACATTCGAATCAAAATTACTTGATCGAGAATATTTCTCACATCCATCAATTATTACACGGCAAAAGTACTTAAATGTTGCTTGTAGACTCGAAATTTGTCACAGTAATTATGGTACCTGCAGAATAAAATTGGCTTATACTAAATGCTAAAGTGTATTATTTGCGTTCCGTGGTAATATTGTCACAAGGTATCCGATGCTTGTAACTGAATCATTATTAATGATTCAGATATAGATCACACTTCTGGGAGATAAGATACAATACCGATCCGAGAAACCCGACGAGTTTAGCTTCGGAATATTTGAATTCAGCATCCCCCTCCCCTCTGTTCCCACAGGTAATGACGAATTTCCATGAATAGGTGTAAGAACCGAACGTGCGATGAAACTTTTCTGTTACAAGTTGCAGTTTCTTAGAAAAAGAGGATACACCGAGGAAACTGCTCTGATATATAGCGCTGTGCGATAAAAAAATTTTCGTTGCGCATTATTTTCGTTTATTTTCAATCGAGAAAGTCTGAAATAAACAATGCATACACGATTGGTCAGGTGACCGATTCTAGGAGTTACACGTGTGCTTCCGTAACGCGGTTATTCTTACGAAATCCATTCCCCGAATCCAGAGCAGGGAAAAGCGCCCGTGAAACTTGACCTCGACAGGTTATCGCGTAGGGCAAACGACCTTTAACTCCGCATCAGGGTTCAGTAACCATAAAGATGTTTCCAGAGGAACGCGTGTGACTTTTGTTCGAATCACTCTACCACGTCTTTCGACGAACGGTTACAGCGACACATTAAAAATGAGAGTTGAAAGAAATAAAAAAAAAATAATAACATTACTTGACAAATTCCCGATCATTTCACCGAGTTTAGTGGCGAATCGTCGAGAGCCACCCGCAGATAAAGAAAAAACGAACGAGACAATTCGAGGCATTTCGTATCGGCCGCAGTCATTGTTTAATTATCAGCAAAGCGACGAAAAAAAAAAGTCGACGCTTAGTGCGCAGCAGTTCGGTATCGAAAGTCCCAGATGGAACGAAAACTTGAGTCACGGAGCAAACTCTTAAGACGTATTAGCCCGATACGGCTTATATTTTTTATCGTAAGCTTTCTGTAGACTTTGATGACAAAGTGCGTGAAGACTGCGTACATGTGCAGTAGTTGCGTACTCCTTAACCCAGACACAATCGATGTGATTTTATCTCTTGATTCGCAAGAAAGAGCGTGTCCCCAGAATGTAGATGTAAATCCGCAGTTTTAGTTCAGTTAGAAAAATTCTAATGTACCGATCCGAGAAAAATATAAGACACCGAATGAGAAATTTAAAAAATTTGATAGCGCCAGATCGAACTGAAACACCCTATATGTGGAAACGTCTGTTTACGTGCACACTGGCACAGTGTGGTGGCCGAAGCTTGCACGTGAGAGAGCTGAATCGAGGACGAAGACGTTCGAAATGAGGAAAAGTAACGGGGCGAATAACGGGTTGAATTTAACGCATCTTGCCGTTACGAGCTCACGTTTGTCAGCTCAGTCGTTAGGTCACTGTAGATCGTGCAACAACTGTGACCGGCTCCACGTGGATAATTCTACCGTATTTCGATCACGGAAGACCTACTTCCGGTGTAGCACGACAACAATTAGTTCCGAAGTACCGGCGACCAAGTCGAATTGATCGGTAATTACGAATACCGACTTGACCGACTATGAACGTTAGGAAAAACAAATTAGGTCCAGTCATCGCAACGCTGGGAACACCGTTCTCACGTTTCAAGAAAACAGCCTTTTCTACGAATGATCTAACGCAATAACGTAATACCGTTGTTTCCGGATATTCGATATTTCCCATTTCGCAGGAAGCGCGGTCTGATTACGTAACAAAAGTAGAATAATCTACTTCGAGTTTTCCTCGACGCGTACCCGAGGAATTCCACGTCAGAAGTGCGAATCGATGAGATCATCCGAGCGTAGGAAATGCAAATCTTACTCAGTAGATACGGATTGTACCAGTCAGGCAGGGCACTGCACCTATGATAACATGGGCAAGCGTGGTTCTTGTCTAGGATAAAATGGTATTCGAATCCCCGAACTGCGCGCGGCGGCTTAGAGGATTTTGTGTACCCTCTCTGTGGGCACTTCCTAGCCAACGATATTTAGGTTCATTAAACTCTAACTTATCAAATTTGTTTCTTATCGCAAACGATTTAATCTTGAAACGGTCCTGAAATATTCGAGTCCACAGTATTCGTCTGTTTAGATTTGATCAAATGATATACAAGAACCAGAGATTGGGCATGAATCATCAGAATTTTGAGTGCGATCGATGCTTGCGATTCGAAAGAATGAAAAAAAAAGAAATGGAAACCGTAGAAGCGACTCGCAGCCGCGAACACGAACGCCGCGGCATATAGCTCGTAGGATTTCGACGGCGCAGGTCCGACGATCGACGCGGTGGGAGAGCATCTCGGATCCTTTGTGGGGGATATATCGCATAGTGGGAGATATGTTGGGTAGGAGCGGATTAAACGGCTGGAAGCACGGGCGCCAGCGCGTATATACCGGCACTAATGGCGCGTTTCGGCAAACACGCGTTCCAAGCTGCGACGATCGTTCCGTTCACTCGCGGGCCGAACTTCTGAACGTGTTTGTCCGAGCACCGCGCGATGACTCCGTCTAATTTAAGAGTGTGCCGCCAGAGCACGCGATCGCTAGAAGGGCTTACATAAGTTTCGCGCGGTAACAACGATCGCCGTGAGTGAATCGTAATTCTCGTTTTCTTTTTCCTCCGTTTTTTTTTCGCTCTGTTTTGTAACCTCACCTTGTACATTCTTGGCAAAACCGATCGGAAGACCAGTTTTTTTTTAACGACATTCTGCCACGACGAAGCTCGACACTCTCTCGTTTCTTACCCACGAGAACGAAACGAAACAGAGTCGCCGGCTTCGGGGTTCCGCGCGGATTCGCGTGAACAACCATGACACAAAAGTTGAACGGTGTTCACCGATAACCACAGCCGACGAGCCACACCAGGACGAGGATCGTGTTCCGGCAGACGAAATTTCGGACTTCGAAGTGTGTCGCGTACGAAATCCAACGTCGGTGACCCAGAAACCGTTCGCAGAGTGGTAACTTAATCATCGCAACGGGACGAATCGCGCAACGGTGCCAAGAAAAAAAAACGATCCAGGGATCGAGGAATGCGAACGTTGTTCTTTCGACTCGGTGCGCGGAGCGGGTACAAGCACTCTTGCGGTCTAGAATCGTACACCCCGACACACCGGGTGAGACGGTGATGGTTACGGTTACGGTTACGAAATTCGCGCGACGGAACTGGATCCTTCCGTTCAAAGAGTTTGCGCAAGCCTCTACGGTACGCTAGAAACTGTGTGTTTACTGAAATTCGAAATTGATCGTCGCGACGATCGAACACAGGAAGAGGAAAGGGAAAAAGGAACGGGAAAATTCGAATGCGGCGCGCAGATATTTCCGACGGATCGACCGCGTTCCATGGTGTTCCGTTTCTATAGTTTGCGTGATCCGTGCCAGAAGCGAGAAGACGCGCCGATCTCGCGAGTCCTGTCTATAAAGCTGGTGGTTCAGGCCCGCCGTGGAGTTGACGCACTGGCCGCGATCGTTGCAAGATAAACTCGTGTTTTTTGGAACGCACGCGGTCGTGCTCTGTGACTCGGAATTCGCGTTGATTTTCGACGGGTCCGGAAACTAGACGGGAATCGCGCGTCGCGTCGGTGGTGCGGTGAGTTAAACAGGAATTTATAGTGCAGTGACTGAAACACGCGGTGAAGATGGAGGATGCGGAGACAAGATTCGCGCCGGGATTCAGCGTGTCCATGCTCGTGCTCGCGAGCACGTTATTCCTCGGCGGAGTCGTCCTCGTGATTGGCTACATCGTTAGCCGGTTGTCACGGTCTAACCGAGCCTCGGATACACCGAAAAGTAAGCTACCTGCCATTGACAAAATTTCACTATGTCCGTCGGGTGCACGCAGGTATAGGTTCCTGGAAAGAAATCACGCTTGCGTGTTCGCGCCGCCGCCGCCACCGCCGTTACACGATCTTCTTTTATTATCCGTGCTTTTTCACTTGCGGATCGAGAGATAATAGAAACATTCGATAGATATCGTGCTTCCGACGTTCGTTTCGTCTACGTCGCACAAAGCATCGACCAATATACATATATATATTTTTTCTTTCTTGCTATCCCGAATCGGTTTCGTCTCGGAATTCGTTCACTCGAGAAACGTTTTAACGAATTTTCATCATTGATCCTCGGCGAATTTCTCATTCATGAATGAGACGATCGGCGTCGGCCGATGGTAAACTATCCGAGCACGTTGCTCGCGCACCGCTCGAATATTTCCAGTGAAAATTCTGCTGCCCTCGGGCCCATTCGATCCGCATGAATTAAATCCGTTTAAACGCGAACGGATCCGGCTCGCGTGCTCCCGATACTTTCGCGAAACCAATGTATTGATTCATTCATGGTTCGGTTAATGCGCGAAGAATTGGCGGGAAATTACGGTTTCGCGAACACACGGGTACTACCGACCTACCCTCGCATACCTATCATTACCGGCCGGAAGAATTATGTTCGAGCCGGACGATAAAAACACGATAAAATCTTGAATATGTAAATGATATATTTACACGGCGTTCTTCGTAATTCAACCGACGATACATGTACACTAATTTCTGGAAATTTACCATTTTTCTGTCGACAATCTGATAATGTTCGCGTTTCGAGCATTTTACTACCATATCAGACAATTACTTCCGTTAACGATTATCAACGTCAATTATCATTAATTCATCAATTCCGATCGTTATCATCAATTCCGGTGTAAACTAGCGGACCGGACAAATGTTCTTATATGTATGGGTGACTAATATGAAATACGATTTGATGATCGCAATTCGTCTTCGGTAATCGAGCCCGCTCGAAATATCAAAGTGGCACGAATGGTTTTGCCGAGTAGAGTGTGGGGTGTACAGAAAAGAATAGACAAAGAGAAGAGGAGGGGGCAACGCGAGGTATGGGGTGAATCAAACAAGACAAAGAGGGAAGAGCAGCTGCGTCAGCACGCAATATTTCCTACCGGAATATGTACACTGTATACTGTATTACGGTATGCTTAGGCGTTCAATTTGTTCCAGGTGTTAAGTCTGTGACTAAAATTGTCACATTTTTTGCTCCGTATTATCGATTTTATGAATTCTGGCGCCAGAAACGTGCTTCAAGTTTTTGGCTTTATTTCGCAGAGAATCAAGACAAAATATAGCTCAATTTGTAGCTGGAGATATTTTTTGGATTTCATCCAGAAAACTGATCCAATGGCATAAAAATGCTTGGATTCCACGGCACGCGCGTCGTCAATTTTTGGCCTACTTCTAACGCTTATGTTACCAAATATCTGCATAATTTCGTCAGCTGATGACCAGCGCGCGCTAGATCGTACCTTCCTCTTTCGAACGAGCCCTTTCCCAGCGAGAAACATTCTCGTATAAGCACGAAAAGTTGAGACACGTGAAACCATTTTTCGCCTATTTTTGTCGGTAACGTGGTCGCTCTACCTTATCGCGAATCTACGGAGTCTTGGCTCCGAAGGTTATATTTTTTGAGATTTCAAGGTGTTCGAAGTTTCTTTTAATGGAACGATGTATTTTTATTATCGCTACATGGTAGCCGAGGCCAAGATGAATCCAACGACCTGTAATGTTATGACCTTCGCGTGACCTTTAGTACGAAAAATTCAAAAAAGTAGGACACTTGATGTAAACAGTGAAATAACGATGTCCCTCTAGGGTTTCAAGAAATGTTTTTGAACCTTGACTAAGGACTGTAAACACGCTCACAATAAATTGTAAACACATACAAATTCTCCATTCGGTGACACTAAACGGTACGTTTAAGTAATTCATCGGGATTTACTCGATTGTGAAAGATAACGCTGCTTCTCTGAAACGATGGTGTACAACAATGCAGAAAATGATTTTAGTTTATGGTGAGGCCAGAAATTGACTCAGCACAAGCGTCTCAACTGTACGCGGAAAGATGCCGTGGGAGAAATCATCCTTCTCGACAAAGTTTTGACTGCATAGTTCAATTGTTTTGCAAAACGGGGATCAACTTTTGGCCTACTTCGAACGCTTATATTACCGAATATCGAACCTTCCTCTTTCGAACGAGCCCTTTCCCAGCGAGAAAAGTTTAAGGACGAAAAGTTGAGGCGCGTGAAACCATTTTTCGCCTATTTTTGCCGGTAACGTGGTCGCTCTACCTTATCGCGAATCTACGAAGACCGGGCCCTCAAATATCACGCGTTTAAGCGATTAATTGCGCGACAAATTAAATATCGCGAGCTTCGTTCCTCGAGAGGATAGTCGTGAAGGTAATATTGCAAATGGAAATAGGATTTCTCGGGGTTTCGTTGATTTTAATCAGTTTAAAATTCGCAGTCTGGATTTCAAGATTGAGAAGCACGTTACTCGCGCACGATGATAGACGCGAATGGAAAAATCTTGCGATCGGTGGGAATTTTGGCAGATAGCAGCGTGAAAGTCGCGATCTTGAACCTGGGAACGCGTTCGGTAAGTTTCGCCGTTGCGCGCGCGCGATTATCGAGCGTGTCGATCGCGAGCGGAAAACGTGGCCGTCGCGTCGCTCGCTAAATCATCGTGGCCACCATGAATTTTGCTTCGCTAGGAGAAACAAATTGTCTGGCGGTCGCGGGTAGATTACAGTTCCGTGTGCGTGCGTGCATTCGGCGCAAAGAGACGGGGAGTAGGTACATAGATGCGCACGCACACGAGCGCGCGCAACGAAACGGGCACCCTTGCGTATAAATAAACCGACGACGCGCGTGTATTTATACGCGCGTCTCGCGTGCGTACACGTGTACTTGCGAGGAGAAACGCTCTCAGGGCCGTACACCGGACAAACACGCGGGAAGAATGGACAATCGCTCGACGACCATACCCGATCCATCGAGGTCTCTCCACTAACCCTGGCAGGAACGTAATCCATCAAAATGGTTAATGCCACTGGCATTAATGAGCAGACGATTTGCTTAATTTCCTCCTCGACCTTTTTGCTAGATGCTCTTTCCTTCTAAAATGTTTAATTGACCGGTTCCCGTCTTGACGCAACACATCCGACCGACAGCTTCTTTCAGTTTATTTTCCTTCTCCTTGCAGAGTCAGCAACTTTAAATCATTTATTTGCCCGGGTAGCCGTGGAAAAAGACACACGACTCGCATCAGAATACCGGGCCTTACGAATTCGAAACAAGGCGGATCGAGACGACCGGTGTATCGCTAATTCACTTCCGCCAACTCGATCTTTCTTTTTTTTTTGTTTATCGATCTTATACTTTAGAACGCGACATTGCTTGCAAGTAGAAAAGCGCGCACTTTAAAACGCTTATCGTTCACGAAATGAAGATTAGGCGTCAGTATAATCGTATTCGAGTCTTGCGATTGTTTCGAAATCCTCGAGATCGACGTCTCGGAGTCGAAGTTCCCGCGGCGATTTAAATTTGTCGCAGTGCGCTACATTTTCCGGGCGGGTGCGACAAAACACACGTCCCTGAAAACGCGGGACACGCACCGCGAGTAGTGCACTGACCGCGCGCGGCCAATTATTTCTATTTGTCGCAGTTGTTTTGCTTTTTCCGTTGAAACGAGAACAAGGAAGGAAACGGAGAAGAAACGTAAACGCTAACCGGCTGTTTATTCGTCCAGTCTTTCGCCGCGTAATTAGACAAACTGGCTAATCATTTTTCGGCGCGCACAGCGACCGAGTTGGCTCGACATTGTTCGTAAAGAACATTAAAAGCACTATAGAGAGGAAAAGTTTTGTTGGCCAGAGCGAAAACGCGTTATTCCTTGGATTTACATAATCCGGTTCAAAAGGGGCTAGGAGTTCGCGACCCTTTGATAAATCCTTCCTCACGGAATTATCACGAAAACGGCCCTAACCGTTCGCGTCCAATTATGTGTGTACACGTACGTATCAGTGGTCGTGTCATTCGGGTGATCGTCGCGTCATTAAAAAAGCACGAGCGATAAGCTATCGCGTGCTCGGTAAGAACCGAGGTAGCCAAACGATACCATTATTTTCGGTTTTCTTCGTTCCGTGTTCGATACGATGTTTCAACGGCCACCCCGGTGACCCAGAAACGATAGGAAAAATTTCGGCTGCTGTA
Organism: Halictus rubicundus; assembly: GCF_050948215.1. Lineage (NCBI taxonomy): Eukaryota > Metazoa > Arthropoda > Insecta > Hymenoptera > Halictidae > Halictus > Halictus rubicundus. The sequence goes on along the minus strand of NC_135156.1, from coordinate 18,527,033 downwards.
GCCGTATTTCACATTGCCATATTTCCTGCTCTTCGGCCAGATAGCACGGCGGTACGCGTAATAAAGGTCAGCAGCTGAGAGAACATTTTCTGTGAATGCTCGGAGATACCATCTCCGGCGTAGAGGTTCTCAGATTTGATGGTCGAACGGTAGATTACTTGACCGTTTCGATCAAGACGTAAATGGAAGGCGATCAATCGGACGCGTATTACGCGACCAAGTTCCTTGGCGCTGAACTCGCGTTATAGTAATCGCCGTAAACGTAGATCACGGACCGCCGTTGAGACGCCACGTAAACGCTTGGATGTTTACCTTGCTGTATTGTGCCGTAGAACTGGGTTGAGGTTAGGTCCATTTTTTATTCTTCCCCTTCTACACTCGGGAACTTAAATACGACCTCACGGACCACGACGCCACAGTGGACGATTTAAAAAAAAAATTGCGACAAAATTAATGTCGCCCAAGAGCTCAATTTATTGGGATTGTCGCTTCGATAATAATATTAACCATTTGCACTCGAAGCTATTTTAACTCCAAAACGAAACATTTCTTCCGATCTAGAATATTTTCCTTCTATATATATATTTTTTCATGTTATACATACAAAAATGGTGTAATTTGCTCGTACAATACTGAAGTGTTTAGTGATTTACTAAATACAAACAAATTTAATAAAGTAAAAAATATTTTGAATAATGATACAGCAATTTTCAGTGGCGCCTTAGAGTCGCCATTCGAGTGCTAAGGGTTAACACTAAACCTACCAAACACAAAACGTATAAAAGTGAAACGTCTTGTAGAAGGGAGAAGATTGAATATCTGCTGAAACAAAGAAGTCAATTTAGTAATTTCCTATGAAACGGTTTATATAATTTCAATAATCGTTAGATAGAAAACTGGCCATTTTGACCGTGGTAGGTTTAATGTCAAACATCCTTTTAACATTCATAAATAGTTGTATCTTTCTTTCCTAGTAAATAATAATTGGTGGAAATTACAGAGAAAATACTCGAAGTTGTTGTTTACAACTTTTTTATGTGGGTCAGTGTTGAAAATTTAAATAATACGTTTCGTAGATCTATGTCAATGATATGTATCCTGAAAATTTTCAACGGTTCAATAAGCGACAATCGTTTGAAATTTTCATTTTTTAAAGAATTTTCAAATGACCTTGAAAACGCCACCAAAATAAAAAACTGATACTACCCACCTCTTTCCCCCTCGAATTCCTTGGACAAGTGTTTTACACTTTTTTAAATATCTTTCATACTTTTCGAGATATTCGGCCGGAAAGTTTTCAATCGATCACCCTGTATGTATACAACAATATGGTAGTTCGCGAGAAGCGCCTGCAAATTTGATGTTTTCCAGTTCACGGTTCCCTTAATTTTCGATCAACCGATCGATTAAGAATCGATCAGTGGAAGAAAAATTGCCAGTGGCAATCATGCTGGGCATTTTCCCGTTTTCCCTAAGCCTATCCCAGCTTGTCCACCGTGGAGGTGTGGGACAGGTAATAGGCTTCCTGCATGCAGTGTGTGCAGGTATACGGGAGAACCCCCGAACGGACTATGATGGACGGATTTATGATACGACCCTGCCACTTCTTCCTGTCACCGAAATAAAGCAATAAATCTCTCGTAACTAACAAAGAAGACACGGCCGTATCGTAAAAACCTAGACTATATGAAACTCGTCGTTGCAACACCTTCGAAGCAAAATTACCACGCTGCGGATGTTTATGCAATTTTCAATTTTCGTAGTCAAATTTTAACACTGAACCTACCACGGCTGGTCGAATTGACCTTTTCAAACTTCTGCGTACTATTTCGTACGGTAGAACATGATCACATCGCTATTTATCTTTACGACTTTCCTTGAAGTATGTACACAATGTATTTTTCATTATTCGTTTCTCGTTTTATTTATTTCTTTCCGAGAAATGTTTGTAGCCTGTCCTACTTACGGCGGCCGGTCGATTTGACCGCACGAGATCATATGGTATTTAAATAGCTCTTCTAAACCTGAACAATCGAAAACCTAAACATAACAAATTTTCAATGTAAGCTCAAATAAAAAATTTGCAACATACAACTTTTAGTATTTTCTCTGCAACTTCAATTGCAATTTTTCTAAAAAAATTTGTTCACTTTATGTGGCAAACCTATTGTGCTAACTTCTTTTTAAAAATGCAAGTCGTATGGTCTAATATCGACAAAGTTATACGATTTTTAACACTTTGAACGCCAAACTAGAAACCCCAAAAATTCCATAAAATCAAAGTAAGTTATTGAATGAAATCAAAATTGCAAAAAATTAACCCTTTGCGCTCGGCACTATTTTCAATGAAAAATTTAATTTTTCTTCCGTCTTACAATATTTTCAATTTATTCAAACGAAACTGATCCGATTTCTACAAATAGTATTTGAATGTTTAGTAATCTATTAAATACAAATATTGTAATGTAACAAATATTTTGTAATATTTTTTGTAATTTCTTTGAAATAATGCCACAATAATTTCTGGTGGTGCTTCAGAGTCACCATTCGAGTGCTAAGGGTTAAATGTACGATACTGGGTAATCCTCCAACTTTCTTGCATGTTACAGATCCTAATTAAGTTTACTACAATGAATATATCAACGTAAAAATTCATTTTAAAACCGGCACAAATAATTCCATCAGCCACCTATGGCTGACGTGGCGTTCAACGTGTTAAAAGCTTCCGAATATTAGTGGGAGTCACTGCAAGTATATTCATAATCCTCAGTTATTATCACATGCTTCTTGTTAAAATTTCGAACCTTCAGCCCCAAACTCCTTATTTTCTCATTGTATAACTCATTGTATAACTGTGATTCAGCAGACCCGAAGCTTTCACAGTCACGGTGAGGTGTAATGTGTACTAGTCCGTGTTCAAAGAACGGCAAACGAATAAAAGTAATTTCCTTAATCCTCCGTATTCCGGGGTCATTCTTGACCCGCCGTGATAGCGGCGGGGATCAGCTGGAGCGAGCGTCAACACGCATTACGGAAATATCTGTGTGGGTCAGAAATGACTCCGGCATAGGTAGGTATAGAACTAAGAGAAGTCCGAGGGTTAATCATTTAAGCGCAACGTTTAAGTAATATTCATAGAACCGTGCGATCAGTTAATGACGAAGGGAATGGAAAAGGAAGGAAACGAGGTATACAATTTCCAGAGAACTGGGGATTTCGAGTCCTTTGAAACCGATAGCTCCGGATTTCAATAGGGGTGTAAAGTTCGTCCGTTTTTGAAGGGTACTTTGTTTACGTCCTTGGCTCGTGGGACAGATTAAGCGAAGTATAAATGATACGGTTTTATGATCCGATTATGTGCCTCGAATGTACGCCGTGCGTTTATGGGTCGTCGGTATATGGCGGTCGGAGGGATTAGCACGAAAAGAAAAGAACTCGCCGCGACTTTACGGGACGAGGTTCAGGTAATCAACGATTATACTCTCCTCCCTGTAACCTGGACACGTCATGCAATTCGGGTCAATACGTCCATACAACCGCTTACCTGCCCTTTCAACAGAAAACTTTCAAAAACCGTTCACTGTTCCAATCAGTCGGACTAATCGCGATGATTTGTTTGCTCCGAATATTCATGGACGCACCTATCTGCGCTCGGCGATCAAACAATGATAAAAGAAGTGTTAGCCCGAGGCTCTGCCAGCCTTGGCGAATTTCACGAACGCCGAATAAAGCCGTCTTATCTTGACATCGTTGAAATAAAAATGTATATTTTTCGCACTTGAGACGTCGCACAGTGGGGTATTTGGCCCGAAAAGCCGGAAAAAAGTCAATTTCAAAAATTTAACGTAAACTGTAATTTTTTTATTGCTCGAAGTTGTTGAATGTGTGTAGAACATTGTACTAAATTGTTTTTATTCATTTGTAAGTTTATGAATGTCTAAACTTAATCGAAAGTCGAGAGATTCTATGACTTGTATTGCCTTTCCAATCATGCTATAACATATCGTACATTTATTAGTGATTTTTACATGCTTTAAAAAAGCTGTGTAATTTTTTGCTTTATGGACATCTTTTAGGTAAGTATGGACTACACTCTCAGACTGTTTTCACTTTTTTATTATACTCATTTATAAAGTTATTAATATTTGAATATGATCAATAATTCAGAAATTATTTTTACAATTATAAGACTTCATTAACGATTTTATTATGGTTCTGAGTGAGTCCCGATGGTCTTTCTGGTCTCATTATATTCGGTAGAGATTTGCGATTCCAAGCTAATAAAGTTTGGTTCCAGATTTGTCCAGATTGACGTTTTATAGCTAATTTAGTATTAGCGTTTAGAAGTGTTTTACGTACGCAAATTAATGGTAATAATTTAAAAATATTCTTAAAATACATATCTACTTATTAAAACATTTCATGATCTACATATTTTGTATTACAATAATAATTTACATCATTTTAACATAATTTACGTGTAAAAATACTTTTTCTAGCTTTTCGGTGCACGTACTCCACAAGCGCCACGATTTTTCAAGGGTTTCCGATAATCTGACGAAAAAAAAGGTTCGAACAAAAGATTAACAGTATTCAGATGTCTACAAATTCCAATACATAAAATTTCGGAAAAAATTTTTTTTTTTATAAAAAGTGAGGATCAATTTAATTTTTTAACTGTTAAGATATATTTTCGATCTCATAATGTTATAGCTGATGTTAAGACGAATTCAACGACCACCTACATTGTGGCATTGAGCCTGTATATAACGCTTAAATAATTTTTTCCGGTTTTTCGGGCCAAATACCCCACTGTGCGTCGCGTCGTTGCAAGCCATTAAATGGCCGTCGTCAATCCTGAAAAAGCATTCGCGTTTTTTTTTTACGGTTCAAAAGAAAATATAAAACTAATCTTGGGTAAACGTCGAGGAATCGCATGGTCTGAGCGCGGTTTCGAGCCGCCAAGGTCGCCGCGGAATGATACACATTTTTTTTGTTTATGCCGTAGTAATTAGCGAATCATCGTGTATATATATATATACGTCACCATTTTTTTTTCTGGCGTTATATCAATGCGTTCGTCGTTACCGCGACCGAGACGCGTCGGCGAAGTCACGATCATGATTGCATAACCGACAACCATCATTACCATTTGGCCGATGTATCGGATGAAATGGACAGGAAAAAACGCAACGAATATGATAAACGACATCGTGTAGCGCCACGTGTGCCGTGTGACTAATAACGCTATCGTCTCGATAACATACACCGGTGTGTACACATCGAATTCGTACGTTTTTCCGAAACCATTACCTTGGTCAACATGCTCGTACGACCGAAACAACATGACACGACCTACGCGTGGCAACATTTTCTTTATCGTGTCGAGTCGCGTGGAATCGAGGGAGGGATGGGGTTGTGGTGGCCATCTTCTTTCACCTTCCTCCCACCTTCCCCGCAGATCGCACGCAATCGCCTACTTGTTGCGCAGCAGAAATTTATTTACATTTAAACGAGCCGTTTCTTTGCTCGTAAATTATTCGATGATGCTAAACCACGATAAAAGCCACGTATCCAGAATTTTTTCTTTCATTCGCGTACATCACGTTTCGTTGCTCGAAACAATAGCAAAAATCAATCCCGGAGATTCTCGCAAAATCAGTGCAACTTCATTAATGAAACCTGAACTGGAAATTGAAAATGTATTATAGGGGAGGCTGTCCTAACCCTTCTGAATTCTAAAGATCCGAATAAAATTATTATTTATTATATGTCACAATAAAAATGAATTTCTAAACCTAGTTAAAAATTTCTGTCGGTCATGTGTGACTGACGTGGCAGTTAACGTGTTAACAATAATGGCACCTCCCGTGCACATCGTGTAGACTTACCTCTAACGCAAGAATGGCGCATCGACCATTCTCCAGCTTCGAATCGAAATTCAGAATGGTGGAATTTGTAATGATAAATAATCGAATCGGTACCGGAGCACCGTGTCGTAAATCGTAAACGTAAAATATGAAGCCTAGAATGGGAAAGGTTTCTTGAAAATTTAAATACGCGGCGCCGCTGTTGTCCCGCGAGACGCAATACATCGCACGTCGAAGACAACCATAATTCTCGCCTGGACACCATTCGTAATTTCTTTGCACGCCCGAAGTTTCGTTCGGCGATTAATTATGCCACGACGTGTTCTCTCTGTTTGCCGCGAGAAATCGGTTCGAGCTTTTTCTGCACCGAGATACAGTCTTTACTCGATATATGTCCGAAATATCGATAAAAGTCGCAGAACTTACTATTACCGCGGGGTATACTCCGTGAGGGGCCCTGAATCAAGGGCACTCGCTGTTGTTTTCTACGTTCTATAAAGAATAGTTCTTTCTATAAAGAATACTATCTTCTAGTCGATATATGTCATATATGACATATTGCATTTTTCCGCATGGGAAAATGTCCTTTTACGGTTCGTGACGTCGTCGGACGTCACGCACTCGAGACTGCACCTCTTCCTGATTTCTTGGCTTTTTCCTCGTTTGACCGCGTCGGTCATACGTATGCATACAGGGTGTCCTGGTGTTGGTGGCACAACCGCGGAGAAGGGTGATTCCACATGAGAAAATTAGTCGAAAATACGGAATAAATTTTTTTTCGTTCGGTCCCTTCTTTTCGAAAAAATCGAGTTTAAAGGTCCATCTTTAGTATAATACATACACTGGCTCACGAAAGTATTCGCACGCCCTTTAACACCAAACCTAACGCCGTCGGTCATTTTGACCGTTATAGATTTTTTGTTTTACAATTACTGAAATTGTAAAGATGCTTTCGTGGGAAATGATTAAATAAATATATATTTAGGAGAGCATGTAGTGTAACACGAACCGCGCAAAATCCGAATAAATTCAATATCGTCATTTTTATAAAACAATGATTTTCACCACTTTTAACTATTTATAGCTCGTGCGTATATTAATCGATATCAATGAAATTTTCAGCACGTGTATAACTGACATAGAAAACGCATATTTTAAATTTTCACTACAGGCTCAAATAAAAAAGTTGCAAAAGGTGTCATTTTTATTTTCTCATGTAATTCTTACCGATTACAATTTTCTTCAAATTTTTTCGCACGTCATTCGGTAAACGAATTCTTCTAATTGCTAAAACAAAAATCAGATCGTTTGGTTCAATTTAAAAAATGTTCTACTGTTTTAAAGGGCGTTCGAATATTTTCGTGAGCCTGTGTGTGTACATACATATATGCAGGAAGTCGAAATTGATTACAGTACAGTGCTGAGCAAAATAGAATTTGAAATAGAAAATAGTAAATAGTTAATTTTATTTTTAAAGCATACGTATAATCATGCAAATAGATTATTTTATTTATTGTATTTATTTACTATATGAAAATAGTAATTTATTTGGAAAATATTGAAAATAGCGAGACTTATTTTGTAGAACTGTGTAAAATACTATTTCAAATAGTTGATAGTAACTTATACTTTTCTGATATTTTCTGATATTTATTCGTAATTAAGCTAGAAATAATACTTTGTTAACTATTATAGTTTCTTATGTTAAACATTACTATTTATAATATTAACTATTTGCTCAATTTATTTTCATTGTAAACATTTTATTTGCTGCAATTGTTCGTTCTATTTAAAGCAGTATTTTATTTGAACCACATTAAATTATACTATTTAAAACAATATTTTAAATATTTTCTCTCGAAATTTTGCCCAGGTCTGTCACAGTTCCTGCTGGTTGAATAGAATTATAGTTCGCGACACTGTGCACCGGAGCGGCCTGATGCGGAGTGGGGGTAGGGGGTTGGGGGTCGCAATGTTTCGGTAGAGGGCTGATTGTTCACCCCGAAAACATTAGTATACCTGTTGCGCAGGTCAAATATTATAAAAGGGCGGTCAAGTGCTTGGTCGACTTCAGTGCACGTGAAATCGTCTTACGATCTACATCTGCGCTTGTCAAAATTCCTTGCTTTTCAACATTTTCTGAGTTTCAAAGTTATCACGTAGTATCTCGTACACAGTCGACTACACGTGTCGCGCCATCAGTGCCGTCTACATCGCTGCATACTGTTTGTGTGAGCGTTCTCTTTAATATCGGTTCAGTGGAGCAATATATCTCGTCAATTAAAAATCGCTTATTTCGCGTGTAACGACAGTCGTGTTTATATCATTCAGTTCGTGTCATTTTAACTCTTTGCACTCGGCGGTATTTTCATTCTAAAACTAAACTTTTCTTCCGTCCTATTTTCATTTTATTCATTCGAAACTGATCCGCAAATTTTCTAACGTAACAAATATCTTGTAACATTTTCCGTAATTTCTTTGGAACAATGCCAGAACAGTGGCGCTTCAGAGTCACCACTCGGGTTAGTACAGAAAGTAGGAGTCGAATACGGTAGAAAAAGTTTAGTATGGAAAAAAAAACTGGAAATTTTGCAGTTTTTAATTTCGCTCGCGTGTTTCTTACTCGGTCAGTGGTTCGAAAGGGGGGCCCGAAGTAGGGATAGAATTTCGACAGCTAGGGTCTCGAGATCTGTTTCACAGTTGCGGAGAGTTAGTGGAATAGAGAATAGTGCAGCAGAATGTGCAGAGTCGTCACGTGGCTCGTGCGCCGCGCCGCGTTCCCGCGCACACAGTGTTTTCCTGGCGATGTTTTGCTTCCCTCTCGCGACGATAAGGTTAGCTCGTTCTCTGCAACCAGATGAGATACGGGAGAAAAAACGTAGGTTCGAACGTAAATGCAGAGGCAGTAGCTACGCGCGTACAATGCGGTGTGGTTGCGTCTGCTGGTCTCGGGCCGTGTTTCATCGTAAATAGAATCATCGCGGAGGGGATTAGGCGCGCGTGCATAGGTCCTACGTGGCTGGTTCCACGTGACCGGTGTGTTCCGTCAGATTTGAATTCGTGCTTGCCCCCCCCCCCCGTAACCGTGAACGATTCCTCGAGTGTCTCTCGTGTCAATAATTTAATTATTTTCCATTTAATTTTCCGGGAAACTATGACGCCGGGGTGCACAGCGAAAAATTTCGAAACGTTTCGGAAACGGGAAACTTTTTCTCAGGTGGTAATCGCCCAACGCAGCTTGCACGCTGTTTTTGTTTACCCGTCCGCCGCCATCTTTGCTTCCACGTGCACAGAGTGATTCAACGGAATTTACGATTAGGCGCGTATCGATTCTTTATCACGGTACACGGGGTCCTATATTCTTTATTATTTATTGTTTATTATTGTTTTGGGCACTTGGTGTACAGGGTGGTTCAAACTCGAGTAATCGAATCTAGCGGCCGGCAATAGGATCTTCGAAATATTGAAACCTTACCGACAGGATGAAACTGGAGTAGACAAGGGATGTCGTCGGGAGTTGTTCGTGCCCGCCTAAATATCCTGTTGCATTCTCGCATTCCGAAACTGTACAGGGTGTTTCAGAATGTTCTGATTTCTCGACTCGGTTCGAGTCTTCTATCAGAAGCGCGGCGTTAACACCGCGTGCGTTAGGCTGATGCAACCGCCTCGTAGATTTGAGCCTTGCGGGAATCGGGCAGGAGCAACGCGCCTTGTCTCTCGAACTGCGTCTAGACGATTGCAAAATATCTGAACGGAATTACGTTAACAGAATAGAGTTGCGTTTCGGTGCACTACTTCATCCCTTGCCGCATGGATCGCTTGTTTCGATATACAGTAACGAGCAAAACTGAGTCTACACTATTTGAAGCAACGTAACTTTTTAAAAATTAGATTTGATTCGTATTTGATTCGCTCGAATAAATTATATCCATGCTGAAAATTTCACCGATATTGGTTAATTCGTTTACGAGTTATAAACGGTTAAAAGTACGATTTTAAGTCGAGAATCGTGAAAAATGGCAATTTTTCCACTTTCAAGCGTTTATAACTCGTAAACGAATTAACCAATATCGGTGAAATTTTCAGCATGCATATAATTTATTCAAGCGAATCAAACACATTTTTTAAATTTTCAATACAGACTCGGATAAAAAAGCTGAAAAAACCAACTTTTACTATTTCTTTTGCGATTCCGACCAATTGAAACTTTTCTCAAAAATTTTTTACACCTCGTCTAAGAAACTAATCCTTCCAACTTCTCGATAAAATTCAAGTCGTTTGATCTAATTTTTGAAAAGTTATGTTGCTTCAAATAGTGTAGACTCAGTTTTGCTCGTTACTGTAAATTTGTGTTTGCAAGGTCATTGAAATGGTGTTTTCTGATTGCAGATGCCGAGTTATCGGAGAAAGTGAAGTGTGAGGATCCGAGAGAGTCGACCAGAGGATCTGTCGCGACTGGACCTGGGTCTACGACAACGGGAGGAACCGGCGCGGCTAACAACAAACGCGCCAAAAATAAGAAGAGACGCGAGGCGCAGCAGGAGTTCACCCACTCGTGGATGGTCGGTGCATTGAAAGGACACACAGCCCCCGTCCTCGACATGAGTTTCTCGAGCAACGGAAAGTTCCTCGCAAGTTGTGCCGAAGGTATGTACAAACAAGCAAACGGAAACGAGTACAGTCAACCCTCGTATAACGCGGAGAAATAATTGCGGATTTCATTTCTGTCAAATTTCATCCAATTCGATTTTGGGTACCAATTATTACCTCGTGTGACCGATGAATCGCGTTATACGAGGGTCGACTGTGATAAATGTACACAAGGTTAACGCACCCGACCAATCACAAAAGTATCCATCCTCTCCGACGTACAACGGCGAACACCTTGGCATTCAAAAATATATTGCTCGAAAATAGTACGTATTTTTCTCGTTGTTATGCTTGCAATACGCAAAGAGAAAAATGCGTCGACTTTCCCCGGTCTCCCGTTCGTTTTTTCTATGCAGTGATTTCTCTATATATGTCGGCGAGGCGTGGGTGATAAGCGTCGCGGAATTATCCCCGCGGAGTAAACATAACACGGGTCGAGTACGTCTCCTGCACGATACACGTCGCCGGCAAGACCCGTGTTGTTGACATACATCGAGAGTTCACTGTATCGCTTACCACTCCGTTCACACTCGCCACGATTTTCATTGCACCGCGTCTCCTCCTGTGTTTGCACTAACGGTTCGATCGTCGATCGAGAAAATAAACGGAGCAACAGAATTTCACGTGGATACTTTTGCGAAGAGGTTGTGGATCGGATCGCGCAGAGGTTTGCTCCAACCGGGTTTACGTAGGCTCTATCGGCTCTCTATAAGCTTCTATAGGGTTTTTTTTTGTTTGTTGTCGTTGTTGTTGTTCGGTGTTTCGTGCACCGCTGGATTTCTGCGTCCGAGTTTTATCGCGTCGCCGCCCGCGTTAGGATGAAATAGTATTTCGAGATAAGCCGACCAAACACTAGACGATCGTGTCCCGTTGGGAGATTAATTTTTCATTCGGTTATCAGACCGTTCGTCTTCTTTGTATGTATTCGATAAACGCGCCATCTCGACAGGGACGATCGGGGGTGGGGGGTGGGGGGTTGGTGACCGTTGTTGTTCGAACGCGGAACGAGCTCGATAAAAGTATTGCGCAACGTTATGCGATCCGACGATAAAAAAATATATCTCTGAATTTGTATTGTCATCAGAAAATTCTGGAGAGAAAGGTACTCGCGTTGACGCACTTTTTTGGTTAGAGTCCGAACGTTTGGGAATTTTCAATTCTAGACGACCTTGACCTTCGGAATCTTCTACAATTTAGAGCGGGTCTGAGTATTGTCGAAATCGAATCTTGGAGGGGGAAGAGTCTCTTAGGAAAGTTTAGAACGGAAGTACCAGGAGAAAACGAGAAATATTTTTCTTGGAAGATTGGGATTATCCTTTGAATTGGACGACATATTTGTCCGCGGGAGGGGTTATCCGTCGAACGACACTCATTGTCCGGTCCGGTCCACGCAAGAATTCCCGTTGTTGCACGAGAAAAGCGATAAAAAGCTGTCGGTGTCTCCGATAGAGCGGCTCCGAGCAGATTCTTCATCGGGAACTTCTCATTCCTATTTGTTATCGCTCGAAAAGCCTTTGCGCTTTGAGCTTTCGTCGGCCCTTTCGCCTTTCCCTCGATTTTCCTCCCATTGTTTTCTCCGCTTGCGCCGTCGTTCTTACCGTTTCGCGTGTTTACCACCTCGAGTCCTCGCACAGTGTCGCGAATGGCCATTCTAGGTGGAAAAAAATCATAGATCGTTGTTTCATGCTTCTTCAAACCGATTGCAATTTTCTGTTAGCTGCTGCTTCCTTGGAATGCCCATTCGGTCCACCGTACGGTGTTGCAAAGATTTTCAAAAATTGTGACAGGCAGGTTAGCAGATGTTTGCAGCTGATTTTTGTCAGAATCCCTTCTACATAGTTTGAACTTGACGCAATAAAAATTTCAAGATGGGATCTTTTCAGACTTTCTAGTTCTGCTCTATTAAGGTCAACTAACCGGCATAGAAAACTGGTACTCAAAAAATCTCTAAAAATTATTGTAAAGGACTTTATTAACGAACTTTGCGAACATTAGTGTAAATATTTACGTATGTTAATATAGAATATAGAAGCTTAAAGATTCGTATTTATTGCTCTGATATAATTTTCTTTAGAACAAATATAAGCGTATGATTTCGCCGTATTTACGGTTCGGAATTTTCACGTATTATGGGTATAATTAAAAGATTCTGAGAGAAGAATATATGAATGTAGTATCTATTTTTTGACGTGACTTTTTTCCACCTAAAATTGCCATTCGCGACACTGTGCTTCGTTATCGCCGCACTCCTCTAAAACGCAGACACCTAACTGAGCAAAAATAAACGGACAAAAAGCTTGTAAACACGTTCATTTTCCTGCTGGGGAATCCGGAATAATTTATTTCAGGATTCTCGGAGGCTAATCACGGAATATCAATTCGACTCGTTTGCATTCGATTCTTGTTTGCTCGATGGGCAATTTGCGAAGGCGTTGAAAACGAAAATAACTTTCTATATCAGTTTCTGGCAATTCGGGGAGAACGTTTATTTAGTTTGCGTGAAGGTGCGCAGTCGTGCAACAACCTGACAACGATCAAAATTTAAAAAAAAAATTAAATATCGCACTCGTCCCGAGCCTAGCGAAAAATTTCAATGTCTCCATTGTTGCTCTTTATGCGAAATAAAAATGGTCTGCATGAATTGCCAGAAACACAATTAAAATTTCATTTTTTCTTCAATACGTTAACTGCCATGTCAGTCACATATGACTGACAGTGATTTTTGTTTAGTAGACTGCGGATGTTTATGCAATTTTTTTTTTAGTTATTTTAAGAAAATGTGGTCAAATAAAATTTTATTTTCTGTGGCACAGTAGCCTTTGCAGATCTGGAATAAATAATAAATTTTGAAAAATTCTACTAAATTCTGTTGAATGTTACGGTTTTAGCATTTTTTGAAAATTTTCAGAAGCTATAAATGCATAAAGATCCGCGGACAACCCGAATTTCATTAAGATCTTTAGAATTCAAAGGGGTTAACGACCCTAATAAATTGACAATACAAATACATCCACGTTCCTAAATTCTTTTAGTTCAATTACCGTTGTAAACTGCACAAAATCATTGGCGTCATGAAAACGCGTAAAGATCCGCGAAATCTAGTGATCAATTTCAATATGGAATCGCGGTCGACGTCTCCTAGAGAAGGTTGACTCTCCCCAGCAGGGAAAACACGGTTCTCACCACCGTCGGTACAGAGCGAGACGAGACGAAACGAAACGAAAGAAAACGAATCGGCTCGACTCGTTATCGGACACCAGCTTTACTCGTTAGTAACGCATTTTTCTGCTGGTTGCTTTTTCCGCTTAGTCCTGTCTCGAGCAGCGGCAACAGGAGTAAACGGTCGTCGATGTAGGTCGTTTCGAGTGAAACCGAGTCGTTCGCGCTTCAAACTCTCGAAAAACGTTATCCTGCCCCCGATTACCCGTTCAGTTTTTACGAACGGTCCAGCACGTCGGGGTTTTTCGACTCGAAACGAGAGTCGTTTCTCACGCGAGAGAAATTGACCGTTTTTCCCCCCTCGGTGTTGTTTACTTAGACGGGACGTCGCGTCGCGTGGTACCGGCCAGGAGAGAAAGAGAGAGAGAGAGAGAGAGAGAGAGAGAGAGAGCCTTTCAAAAGCTTTTTGCAACGACCATCGATGAATTCTCTTTTGACCGTGTCGTCGAGCGCCGTCGCGCCGGTTTGAATTTTTTCCGTTGACCGGAAATCGTATAGACCGCCTCGAAAATGGCCGATTTAGAGGATACTCGATTAGCCGAAGGACTGCGGCCGGCGAGTGAAAGTGCAGAAAATGGTGGAAAAATCGCTCGGGCCGAACGACTACTTTCACTATTTCATCTTTGAGATCGGAACGGGTCTACTATCTGCCCCCTCCCCTCTCTCTTTCTCTCCGGAGTCGACGCGGCCCGCGATCGCTTCGATCGCGTTTCGACCGCGCGGTTGACAACAGAGGAACGCCGGAAAAACCGGAGCGATCGAAGGCGAGATCGTCGATCGAAAATCCGATAGTTCCGCCGCCGTGGGAGTGGGGGGGGGGGGGGGGGGGACGCGGTCGTGCCGCGCGCTGCCATTGGTCCCGGTATGTGGGACATCTTCTATTTTCATAAGACGCGTGACGTTAGACTTTGGTTTCGTAACGGACCGCCGTGTAAGGGTTAAGATATTCGGGCACTCGAGAGCGTTATCCTTCGGCGACGCTCCTGCTAAGGTTCGTGGGTGACCCCGTTGGCCATGGAAGATTTTCGTAAAACGCGCGCGAGCGCGTCAGCTTCCCGACGCGCCTCGCCTCGCCTCGCCTCGCCTCGCCTCGCCTCGCCGAGAGTTTCTCTTTTGCCGTTTCTCCGCGGGCGCTTAACCTCGAATCGGGAGACGATTCGCGCGAACACCGTGCTCTCCTACCGAGAACCATGACTAACCGTCTCGATCACCGATCCTCCACTTCTCGGAAGATCGAGCAACTCCTCCGAAATGGAACTTATCCGCGTCGCGGGTGATTCCCATCGACGCGTTCAGCATCTTATTTTTGCTCTCCCGGTTGATCTCGCAGAGCTGTGTTCTCTTGCAGCGTCTAGCTTCCGTCTCGATCGATCCCCACGTGATTTTAAATCGGATCTACGCCGTTCAGCATCTCATTTCCTCTCCCGGTTGATCTCGCAGAGCTGCGCTCACTCGCAGCGGCTAGCTTCCGTCTCGATCGATCCCCATGTGATTTTAACACTAGATTTACAGGACTCGTCAAAATGACGGATTCTAATATTTTTAATTTAATATTATTAAGATTCTAAGGATGCACACACAAGAAATTATTTAGCAAATTTATTTCTTTGGGTATACATTATTTTAAAAATATTGCTAAAAATGTGGGTAGCTCGTTCTTGTTGTTTTTATGAAGTAATGCAAAATAGTCGCTTTTAGTGCTCCGTAAACCTAGTGTTAAATCGGATCTATCGCGTTCAGCATCTGATTTCCTCTCCCGGTTGATCTCGCAGAACTGTGATCTCTCGCAGCGTCTAGCTTCCGTCTCGATCGATCTCCACGTGACTCGGAATCGGATCTATCCGTCGAGCAAGTACCTCCTGCGAGTTCTATCGCCTTGGCAGCACGCTCGAATCGAACTCGACCTCCTGGCTCGAGGATATCGGTCCTGTTCCTCGAATTCTACCTCGTTAGTGTTGTACGGCTCGTCTAATCCATGTACATACATAGACTCTATGTACTCCGTTCGATATATGTAACCACCTCCTTGAAACTCGATCAGCTATCATAGTTCTTAAAGAGTTCTACTTGCCGCGGAGTCGGTAGAACGCTTTCTCAGAGTTCTACGCTCACAGTGGGAAATCACTGGGCGAAAATGCGATTTTGGCGCTCTAGAATAATAACTTGTGAACCATTCGAGATAATTGAACGAAATTTAATAGGTAAAAAGGTAACATTTTCTAGCTTCAAATTGCAACAAAAATCAGTTTGAATTTACACGGTGTTTATTAGTTACACAGGTTTGAAACAAATTATAGAATAAGTGCGTATTGCTTCTGCATTAACATTCCTGAAGTAAATCTGTAATTTAGATTTGTTGAAAGTTGTCGCAAATGAATTCTTTTGCATCGTTTGGTCAACGAATCATAGTTTATCATAGTCGGTGCAAGGTTCTATGAGGTTCCGGCTGAGATGTGCATTCCGGCAAGAAACTTGTGCTCACTTGAAAAAACTATAATTTTCAAGATGTAATAACAATCACTTGTTTTAACGTCGTTTTAAATCCTAGAAGATGCAAGCTTTCGTATTGTCTAAACCCAACTCAGCTATATTTCTGATAGTTTTCTTTTAAATGCACTTGAAATTTGGAAAAATCCTGTGAAAGGAGACAATTTCACGTTCTTCATTTTTTCCTCGAACTTTGCCGGCCTCCTGGGGGTCGAGGGTGGGGGTAGAAAATTTGTTTTGGGTTTGCTTCCTTTGGAATGTTCTTAAAACATTCCCATCACTAATTTATATAAAAACAAAAAAAAAAATTTCCATTTTTCGAGCGCCGAAATCGCGTTTTCGCCCACTGTACGGCCTCCCATTCATTTTGACCTCTCATTCATTTTGACCTCTCGTTCATTTTGACCTCCCATTCATTTTGACCTCCAATTCACTTTGACCTCCCATTCATTTTGACCTCCTCGGACTCCTGCTTTACTGATTTCTTCGCCCTTTTCTCTCAGTCGAGCTTGTCTCTGATGTGTCCAGCTTCTAGTTATGCTTTTTCGATGATCGCTTCTATCCGCTCGTAGAACGCAAAACGTTTTCGCAAACGTTTTTTTTTCCGTGGATGAGATCCGCGGACCACCGACGTCCCTGAGCTTTCTCGAGGCTTTCGCTCCTCCTCGCGGCCCGGTGCTCGCACGCGAGTTGCAAGCGTGTTGCGACGTATCGCTGACACGCGAAACAATGCTTGCATAAATCGCGAATCATCATATGCATAGGTTTCCGTGCGGCGCGATAAATTCCTCGAGGTCTTGCGTTTCCGGCGCAGTCCCAAGGTGCATATTTATCGCGCGGGCAACGGCAGACGCGCGTGTGCCGCCCGTTTGGATAACGTCCATAACGCGATATTCGTAATTTCTCAAAACCTCTGACCGTTGTCGCGGAATTATCGTTGACAGATTACTTGGCAATTAACGTGACTCATTTGGCCGCGCGCTCTCGGCGCTCCTCGACGACTCCGAGACCCGTCGACACACCTCCGCGCGATTATCAATCGTTCGTTTAAATAGGGTAGGTGTCCCGTTTATGGCCGCTCGAACCGTTTCCGTATCGTTCATTGTTTCGCGAATAGACTGCGGATTTTTATGCGTTCGCGAGAACAATGATAACGCGAAACACGAAACAGTCAAGTCAACAGAAATGGACAAGGACATGGGCATGTTGTTTTTGGATACCTAAAATTATCAATGCCAGAAATACATTTTTATTCTCGCATTTGACGCAGAAAATTTTTTTTGCCCGACGAAAACACCTAGATCCTCAAAAGTGTAGGATATGTCGGTGTGCAGTACCAAATATACAATATTTGAAACGTAATGATTAGACTGTCGACTTTTATGCAAAATAAAAAATATTTGTATCGATTGCAAGACGCAGGGGCGAAATAAACATTTCTTTCTTCTTTTAATTATTTTATTAAGCTGAAACCAGTACGCTGGTGCCCCAAAATCTTCAAATATCTTAGAAAAGCTTTCTTTAAATATCTTAATATCTTTAAATCTTTAAATCTTTAACCCTTTGCATTCGAAGCTATTTTAACTCCAAAACGAAACATTTCTTCCGACCCAGAATATTTCCCTTCTACATATTCTTCTTCATATTATACTTACGAAAATGGTGCAATTTATTGGTACAATACTTAATAAGGTCAAAAATATTTTAAACAATGATACAGCAATTTTCATCGGCGCCTTACAGTCGCCATTCGAGTGCTAAGGGTTAAATCTTGTATCTTTCGTATTAACACTAGATCCACGGGATCCGTCAAAATGACGGGTTCTACATTCTTTAATTTACAATTATTGTGAATGTAAAAATGCATTTGTAGGAAATTTATTTAACACATTTAGTCCTTGGAACATATATTTTGGTGAAAGCTGCTAAAAATCTGGCTGAATATTTTCTTGATATTTTTATAAAATCATCCAAACTGGCCACATTTAGTGCTCCGTGAACCTAGCGTGAAATATGTCCACTGCTTTAAATCGAGTTCACCGATTTTTGTCGCAAACGCATAAAATCCGCAGTCTAGTAACGATTCAAAACATGGTTGTCATGAAATCGGCGAGCGAGTTGTTACAAGCGAATCGATCTCGAACCTCGGACCGGAAAGCTCGGGAAATTTGCAACGCGATTTTCGAAGCGGCGACATTGACTGGTGAAAGGTCAACGCGCAAGGCGAGAATCGTCGCCATGACACCTCGCCCTGCCTCGCCTCGCCTCGGCAGCGTTCGCCAAGCTCTTCCGAATCTCTGGTCTTTTTAAAGATTCCGTGGGCATTCCGGCGATCGATCGATCGATGACTCGGAGGATGAATCGCGGCGACGATCGACGAGTCCGGTCTGTTTAATATTCGATCGAGCGAGATCGATTCGGCGAAACGGATATATAGAATTCGGGGCCATTGGCTGCCGCGGTGTAGCACCTTTTCGGATCGCAACGTAACAGAACATGAGCACCGGTGCGGGTGCGGGCGCGGGGATATAACGTTGCTAATAATAGCGGGACGTGGGAAATTCTCTGGCCTTAAATCAAGCCCACACGTCGCGCGACAGATCGCCGCTCTCGACAACGAGGTCCGCGTGCAGCGTTTCTCAAACTTCTTCCGAAACATTTTTCAAAACTTTCAACCCTGAGATGCGCTCCGCGTTTTCGAGCTCTAGGACGAGATTTCGTGGCCACCATACAGCAATTTTTCGAACGTGGTTTGTTTTTCGCTGTTGGTAGAGCAAGCACAGCTTTGGAAACACCATCGACACAGAAAAGCATCGAGCTGGTTAAATATAGAAACACGAGCGATACATATTTTTAACATTATAGTCTTATCGAGTTGCTTAGCATAATTGTATGCGCAAATATTCGATGCTAATGCCTGCTGTCCCAATGCCGCGGTTACACGCCGCGTCTCGTTCCATTTCCGTGTGGTAGTTACACGGGAACGAATAAAAAAATAGATTGTTCCATTCGCGCCTTCGATCCGCAGAAATTAAGTGGACAAAGCAGTGTGTCGACATTTCGAAAAATTATTAAACTAATCCCACGATAGACGAGGATTAGGGAGTTGCCTATCCTAGGAAGCCTATTCAAAATTATTGTATTATTTCACGGTTTAAAGTTATGCTCGTTGAATTGGTCTCGACACCAGCTGGAACATTGTGAAGTGAAAAATACATATTAACATTCAAAAGGTGACCTCATTTTTAAAAAAATATGTTTCCTGAAATTTACAGGAGAATGAATATTCAGCGACTTTTGTCGCGAACATGTTCGTTCGTTATTGTTGCCAGATTGTCGGAAATATGACAAACGATGCGGAATACATATTGGTAAATGGTCTGAAAAGTTTTGTTACTTTGTTTGAATTTCTGAACTTTGTCTTCGGGGCGATAATCTCGTAATTATCTAAAGTGGTTAATTTTGAAGGTTCGAAGGGTTATCGCGTGTACTAAAGTTTGTGGGAAAAATATGAAACCTCGAAGATGGTTTCAACTGTCCACTGTGCGGTGCATTCGGTGAGGTGATTAGGTGGTTTTCGAAATTGGGTTAGGGATTGCTCGGTGGGGCATCCCGAGCAACGAGAGAAACCCGAGGCGACGCTTACGCGCTCCCATACCGGTTCTAGACCAATGCCAGTCGACGATGAGTCGTCGTTTCCGCGGATCTTTCTCCAAACGTTAGTCAGACTTCCCACGGAGACCAGGGATTTCCTCGAACGCGGTAAGGCAAGCGAGTGCACGCGTGCCGGATGATTTCATTAAATGACGCAACGGTACATATCGAAGCCGGTCGTTCCTGCAAACGCGGTATTCCGTTATGCGATTCCCTCGGCTCTCTGCTCCCTTGATTAGTTTTTCTTCCTTTCTTGCACACCTCCATGGCACACTGGTCCAAAACGCGAAATTTAGTGACATTTTGCCAGAAAATCAACTGTCTCATATCGACTTCAATGCTTATTGCTTTCTAAATATCCATCAACCTTGAAAATGAAAAAAAAACTAATAAAATTTAACACTAGAACTACCGAGCAATGAATGCGACTGACGAATATTGCTTTGTAACAACGAACACAGTCTTGTTTCGAGAAAAGACTGTGCTCATTCTGACTTGATACAACTTTTATTGTAACATGTGCTTCAATGAAGAGAAAACATTTTTACAATTTCAGTAATTGTAGAAGAAAAAATTAGGAACCAGTCATTGTGATTTGTCCGGTAGTTCTAGTGTTAATAAACACTGTTACTGTAATGAACGGTTAAAGTTGTGAGGTAGCCTATCTCATGGGAAAAATTGCTTTTCTTCCTTGGGATGCCCTGACGATCCTTTTTAATATTTTCCTTTCAATTCTTTTTAATATTTTCCTTTCAATTCTTTGTTTAAATGAAAGGTTTATCTTTAAACTGGAAATTACCATTGTCGATTAAAAATTACTATGCATAATGTATTAAACATGCCAAATGCAATGCAGAAAATTTTCAAAATTCTTAAGACTTCGCAAGGAATATCTTCTGTGTCATACGAGATCATAGAATTTTACCAAATGGAGTGTTTTCAGCATACTTTCTTCTACACAATCGTGTAAGAATTATTTCCCATCTCGTCCCATATCACGCGTTATTGTTTAAAGTCACTAAATTCGCGTTTTAGACCACTGTGCGAGGGTGAGGTTTTCGTGCACCTTTTTTTCTCTCTGTTTCTCTCTCTCTCTCTCTCTCTCTCTCTCTCTCTCTCTGTCGTTCGTCGAAATGTTCACCAAGGGACGCTCGCGACGATATCGCTTACGAGGCTCTTTCTGACGTAATTCTGGCTTCACGCGAGCCTCTGACGTAATTCTGCTATTTTTTTTTTGTTGCCGATGCACACCCAGTGTGCTGTTCGTCAAACGGTAAAACAGTCCGATGCACCGATGCACCGATGCACCGATGCTCTATCGTTCCTTGTAAAATCCTGCCCGGCCGGCGGCCACTTAAAGCCGCCGATACGAAAGACATTTTACCGTAAACATCGCGTAGCATTCACAATTACGTTAACACGTCCCTGGTAATTGCGATAACATGCCCCCGGCAATTACGATAACGTGTCTGCGGCAATTACGATTTTCAGCGATCGATGGTCGCCGCGTGTTTTTCAACTGAATTACGGAACGCATCGATCGGTGGTTCGACGAATATATATGATTCAATTTAAAAATACACAGCCGACCTTCGCGCATTCTCTACGCGTTCGCTCACGGTAAAAGCTACCTGCCTTGCGGATTTTCCGCGTTTATGACAAAAACTAGTCGTACCGATATGCCATCAATGCAAAAGTCCGATTTAACGGTGAACCTACCACGATTGAATGGCCGGTTTTCTATTTCACTATTATCGAGATTATAAAAATTCGTGTCACCTATTCTCCGATTGAAACGGGACACCCTGTACGTTGCAGCCGCATCATCGATGCACCGATGCACCGATGCAACGACGCGACGACTTCGCTCGAGTTCCCACTCGGGAAAAGATTAGAGGACGATTTTAACGATGAAAATTGCGACGCCGAGCGTCGATCGAAAGTTTTGCTCTCGAGAAATAAATTACGCAAAAGAATGCTCGCGTTTGCGTCGTGTTATCGCATGCTTCGTCACGCGATGCAAAACGACGCAACTCGCGCGACGTATCTCGCCGGAAAAATCGGCAACAATGATCCCCGCCGGCGTTGATCGATCGAACGATCGCGTTCTCT
This sequence comes from Halictus rubicundus, assembly GCF_050948215.1. NCBI lineage: Eukaryota > Metazoa > Arthropoda > Insecta > Hymenoptera > Halictidae > Halictus > Halictus rubicundus. The sequence goes on along the minus strand of NC_135156.1, from coordinate 18,505,041 downwards.
CGACAACTATTTCGTCAATCGCATCGAACGTTACGCGTATTGCTCAAGATCCATCGTTCGATCTTCTTTCATTCGATAACAACGTGGCACATCCTCGATAATACGCAGATATTGGATCGGCGCTTCTCTCGGATCAGCTAACACCGGCTCAAACTATCGTTTATTATTCCGAGAGATAATTCCCAGACCGTGGACGTCTATGCAAATTAAAAATTGACCGCATCGGTTGGAAGTAACTGGAGCAACATAATATTATCGTTCCTTCTTTAACACTAGAACTACCGAGTAATAAATACGACTGATGTATATTGCTGTGTAATGATGACGAGACTACATCTATTCAAACCTCGTACCATTTTTATTCTAACGTGTGCTCCAATAGAGAAGTTCAAAAATTTCTGATGGAAACATTTTTATCATTTCAGTAATTGCGAAAGAAACAATTAGGAACCAGTCATTTTGACCGGTTCGGTAGTTGTAGCGTTAAATAATTTCAACTACATCGAACTACGTCAATTCTCGAAGTTCTTTTAATCCTGTTACTACTTTAACACTAAACTTACCACGGTCAAAACGACCGGTTTTCTGTTTCACAGTTATTGAAATTGTAAAAACTTTTTCACAGGGAAATTGCCGAATTGACTTCTTTAGTCAAGCACATATTATAATGAGATGTTTTATGTTTTACGCTTGGTAGGTTTAGTGTCAAGTGGAATTTGGCCCGTTTTGGGGACCGATTCTTTTTCACTGCTGCAGACTTCCAAAAAATGTGAACAAATTCTGGAATACGTATCTCGGAGTCCTCTATTTTATTATTATATTTTCGTTGGACCGTGAAATGTCAAAAGCGTTAATTGGGAAAGATAGATGTGGCGAAATTTCGCGACAGACATAAACGAGCCAGGGTGCCTACTAAGGGGGGTTAAATTTCGTCTAATGATTTTCGTTATAAACGCGTAAAATGCGATGGGGGGACAGTGGATATGAGTTTTGCACTCGGCGTAGAAATTGCGGAGTCTTCGGGATCGTCGGCTTTCGTTTCGAAGCGGTGCAGATTTTTCTCTCGGTTATCAAGATCCCGCGGTTCGGACTTTCCTTGTGAAAGTTCTATCCGCGAGAACGAGCAAGCTGAGTCTTGTCGAGGAGGAGTATTAATTCCCCCGATGAATCGAGTTAATTCTATTTCGGATACTGTGAAAAGCCCTCGCGGTCCGCTGAAACGATCCAAGAAACTGGTCGCGTCCCGATCGTTGTTGTTATCGCTGTGCTTACGGTCGCGATCGCGTCGACGCGACGCGAAGAAAAGAAAAGAAAGCGATCCTTTTGCGTGTGTCGCGTCCGGCGAAAGTTGCACAAGCTACAAAAGTAGAAGCGCCGAACGGATCTCGTCGCGACGCAGCCGGTCTGGTTCGGGAAAATCCACGATTTTTCGTGTCTTTGTCAACAATTTTCATCATCACTGCACACAGTTCTGCCACAGATAAATAGTTGAAAGAGATATGAATTTTGTCCAGCTATTTTCTGATTCTGAACCACCGTGCGTGGCTTTTCGTAAAACGACGAAACTCCGTTTCGTGCGGAATGTTATCTACAACGGAATTGTAAGCGATGGGGGATTTTTTATTGGAGCACCCTGTAGAAGGCGACGCGCGGCCGATACGATTGTTTATCCGAGGAACCGGGATTTCCTCCTCGTTTTCCGTTCGAAACGGCGAAGAAAGCCGACACACGTTCACCCCGTGGTTCCTGGAGCGGATAATGCGTTGACATTATGAATCCTGTGCGCAGACACAGAAGCTCGTGTACGTCGATTCATACGTCCGTGGCAGGCTTTCACTTTCTACGGTTTTTTCGAATCGAATTGACCCAAGCTCTCTCTCTCTCTCTCTCTCTCTCTCTCTCTCTCTCTCTCTCTCTCTCTCGCTCTCTCTCTCTCTCTCTCTCGCTTGCTCGCTTCCGTTCGCCGGGGATTTTCCCCGTACGCTTTTCCCTCGTTAGCGTCGCGTCTCTCTATCTCTGTGTTCTGCTCGTCCAATAGCCGACAGGTTCGTTGACTTACAGGTTTTGCAAATTGAGACCTTTTTTTGCGGGTAACAGTAACCAGATGTAAAGTTTCTTATTTATACAGGGTGTTTCGTTTATCTGAAACCGGAAATATCTCGTGAGGGACTGAAGCTACGAAAAACGTTTGTTTGCAAAAATTGTTCGGTATGAAGGGAACGATCGGTGTAACTTTTTTCAGGACTCGAATGGTGGCGGGGGAAATTTCTGTTTGCGGCAACCAGTTTCAGAATTTCATAATTCTGCCGCGAATGTGTTAATAACATCCGTCAAAGGGTTAATTTCGAGTGCAAAACCTGTATATTGGAGACTCGACAATCGGTACGATCTGCGATTGATCTGAAACACTAAACGAGGGAAGGAACGTTGGTGTGCGTTCTTTAGAAAGTAGAGGCGCTAATTTCGAAAAGTTATTCTCGCTGTTTCCGGTGGGATTGGTTAGGTAGGGTCGCGTCGCGTCGCATCACGGTGCATCCCCGACGCATGTCGTCGCATCTCGTCGCATCCCGCCGCATCTCGTCGCGTGGCTAGGGCACCGGTTCAAGGCGGAAATATGGCGGTCTCTGGGTCAAGAGCGGCTCGGATCGATGCGACCGTGGGTCTCGCTCCCGGTGCATCGGTCGCTGCAGCACCACCAGCAATTGCAATCGCAATTGACAGTCGCGCAAAACACCTTCGGGTCTGCGTTTTCCCAAACCCAAATTTAGGTACACTCCTGACATTGTTTTTCCCAAGGACGAGCGACGCGCAGCATCGAACCGCGCCCTTCGGAACACGTTCGCTTTTCTCTTGAACTCTCGATGCACTCCAGAATGCACTTTTCGAAACGCGAATGTTCAACACTAGACTTACGGTCGAACGACCGGTCTCTCTTACGATCACTGAAATTATAGAGATATGCCTTGACGAGAAATTGCTGAAGTACGCACTTAACGAAATAATAACAAGATGGCGGAGAATTGGAATAAATTGAATCTTGTCGATTTTAGAAAACAGTATGCACCGTTCGCTTCGAATAGTTGGTAGTTGTAGCGTTGACCCTTTGCACTCGAAGCTATTTTACCTTCAAAACGTTAGAATATTTCACTTCTATATATTTTTTCATGTTACACATACGAAAGTGGTGCAATTTACTCGTACAGTACTAAAGTGTTTAGTAATTTTTTTTAGTAATTAAAAAATATTTTGAAGAACGATACAGCAATTTCTAGTGTCGCTTTACAGTCGCCGTTCGAGTGCTGAGGGTTAATCGATTCGGCAAACGATCGACGAGCGACGCGAAGAGGCGGAGAACAGGGAAACCTATTGTCATATTCTTTGGAAATTAATTGGACAAATTGGCGATCGTTCGAAACCGCGCATCCCTGGTACACGAAAAAAAAAAAGGAAGACTCGCGCATTCACCTTGTTCCTCGAACGCTGCGCGGAGGTATCGTTAACCATGCGAGAGAGATCCAGCCAAGTTGCATGACTCATCGACTGTATAAATAAAATCGCGTAAGAATGTGTCGCTGGATCGCGGAGATCTGGTCGGGTCTCGCGAGGCTGCGTCGACCTGGGAACACACTCGATTCATCGAAACACCTCTGTTACACGGGTTTTTTTTTCTCGTTAGCGTCGCGTCTTTTTGTCTCCGTTTGTCTCCCCGCGCCTAACAGGGAAGAGCCGTTGTTCATCGGAGACCATCCCCTCGATCCTTACATCCCACGATATCTCATTGTCGGAGAAAGAAAGAAGAGACTGACTGAGATGCATGCGCGTGGTGTGTGGCCAGAAAAAATCCTCTAACCAAAAATACGCAGGCTGTTCGGCAACAGGTGGCAGACATTTTGGGCAACGATTCTTCGCGACGATGCTTTGTAGATTGTTGCGCGTGAAATGTTCTCGTAGACGAAACCGCGAGACTAATCAGTAGACTGCGGATTCTGAGAGTCTATGGCAACAATCAGTGGGTACAGTTTCAAATAGTGACCGGATTAACACTTTGACTGCCAAACTAAGTACCTCAAAAATTCCATAAAATCAAAGTAAGTTATTTAATGAAATAAAAATTGAGAAAATTAAATGTACGATATAGAGTAGTCCCCCAAGTTTCTTGCGTTTTACAGATCCTAATCAAATTTGGTACAATGAATACTAGGTTTACGGAGCACTAAAACTGATTATGTTACATTTCCTTATAAAAATAACATGAATATATCTATCAAAGTCTGTAGCCATTTTCTAAATAATATATACCTAGAGAAATCAAATTGTTAAATAATGGATCCATGTTTTCAATCTCAATATTCGCGAATTAAAAACATTAGAATCCGTCATTTCGACGGGTCCCGTAAATCCAGTGTCAACGTGAAAATTCAGTTTAAAACCTGGACAAATAATTCCGTCGCCCCCATATGGGTGACATGGCAGTCAACGTGTTAAGAGATTTTAAAAACCATAGCATACTATTTTCAACTTGCTCGAATCGGTAAGAAGTAAGGAAAAAAAAAACTCTTTCGCATAAAGATCCGCAATCCAATAATCCGTATACTCCGTCAACGAGTTACAAACTTTCTCGATCGTGGTCTGACACAAATTGAATTTCTTCGTTCGCGAAGATAGTGACACTCAAAGATCAGCTTTGCGGCTTAAAATTCGCGATAAACTCTGTAACAACGTAACAGTATTTCTCGATCGCAACGCATCCTAAAGTTTGCATTCCAAAATTTGGACATTTCACGCGCAACAACTCGTGGTCCCGAAGAATCCGAACTTTCTCCAAACCCCGTGGCCGAGCGGGAGGAACAGCTTGCGTTTAACGTAGGTCGTGATAGTAAGTCGCCCCCTGCCTCGACGATGAACTGACGAAATATATGTTTTTGTATGTGACGTAAAGATTGCGGCCTGCAGTCGGCAGCGGAAGTCCTGGACCCGAGCGACACCGGTCGGTACGGCGAATGTAAGGCGAGCAGCCGCGAGCCTTCTTCGTCGACGAAGCCGTCTTCAGCGTCGGCATCGCCATCTCCGTCGCCGTCGCCGAGAGGGAAGAGCAAGTCGTCGGCATCTTCGTCGGCGTCGACGGGCTCCTCGACGACCTCGGCGTCGGCGAGCAGCGAGGCCTCGTCGGGATCGTCGACGAAGGAGGATCGAGCGATCCTGAGCCGACGACAGAGGAAAAATCGCACCAGGGCGCCACGGGACCAGCGTCAGGAACGGGACGACGAGCAGGAGCCCGAAGAGGAGCAGACTGGTCAGCAGCAGCAACAGCAGCAACGGGTGCGCAGGCACCACCTATGCCGGCAGCAGGAGTACCCTAGCAGCCCTGCTAGGAACTCGGAGACTACCCAGACCTCGTCGACGTCGCCGAGGACCACAAGTTCCAGGAGGAATTGCCAAAATTCTGCCGAGAACGCGCAGACAAAGCCCGGGGAAGATGCAACCACCGGACCCTGGAACAGAGAGCCCTACACGTTCTCGAGCAGCCAGAGGAACGAGTTAAAGCACCTCAGCAACGCTGCGCTGGCCTCGCTACTTCGGGGATACACGTTGACCGGGGATCAACTAGCTCACCTTGGCTACCCGGTGGAATGCAGTTATTACCCGGGGTACGCTGCAGTGGTAAATCATCATCAACATCCTCTGGGCCACCGGGCACGCGGCTATCATCATTTGGACGTGAACGCTCGCGAATTCGTGCCCGGCAGCAGCGGAACCACGTCGATGGTGGAGAGCGAAGTCGACAGCGGGCACTACAGTGGAAGCTCCGTCGAAAGCTCCGACTTGGAGCAGGAGAGCGCTTCGGACAGCGACAAAAGTTCTGATATCGGCGAGTCCTCCTCCTCCTCCTCGTCGACGGACTCTTCATCGTACTCGTCTTCGTGTTCCTCGTCCGGCTACCACCAGTACCAAGAAAGGTCCAGGAGATACTGGACCCCCGAATCCTATGAGCTCGTAGTAGAAGAGAGGCAGTGCGCCAGATGCCACAAGAACTTCTACGTCAATCGCCACGATGGCGAGTACCTTCAGGAAGACCGGTGCGTGTACCACTGGGGCAAATTCCGGAGCGGTATAGTCAACGGGCTGCATAGGAACGCGTGGGAATGCTGCCAGGGCCGCGAGAGTTCGAGAGGATGCACCAACGCCCGGATGCACGTCTGGACGGGGCTGTCTCCTGGATATAATGGACCGTTGGAGGGCTATGTTTGCACACAACCGGCCGGGATCGTGCCCTCGGATGGAAATTATGGCGTCTTCGCACTGGACTGTGAAATGTGTTTCACGCGGCGAGGGCTCGAGCTGGCGAAGGTCACCGTGGTGGATATGGACGGCAACGTGGTCTATGACACCCTCGTCAGGCCCGATGCGGAGGTCATCGACCACAACACGAGATTCAGTGGGATCACGGCGAAGGATCTTTCGAGGGCATCGAAGCGTCTCAGGGACGTGCAGATGGACCTGATCAGTTTCGTCCACGCCGAGACGATCCTGATCGGCCACGCCCTGGACAACGATCTGAGAGCCCTCAGGATGCTTCACTCCACCGTGATAGACACGTGCGTCGCGTTCCCCCACTTTCTCGGTTACCCTTTCCGCTGCAGCTTGAAGACCCTCGCCAGGACTGTGCTGCGTCGTGAAATCCAGACGATGGAACACGACTCCGTCGAAGACGCTAGGATAGCCATCGATCTAATGCTAAGGAAAGTGCAGCATGACTTTTCGTAGAATCTACAAGAGCATAGACACTGTTATAGATATAGCGAGTGAGTGAGAGAGAGTGAAAGAGAGAGAGAGAATGCGTGTGTGTGATTTTTGATGTACCATCTCGGTAACGAGATAGTACACAATGAGAACGCACTGTCGGAAGACATGTCGGAGCCAGAGGACCATAATTGCGATTACCATCCGCGCGATCTCGAGGTCCCATCGTTAGCGCCCAACCCCCTCTACCACGGTCTACGTTAGTCTTCTGATTTGACCATTTTTTTTTTATCCACGTCTCGTACGTCCCCGTTTTCTCCCCCTCGTCGATGGTTTCCGACGCGGACACTGAAAAATGGCGCTAACGAGAACAAACGAGGGAACCGCGCGCGCGCGCGCAAAACTCTCTTCCGACGGTGTTCAGTTCCAAGAGAAGTCTGTGATACATTGCATATACCGGAAAAAAGAAATACAGTCGCGATCTCCGCCTCTTCGGGGACGCACGCACCTCGTCGCTCGCACACGGATCAACCCTAAACGCGTTGTTCATGCGCGCTCAGTCTCGCGTACCGTTCGTTGTTCGGCTCGCCGTCATCATCGTAAAAGAAAAAACTCGCTAGATCGCCGCGTACACTGCAACCGAGAACAGGAGACTCGAATCGATTCCCGAAATTTCTCTTTTAGCTCTAGCAGTTTTCGATTTCTTTTCTTCTTTTTTTTTTATCTGCGAAACGGCTCCGAACTACGTGTCTCCGATGAGCGGGAAAAAGGATCGTTTTCGCTAAAGGAAGAGACCAGTTACTCCGACTTGTACTCTTTTGCTCACCCATCCGGAGATACGGTTTTACTATAGTTTCTGCGAGAAGAAGCACGAGGGATCAGTATTCCTCTTTTTTAATAGACACGAATACGTTGACGTTGGTCCGGACCAGTACAGTCTTTTCTCCGGTGCCCTGTTCTCGGTGCTGCGAGCCTGCGCTCGAATGATTTTCTCTTTCTTTTTTTTTTACCGAAGAATCTCCGTTTTATCTTCGTTTCCTCGATAGCGTTTGCGTGCCTCGCCTGGTATACTGTTGTAACAGAAGGCACTGAGAGCAACGGTGGTCCAATCGCGGAGGTTGTCAATCACGGTTCTCGATTAACCCTGGATCACCTGGCAGAATCGACGACGAGCATGATCGGACTTGTTTTGTTCAACGACGGAAACATTTTACAGGAAACGCGGTCGTTTCTACGAAATGGAACCAGGGTTAAGACGACGAAACGTCCCGGTATCCTTCGCCTTTGCGAAAACGCCTGTCGTTGACAAACGATAAAATACTGCCGTGTTTGCCAATCCACTCGGCCGACACTTGTATTGGTTTGTCCGGAAAATTCGTGCCGATTTTTAAACTCGAACGCAGTACATTTCAATTTCGATATACATTTGTTGAACTATTATATGTAGAGTACCATTCGAACAAGAATCCAGCTCGTAATCTGCCGTACACCGATCATCTCACTCCCATTCGATGGGAATTGTCTCTGATTAGGGCGACGTCCTCGTCACACCCCCATCGGCGAATCATCCCGATCGTATCGATCCACATAATTAGCAAAGCAGAGTCTTTTACAACTCTGACGTCGGCTTGCCACAGCGGTGGTGGCCAAAATCTCGTTGTGCTCGCACACTGGGACGAAACGGAACAATCTGATTAGGGTATCTTCATGATAGTGTTTCTCCGCCGTCGGTACGAGTGAGACTCACTCGATTCTTTTCGTTTTCAATAGACGCCCAAGTATGTAACTTCATTGAAAGTATATCTTCCGAAGTAAGATTTTTCAGTACGATTTTTCATGAATTCAAGTTATGGAATTGTCAGGCCTCTTGGCAGTTGTGATTTTCTGTTGATTTTCAGATACAGTGAATTCTCGATATATGTCATACCGATATAGGAGACGTACCCTAGCCCTGCTATAATTCCGCGACGTTTATCATTCAGGCCTTGGCGCCATATACAGAGAAATCACTGTATCAGAAAATGAAGTGTATTACAATTAGTTCTCTCTTTCCGGTAATATCAACTTTTAGGATCGTTTCGTTTCGTCTCACTGTGTGCCGTACAGGTGACCGTTGTATAGTTAACCACTGAATTAGGTATGCTAGTTCCTGCAGAGTAGCGCTCCACTTATGTCGTTGCTGTAGTTACGTTAAGATTTCATTCTCGGGACAGAAATTGAACGTTCTGAATTTTCCCATAAAAACATTGGTACGCTGCTATTCGGTCGGGCCTAGGATCTCTTAGAGTACCTACGGGGGGAAATCTTGTAGCCTAAATTCCACGGGAGAATGCTCGTTCGCGGGGATGTTTATCTTCTTTCGGTCCGACCCCGTACCGTCTCGTTTCTTCGCTTACCCCGATCGGAGAACGTGACGATCGAGGATCGACGTCTGTGCCGTCTTTCCACGGAATAGATCGACAAATCCGTACGTGTCCCGCGGTGTAAATCATCGTCGAACGTGGACAAGGCCTTCGGGCCTGAAAACCACGTGTTCGATTTCGGCTCACGAAGAGATAACGCGATCCACGATTCCGTGCGCGTCGCTCATCGTCCGGACGATCCAAGCAGCGTACCAATTTTCCGAAGACTCGTTATCGGCGCTCGGTCTTCGTTATCGGAACGAAGAAACACGTTGAAAAATATTTTTAATCATTACTTTCCGACTATCAGAAATGTGCTTGACGTTCGATCGCGAAAATTTTCTATCAGTTTCGCTGGTAGATATTGTTTATTCCTGGATCATGGGGAAAGATCGAAGTGTTAATGTTTATGAACCCGATGGAACTTAGTTGCGCGGTAGAGAATCGTTATGAGACGTCGCAAACTCGACATTTTCGTTTTGGGAAAATTTCTGCGAACCTGGACCACCGTGCGACCGTTTCCGATCACTCGTCCGATATAATAATACCGCAATTACTATTCTTAGAAAGGATATCAGGAAGAATGTTTGACCGATCGATTGTAAGCGTTACGAAAGACCCGTCCGCATTTTCATCGCAATAGAAAATGGCAATTTGTTGAACGAATCGTTATAGCATAAGGATCACGTTGTAAAATCGATTGTAAACCCACCGTTAACGCTGGAACTACCGATCCCGTCGAAATGATGAATTTTTTTTTTTGTTCTTGTAGAGTTGTTGAAATTATAAAAGTATTTTCTAGAGAAGTTGAAGTTTACCTCTTTATTCAAGCGGGTACACGTTACCATGAAAATCCTACGAAATCTGAATAATTAGAAAGTAATCAGTCTTTTTCAGTGCTCGGTAGCTCTAGCGTTAACGTCGCTCGTTCTTAATGACCGTTCGCGGCGCAGCGAGTCGTGTCGGATGATCGGAGTCACTAGAAACGATCCTCCAGAGCGTCTCGCTGCGTCGCGACGTTACGGAGGAAACGCCGCATTCGATTCTCGATCGTCGAGACGCTATCGTTACCGTTTCTTTTTTTTTTTTTTCTTTTCTTCGGAAGAAAACTGGAGGAGCCGACCGCAACGAGAGAAAAAGAAAAGCAATACTTTTCATACTCATCCGGCCACACACGCGTGTACGCATACACATGTTTTCATCGCTTTGTACATAGCGCATAATATTTATTCAAACGCATCGCGAGACAAAGTACCTGTGCATCCTCCTCGAGGGACGTTCCTCAATGTTTTTCGAGCGACTCGAACGGTTTGAGCTCGCGAGGATTCGTTTACGCCCGATCATTGACCCCGCCCCCTTACGCTGTTACGTTTCCCGATTCCCGAGTCCCGAATCCAGTGTCCCATCTCCTCGAATCCCCCTTGACTCTTCCTTCGTTTTCCTCTTTATCTTTTTTTTTTTTTTTTATTATTAAACACGTAATCGTTATAAGAACAGCGCCACTGTTTACCTTTTGTACCGTTGCTGGGAGACGGGCGGACACGCGGCATTGTCTCCGCTCTCTCCCAGGAGATATATACTACTTGAAAAATAAACATCTCTGATAATTAAACCTGTCTGTCTCACGATCGACCGATTCCCAGCCCTCGCGGAAACGATTCGACTCGATTTTTGTTCTATTTCATTTCACTTCTTTCCGTTTCACTTTTGTTCGCCTTCGATTCGTTTCGATTTGCCAGCGAAGAGCGCTTCGAATTGCCCGCCGGGGCAACCGCGCGACCGAGAAACTTACGCAATCCCCCGAGTGGGCGTGGCTTCGCTGCTCCCGGCTGTCACGGAGCCAGACCACCTCGTACTGTCGTGAATGGTTATTCTAGGTGAAAAAAAAATAATCATAGATCGTTTCATGCTTCTTCAAACCGATTGAAATTTTCTGTTAGGTCATGAAATGAGATTCAACATGTGCAGAACCTTTAAAAATAATATTTCTATTGGAAAATATTATATAAATTATGGAAACAAATATGAAAATAAATAAAAAATATCATATTAAATAGGTACAAAAATAATATCTAAATATAACAATATAAAAATAAATAAAAAATATCATATTAAATAAGTACAAAAATAATATCTAAATATAACAATATCAAAATAATAAAAGAATCAATTTCGTACGAAATTGGAATTACTTCTGTGCCTCTCGAACAATTCATCGAGCAGAGTTCCCAACCGTTCCGATCCAAGAGAGACTATTGCAAAATTGCCGGTAGGTAAATTGTTAATCGGAATCAATGGGAACATGATTGAACTGTTTTCGTGGCAAGTTCTAAAGTAACAGAGGGGGTTAAACGATCGAGATCGTGCTCGCGAGCGAATTCTCTGTTCGAACGACTCTCTCGGTACCACCTTCTGAATAAAGCTGATTTCGCTGCGAGGGCGTGACGCGGCCATATTTCACGCGACGAGCCTAACGCGCCCACCTGATACAACCGCCCCCCACAGTCATTGTGTCGGTTGATTTTTATCGTCCGCGAAGTTGAGAAACTCGCGAGACAATCCCGTCCCTCTGTTCGGCCAGGTCCGATGCGATGAGGCGAGGTGAGGTTTCTCGATGAATCATCATCAGCCTTGGGGCGCGATCCCGTTCGACCAACCGAATTCGAACGATCCTTAGATCGCTGGACCGTGGATCTCTCGCTAATCAACTGAAAATATCCCAACCGTCGTGCCGACATGTGCGTTCATGTTGCAAGCGAAATCCGACAATTTCATCAAATTTCGTCTCGCATTGCAGCTTATGTGCAAGCAAAAGGGGCGACAAGATGGAGTCTGTGTGGCGGCCTTAACACTAGGCTTACGGGACCCGTCAAAATGACGGGTTCTAATATTTTTAATTTAGGATTATTGAGATTGTGAAGATCCATCTACGTGGAATTACTCAACAAACTTATTTCCTAAGGTACACTAACGAGCAAAACTGAGTCTACACTATTTGAAGCAACATAACTTTTTAGAAATTAGATCAAATGACTTGAATTTTATTGAGAAGTTAGAAGCATTAGTTTATTAGACGAGGTGTAAAAAATTTTTGAAAAAAGTTTGAATTGGTCGGAATCGCAAAAGAAATAGTAAAAGTTGGTTTTGTTAGCTTTTTTATCTGAGCCTGTATTGAACATTTAAAAAATGTGTTTGATTCGCTTGAATAAATTATATCCATGCTGAAAATTTCACCGATATTGGTTAATTCGTTTACGAGTTATAAACGCTTAAAAGTGGAAAAATTGCCGTTTTTCACGATTTTCGACTTAAAATCGCACTTTTAATCGTTAGTGTATGTATTATTTAAAGAATGACTGAAAACTTGGATAGACACATTCCTCTTATTTTTATAAAGTAATGTAAAGTACTCGCTGTTAATGCTCCGTAAACCTAGTGTTAACGTCGACAAGTATAAAGTCCGCGGCTCAGTCATCGATCGCGCCATTACCGTTCGAGGTCTCTAAATTACGTCGAAAGTCAAATAAAACGAAAGAAGCCCGAAGAAAGGGACACGTTGTGCAAAAAGAGAGAGAGAGAGAGAGAGAGAGAGAGAGAGAGAGAGAGAGAGAGAGAGAGAGAGAGAGATGTAGCCGTGAGCGAATCCTCGCAGATCGTCCCTGACCACCAGACAATGGGAAGTGACACGAATCCTGACGACGACGCGGTAACAACGAACTCTCTTGTTCCTTCCCGCGGCCATTTTTCTCCCCTGACCCAAATACAAAGCCCAGAAACGGCAGAAACAATCGGACCGGATCGTGACCGAACTGTAATCGAGTTTTTTTTTACGGCTCGATGCGCATCGGCGAGACGAGCGATAACGCGCCTCGATGATAAACCAAACGGAAAACTTTGTTCCCGAGGATCGCTATCGACGCAACATCTCGTATCGGCACACTCGCATCTTCGTTATCGCGAGATCGCGATCGAGATCGAGCCTCGGCGCGAACAGAAGGTCGGCTCGCACCTGCAATGGATCGCTCGGACGCACTGTTGCATTTCGATGCGTCAGACTAAATTTCGTCGTCGAGGAGTAGACGGCGAATTTTTATGCAAACTCGATAATTGCCTGCATTCAATGCCATATGCAGGAGCTGCATAAATGTTTGTTTAGTCCCTTAATGGTTCTCATAGGTTGAAAATAGTGTGATAGCATTTTTAAACGGTTTTTAAATGTGTTTTACCGACCTTCCTTTGATTTGCACATTTTTATCAGAAAATGCACTGTTGCATTCCGACGCGTCAGACTAAATTTCGTCGTCGAGCAGTAGACGGCGAATTTTTATGCAAACTCAATAATTGCCTGCATTCAATGCCACGCGCAGGAGCTGCATAAATGTTTGTTTAGTTCCTTAATGGTTTTCATACGTTGAAAATAGTGTACTACCATTTTTAAACGGCTTTAACACTTTGATTGTCAAACTAGAAACCTCGGAAATTCCATAAAATCAAAGTTATTTAGTGAAATAAAAATTGAAGAAAAATTATATGTATGATATTGAGGAGTCTAGAATTTGGTACAACGAATATATTCACGTGAAAATTCATTTTAAAACCTGGACAAATAATTCCGTCACCCTCGTATTGTGTTTTTACCGATCTTCGTTCGATCTACACATTTGTATCGCAGCCGCATAAAATCCGCAACTCCATCGTGGAAACTGCTTTTGTCTTTGGTTGGAATATGTGTACTGGAAAGTTCGAATTTCGAATAGATATAGATTATAATGGAACGCGACTTTAAGAGGATCGTTCGCCCAGGAAGACACCAGCACGGCGTACTTTCGATTCCGTTAGGAGCACGGATTGATCCAACGTGGTTGCTCGCCGAGCGCACGAGCACGCGTTCGTAGACTTTCCCGAGCGCTTCTCCTGTTATTTCCGTCGCTCGAAAGCGGCCGAGTCGATTGCGTAACCGTAGCCTCTCGCATAACCGATGAGCGGAAGATGGACAAAAGTCTGTCTCCTAGGTCGCTCGGCGGCAGAGAACATTCTCGATCTCGAACTGGACTCCCTCGGAAAAGCCAAGCCAATTTCCCTGTAAACCCTCGTGCGTCGTTTCGGCCACATTCCATCCTCGGATTTCGATTACTCTGCGTTTCGACCGTCCTCTCTAAAGGGAGATCGCAAATCTAAATCTACTCGACGACTCGGATCTCTTCCGGATGTTACGCGTTCGGTCAACGTGTCGAGGAGCGTGAACAAGAAGAAGAAAAAGTTGAAGCAATTATTAGCTCTTTCAAATGGCCGTTTTTGAAATTAATCGTTCAGTTTCAAGCGTGAAAAACGGTCGTTTCAATTGCAACGAGCTGACACGATTGGAAAGAAAGGTCTGCGGTTTCACGAGGGGTTGATTCGACCCAGTTTCGAACCAGACACCTCGCGCGTGTTATACGCGAAGTCCTATTGGGCCATCGATCGATACCTTTCGCGGATCGAAACCGTCGAAATCGTTTTTCCACGTAGGAAACCGGTCCATCGATCGCGGAGCCGTATTCGGCGAGCTCTCGCGAATATATCGATGCTTCCATTCCGAATTCGATTTGACGCGATTATCGGTGCTCGGACAACGAAACCCGAAGAGCCCGCGCGCGTCTGATCACCGCCGACCGATTCTACTTGCGTCTAGCCCTCTCGGAAGAAGAGTTCAATCTTCGGCTGAACTCCTAACGGAAAGGTGAAACGAATCGCAACGATGCTTTTATCATATCCAGGTTCATCGTACTCGAGTCACACGATTGATAAAATTGATGTATCGACCTTCCGCAGCCTGTATCGAAGGGCCCGGTCTTCGTAAACTCGCGATAAGGTAGAGTGACTACATTACCCTCAAAAAATGGTTTCACGTGCCTCAAGTTTTCGTCCTTATATGAGAATATTTTGTCGCTGGTAAAGGGCTCGTTCGAAAGAGGAAGGTTCGATCTAGCGCGCGCTGGTCAGGAGCTGACGAGATCATGCAGATATTTGGTAACATAAGCGTTAGAAGTAGGCCAAAAATTGACGATGCATTTATATGCCATTGGATGAGTTTTCTGGATGAAATCGAGAGCAGCGCGCGCTAGAAAATATCTCCGGCTAGAAAGTGAGCTATATTTTGTCTTGATTCTCTGCGAAATAAAGCGAAAAACTCGAAGCACGGTCCTACGATGAGAATATTGGACACGTCGATTCTCCTTCTGTCGGAACGAAGCTCCGTCGTCGGAGTCGCGAATTGTCGCGTGATCGATCGATCGGTGCCAATGTCTTCTGATCTGCTCGTCTGCTCATCGATCGACTCCGTCGATGACCGCATCGTAATGTCGATGCAGTTGCGCAGGCCACGCGCGGTCTGCGTAACTGCTATACTAAACTCGAGACCTTAAGGTGGATTTAGTTTTTGGAATTATTAATTTTAGAATTACGCACATTTTCGTTTGTTCTCGATTTAGGTTTTCTAAGGAGCCGGTCTGCTAAGGAGTTTCATTTTTCTACAATTTCGTCTCGAAAATGGCCGTATCGTTGATCGATCGACCGATTACAAATTACAAATTAGAAATTACAACGCGTTAGCGCTAAACCTCGCCGTGAAAAATGTGTAACCAGCGGAGACCTAATCTAATCGCGACGCATCGAGGATCGAATTTGTCTCTGTCTCTCGAAGGATACTTGTTATTGTCGATGAGCGTTGCTCGCAGCAAATAAACGAAAAAGAAAGGCGTATCGTGTAACAGGGTTGCGTAACCTGCCGAGAAACTATTACAGAGAAGAGAGAGAGAGGGGGGAAGATAGATAGATAGAGAGAGAAATAGAAACCCGTTAGGCAAAAAGACGAGTCATTAATCGGGACTGATTGGGAATAACGGAGCTGTTCGATTGCCGCTGACGAAAAGGTTTGACCTTCCATCCTCGCCTCGTGTTTCTTCGTCCAACAGGCGTCGAACCGTTTGTTCCTCCTCCTCGTCCTTCTTTTCCTGTTACGTCATTCATTCCTTCTTATTTCGTTGCGTTCCATACAAAAATTGCAATTTTTTAAGCTCTTCGAGAATCTTGTGAAATTCGGCGCAAATAGGTGGCAATTAAGAGCCAAGGGTAGTCACGTGACTTTTGCAGAGTCAGCAGGTCGGTAACCGCCGTATAATTTCGAAATTTGAAAATGCCGAAAATTTGAGGCGCGTGAAACTATTTTTCGCCTATTTTTGTCGGTAACGTGGTCACTCTACCTTATCGCGAATCTACGAGGTCTTGGGGATTAAGAGGTCGCAGAAAGCCACGAATGTCGTTTTAAACGACCGGTTGACGCGTTCAAGGTTTTTCTACCGGCAATCTACAAGATTGAAATGGTAATAATAATGCCGATTTAAATGGTAATTGCCAAAACACGAGTGGAATACGTTATCGGTGCTTATCCATTCAGAAGTTGATCGGGCAGCGCTACAAACGTTTTCAAACCTATTGTGGGTATTAAATATCCAGCGGAGAACGGAACAAGAAAACGAAGACCAGGGACCAGGGATGTCCTTGAAAACTATGAACGTGTTAACGATCCCGTTTGCCGCACAAGCTTATCGCCTCGAAATTTGTGCGCATCTCGTTGTATCTTTCCTTCTTCTGTCACGTTCCAATGACGCGAGAACATCGCCATATCGCCAGATCGCAACGGAGCCAGCCGATTGTTTGCGAATCGATCATCGCGAATCAGGACTGTTAAAATTTCAACGGCGACGTGCCTTTTCTTTTGTTCCTCGAAAACAACCAACTCATTCGCGACTCTGCACGATTTATCGGGGTTTCCGGTCGATGGATTTCTATTCGATAAATCTTCCGTGTCGACGTTGATCTCTGCTTTTAATTTCCGGTCGAGATAGTCTCGAGATCGAGTCGAGCTCGCATCGATCAAGACAAATTACCGTTCGATATTGGACAGGGCATTTCGATCCGAAACTCAAAGTTTCCAAATTTTTCGTTTGATCCAGCAAAAATCTAGAAGACGGAGCGCGGTCAAATACGAGGGAGTAACACCGAAAAGCAATACAGTAAATTCTCGATATATGTCAACAACACGGGTCTTGTATCGTCAAGGACACATACTCGAGCCGTGTTATGTTTACACTTGGCGTCCGAGGCCTCTCGAGCTTCGATGGCCCTCGCAGGGTATACTCCGCGGTAGTGGGGATAATTCCGCGACGTTTATCATCCAGTCCTTGGCGCCATATATAGAGAAATCACTGTACCGCTGTTAGAAAAATGAAACAGTGCGCAGAGGTTCTCGACTCGGCCTCGAATCGTTTATCGGAGACAGGTTGAAAACCGCTGAGAATTACTATCCCGACAGCAATGGCGACGTCGACGACGAGCTCGACGGTTCTCGAGCCGCGGTGGATCAAAGCCCCGAACGGATTTCGATGGCAAGGATAGCAGGCTATTATGTCATTCGTTAGGCGCCTCCGAGCTTCGGGTCCCGACCTTCGGGCTTCGGGCGGCTATTAAACGTGGACGTAATCATTCAACGCGAGCATAATTATCTCTCGATCGTTTCCGTATTTCCAAGTTCGGTTTCGCGGGTCGTCGATCGCGACACGTCGATCCATCGTTACGCAAATTTGCATAACGTTGACACGCCGTTTTCGCGGCAGAATCCCGCCAAAAATTTAAGTCGATTCGAACTTTTTCGAGAGAAACGATGACCGCGTCTCCTGCGACGTTTAACGCAAAGGTCGCTCGAATTGCATCGGTTCATTCGCGAGCAGACAACGAGCGTACGCTTCCGCGATTCTGCACTTTCTCTTCTTCTTTCTCTTTCTCCTTCCCTCGTTTCCCTTCCTCGACGCGGAAAGGACTCTCGGTCGCGCGATCGTTTTGTCGCGACAGGAGCGACAAAATCGCGAGCAATGGCGGACAAGGCTGCGTTTAGAATTTTTTTTTGAAAAATCTAATGCGTACCAACGACCACACCCACGAGAAACGCAGAGCAGTTTCCCTTTCTATTCTTCTGTCCGTTTGCAAAAATAGAAAATGCTCGCTAGCCGCCGGCTTCGCGTCGACTGGACGAAAGGGGTGGCCTGTGCGTGGTGCACGGTGCACGGTGCACGGTGCAACCGGATTCGCGTGTAGGCAAAGCGAAAGTGCGCCGGGCCTATCCTCGTTGACGCGCGGCCAGTTGCGAAGCGTTATCACGGACGTTCTCGCACTCGCGAGAACCAACAAAACGCTCGATGTTTCTCCTCACGTGACAGTAACGCGTTTCTCTCGCCGGAGAAACTCGGACACGGTCGGCCAAGTCGGGCTTTCGGACGATTTCGGAAAAGAAATTTTGCGTTTTCGATTTCAATTTTGTTTTCGATCTCGACGCGGCGTCGCCGTTGGCTCGGCTACCAGACAATAGGCCCATCGCGTTCGAACTCTCTGCAATGTCTTCTCGATATATGTCAACAGTACGAGTCTTGTCTTGACATATATCGTCCAGGAGATATACTATTCTTTGATCCCCGCGACCTTACACTCCTCGGCGTCCGTGACCCCTCACGGGGAACACCGCGCGGTAGTGGGGATAGCGACTTTTATCGGCCAGGTATTTGCGACATATATCGAGAAAAATTCCGAGATGGTCCCGACTTATCGCCAGACGTGCTCTCGAGCTTGTCTTCGAACAGCCAGCTAAAATTATGAGTCGTTTGCATCGATTCCGATAAGGAAATCTGATCTCGAAGGATGAGATTTCAACTCGCGGCTGAAGCTTGCGCAGGATCGAACGATCGTCGAACAAAAGATTTGGCGGAACCGTCGTCACTGTTGGCAGCGACGAGATTTGTCCGCCACGTTTCGTTTCGTCCGCGTGCGCGCCGCTCGGAATCGGAATCGGAAGGTTTTTACGCGGGTCAGGGACGTTACAGCGTTTCGGAGATTCGGGAGGCGTTGCCTCCTTTTAAATTTATCCTTCACGGCCGCGCTAAACCGGTGCCTCTCGTTAACGAGCCCGAGGGTCGTTGAACCGACCGGCCCGGTCGATTCTGCCGGGAACAGAAAGATCGTTCGAGGTGAACGATCCATCGCGCGACATCGCGACGCGGTCCGACCATCGCATCGTTTCAGAATTATTCACCCGAGAACGAATTATACCACGATACTGGGCTCACGAAGGTCGCCGCGTATCCCAGGTCCCAGAAAACATTCCTGGCTGTTTGTCGCGAACCAGAAGACAACCGTCTCTTCTTCGGTTCGGCGATTGTACCGTTAGGCCACATCTCTCCGCGAAGGCCCGAATCGAGAAACAGTTCTGCGAGCAGTTCGATCTCTCTCGCTTCCTCCGAGGGAAAACGGCCATTTTGAGTTGGCCATGCCACATTCAGAATAGCCTTTCTTTTATACTGATTGTTTAGGTTTAGAAGAGCTATTTAACCCTTTGCACTCGGCGCTATTTTCAATATAAAACTAAATTTTTCATTTTATTCATACGAAACTGGTCCGATTTCTACATAAAATATTTAAATGTTTAGTAATCTATTAAATACAAATTTTGTAATGTAACAAATATTTTGCAATACTTTTTGTAATTTCTTTGAAATAATGCCACAACAATTTCTAGTGGTGCTTCAGAGTCACCACTCGTGTGCAAAGGGTTAAATACCATATTATCTCGTCCGGCCGCGGTAGGTAGGACAGGCTACAAATATTTCTTGGAAACAAATAAATAAAACGAGAAACGAATAATGAAAAGTACATTGTATACATACTTCAAGGAAAGTCGTACAGATAAATAGCGATCATGTCGCACCGTACGAAATAGTACGCAGAAGTTTGAAAAGGTCATTTCGACCGGCCGTGGTAGGTTCAGTGTTGAAATTTGACTACAAAAATGGAAAATTGCATAAACATCCGCAGCGTGGTAATTTTGCTTCGAAGGTGTTGCAACGACGAATTTCATTTAGTCTAGGTTTTTACGATACGACCGTGTCTTCTTTGTTAGTTACGAGAGAAAGCATTCCCTTAACGCGTTTAGCTCTTTATTGCTTTATTTCGGTGACAGGAAGAAGTGGCAGGGTCGTATCATAAATCCGTCCATCATAGTCCGTCCGGGGGTTCTCCCGTATACCTGTACACGCTGCATGCAGGGAGCCTATTACCTGTCCCACACCTCCAGGGTGGACAAGCTGGGATAGGCTTAGGGAAAACGGGAAAATGCCCAGCATGATTGCCATTGGCAATTTTTCTTCCACCGATCGATTCGCCAAAAATCACGCTCACCGAATCGAGGAGAAAATTAAGAGAACCGTGAACTGGAAAACATCAAATTTGTACGCGCTTCTCGCGAACTACCATCTTGTTGTATACATACAGGGTGTTCATTTGAAAACTTTCCGGCCGAACATCTCGAAAAGTATAAAAAAAGTGTAAAACACGTGTCCGAGGATTTCGAGGTGGAAAGAGAGGGGCAGTATCAGTGTTTTATTTGTGTGGCGTTTCCAAGGTCATTTGAAGGTCAACTTTGTTTTTTCAAATGGAAACCTATATTTTCGTTATTCTCTTGTTTATGTCGTCTGTCTTTCAATATAAGATTGTATCGTTTAGTCAAGTGCGAATCATCGTAATGAGAGATAAAGCAAAAAATGCGAAGGAACTGCTGCAGAGGACACGATTCGCGCGGTCGAGTTGATAATCGGTTGATTCGGTTGACGGGAATACCGGCGGATAATTCCGGTCGCGGCTCAAGGATTCCGCCGAAACCGCCCACGCAGAAACGGTTTGAATAGCGTCGGTTGACGTGTGTCGGATCATCGAGCCCCGGTGACCGTCAAACCGTTGCCTCTTCGCTGCGACAGAGAAAAGAAGAAAGAGAGAGATAGCGCGGGAGAGATATCTATCGGGAAAGGACAAAGAGAGACATAGTAGACACGTATATACGTTGCTCGAACCAGGGCATGTCAAGACAGGAGCCGGTTGCCGAGAGAAAATCAAGTCTGCAGCAACTTTCTTGCCTCGGATAGGGCGCGTGGGTATCCCGATCGAGCGTTTCCTGGGCGAGGGGGCGGATCTGTGGATCCGTGGATCTGTGAATCGGTGGATCGCCGGCCCGGAGGAACTTTCTCCACCTCCGTCGGCTCGCGAAGCTCGAGCGTGTCGTCCCTCTGACTCGGAAACGACAGACAACAGAAGAAAACGTCGCAAGATTCCTCGGAGACGGATGATGGATCTCTTGCGGTCAACGAGATTCGCGACCGATGCCCGGATGATTCGTGCCGTGGGATTCGTACGCCATCCACGTAGCAACGGCACGAATCATTTCGCGATCCCGCCGTGACCGAAATTCAAACGACACCGGTCGATCGAAACCGACAATAAACCTCCGCTCGCGGAGAGGAAAAGTTTCCGATGAAGGAACCGCGAATATAGGAGCCTCTATAATTATAAACCAACAACCGCAAAACAGGAGCGGTTTGTTGCTCGCGGCGCGCAAACAAGCCCGTGTTTACCGTGGACCGATAACGATAAGGAGTCGTCCGTTTACTGCGTTCCACGGAAACGACGCATCAGCACGACCGGTGAATAACAGGACGAAAGGTGACGATCTTTCGCGATAGCGGTCGCGTTGCTGTCGAATAGGACGGCAGGATTGCAAAACAATTGCAGCAGGAGAGGAAAGTATGTCGCGATGCGGCGCACAGTGGGGCAATTTGGACAAAATCGGATTCAAAATCAAGGAACTTTCGATAGGAATGAGGTAGAGCGATGAAATTTTTTTTAAATGAAAGCTGCAACTTTGTGGAATATGGGAAAAATAGAGAGATTGTGGTACGAACGTTTTTTAACCTCGAGAAAATTCGTTAAACGCGCACAAATTCAAGAAAATTTTCGTTTTTCCAATACCACGCGCGGAAAAAATTGTTTTTTAACATGCTATACATCATTTCCCATAGATTTTTTCACGCTGATTTCAAATCTGGTCTCAAAATTTGTCTACGACCTCAGGATTTTGGGAAAGATAGATTTTTGTGACAAAAACTAATGAAGTCATTATTTCGTTGAAATGATTGGATGGTAATAATCTCCCTATTTTTCCCATATTCTACAAAGTTTCAGCTTTAATTTTAAAAAAATTTCATCGCTCTACCTCATTTGTATTGAAAGTTCCTTGATTTTGAATCCGATTTTGTCCAAAGTGCCCATAGTGCGGACAAATGGCCTATTTTTCGGCACTTCTCTAAATTTCGTTGTTAATTTCTTGTTTTCATTAATTATATTGGTAAATTTCATCTTCTGTGAAGAATTACCTACCTAGAATTACCTTACTCTGGTATATATATATATATATATATATATATATATATATATACTCTGGTAGGAGGATGCTGGGAACGTTTGCTCCCAGCAAGCAAACCTTGGCGTGCGTTTACTCGCGACGTTTGCTCGAACGAGTATTCTAATCGCGAGCGATCGTTCAATTTTCAATTGACCGAGCCGGCACGGCACGGCTTGTCGCGGCGATCAACTCGCTCGCGTGATTCGACGTTAACACGATTCTATTTTATCGACTTTCTTGAGAATTTCTCTTTCGCGGCTCCAGCCAGCCAAGAAATCCACCGCGACGAACAACCGAACTTCCAGCGTGTCCAACTTCCAAACGAAAATCAAAAATAGCCTAACTTTCGATTCGCGTTCGCGACGTGAAACTTTGCTCCGTGCAAATTGGAGGCGGGCCGATCACAGCGTCCCGGTGGCACTCGCAGAAATTCGCATGTTTCTCGTAATTGCACGCTGTTGACAGGACCGATTACCACGGGACGGCGCACGGTGGTGCCGAGGCGGCAAAAAATCGATTTTATAAATTTTCGATTTTTATACAGTGAGTGCATAATGCGCCAAAGTACGATTCTTTTAAAAAATTTTATTTGCGGAGATATACGCAGAGTAAATAACCTTTTCTTCTTGAGAGAGAGAGAATGCGTGGATAAGATAGTTTTATTTTGTTGTAATTATAGGATATTGCAAACCGAGCCCAATTCTTGGCTGTAAGGCTGAATAAAGCAATATTATTATTATTAAATAACCTTTTCTTCTCTCCCGAGAATTTCTTTTCGATCGGGAGCCCTTGCCACTATGCGAGGATGGCGTCTCGTTCCGCGCAGAAAGCAAGAGAAACTAATTTTCCAAAAAAAAATCAACCGAGAAACGATTGTTTCTTCGAAAGGTCCTGGGAGCCTGCCGGCGAGATCAATAGAGACGGCGACGATATTAGATATTCTGTAGGCAGGTTGGGCCATTGTCAATTGAGAAATCAAACGGAAGAGGCTCGAACGTGGCTCGTCGTTTGCGCGCCGATTGCGACACGCGTTGTTCGACGCGTTACGTCGATTCCTGCTCGCGACCGTCCATCATCCTCGTTCCCGATTGTATTTATCGCGACGAGAATTTTGCCGCGGCCCGATTTCAGGAAAAATATTTCTACGTTCGCGACGTTATCTGGGAAACGTGTTGATCTTTGCGCGTCGCGTCGCATCTTCGGAATCGACGTCAATTAGTCTCGTGACTGGAGTCTCGTGTCTCGTAGCCGGAGTGTGCTAATCGAGGGCTCGTTGACGCAAAAGTTCACGTTTCGCTTCTGCAGCGAATGTTATCCGCTGTTGACGTACCGTCACCGAACGTGAACATGCCAATCGGCACGGAGTATTCACGATTACATAGTTTTCGAAGAAACGATCGACGCGCGTCCCCAACAGATTTCCCCGAGAGTCGGAACAAAACAGAGAAACAATTTCTTCGGATAAAAATAAAGTCAAGATAGAGCGTCGATAGACTGCCGATTTGAATGAACAGGAACCAAGCAGAAAATTGTTCCTTTACCAATTTTAACAAGCTCCGGGACCTATACATTTCTTAAACTCTTTCAATCCTTCTCGCGCTTTAAATTGCACCTACGCATCGATTAGTTTCCAATCCAGAAATTTCCTTCCTCGAGATCGACCTTTCGGAGTTGACCCTCGTTCAGGCGATCGATGGATCAAAGGAGCGTCGCGGCTCGCCGCGATGGAAGCGCGCTTTTGCGTGAGAATCTTCGTTTGGTTTATTCTTGGTTGACGACCCTACGAGAGAGAGAGAGAGAGAGAGAGAGAGAGAGAGAGAGAGAGAGAGAGCAGCGCATACTGCATACACTGCCGTTCAAAAGTATGCGAACGTATGCTCTCGCGAGCTTACTATATTTTCAATTTCGAACCGCGTCGGTCGGTGTCGATGCATTCTAGAAAATGTTAAAAGTTGAACGAAATGAAAAGAAAAACTGTTTTCCGCGCAGATAACTAATGCATCTACTTCTGGATCATGCGTCTACGTACGATTATACGTGGACGCAAAATTTACGCGCGTCGAAAACGAACGCGCAGCGTGGGTTAGCCTCGAAGAAACGACTTATATTTAGCGGAGTCGTACGTTAACGTCGCGTCGCGTCGTGTCGCGTCGCGTCGGATATCGCTTTATTGCAACGAAACGCGTTGCTCTCGTTCACCCCGGTCACGCTTTCTCCGGTGCACGTCGGGCCCGACCGTAGCCCGTGAAGCCCGTGTAGCCCGTGTAACACAGCCGGTCCATGTTTGTATGTAGCACGGACAGAGTTCTGCTTTTACATTTACACGACCCGCAACGTGCAATTACCAGTTACACGTGTCCTTCCACATATTCATCTACGATCTTCCCCCGTCGAAATGAATATCCTGCAAGAAACAACAGATCAGTACATAGGGTGTCCCACGCAACGGGAACAGGGCATACCTGTGTTAGTACTTTTATGTAGAGCACAGCAAACTGCATCGATTGGTGGTGCAGTCAAAAATGTAGGTTTCCATTATAAAAAAAAAGTGCAGTTGCATTTTTCTGACGCACCGATGCACAAAAGTGCGTAAAACTAGTTGCGTATTATGCACCGTCTGAGGCCATTCAACTTTTTCTTATCACATTTTCCTCTATTACCAACCGTTTAGGAGGTACAGCCTGTTCCAGTTGCCTGGGACACCCTGTACAACACTGGCCTACAAAATAAAACTTTTTTTGATTCTCATAGACTCTGTCATTCTGAAACCAAATCCGAAAGCAGAATTGCTCTGTCGCGCAACGTTTTCGAAAAATATTGGTCTTTTTTTAAGAATGCATGATTCTGATAAAAAATTACGCGTTACGCCGAAACTAAACACGCGAGAGAGTTCAGGTTCGTGTCAAAAGATAGAGGGGACTCTCCTCTACATATCCATATAGTTGATTATATTTTTATGTACTTCCTAATAGTTGTACATGGCTGTTAAAGTTTGAAAAAGAGCCGACGCGGGTACTTTATACGCTCTATTTTTGTATTTATGTGAAAAATCCTTTATGTAGGAGAAGTTTACTATACAGGAATGGATTGTACAGACATTTCTGGTGAAGAAACCATTCGCGAAAAGTATTTGGTTCCCTTAGTGTACGAGCAGGTTAAGAAAATATTCATTGATAGCTTGTGCGCGACGCGTTCGCGCCACGCGGCCATTGCAGCCTTTTCTCGACTCGCCAGGGCCGTCGCTATGCGCAGTCGACGTTGGTACAAAAACCAATATTTTTCGAAAACGTTGCGTGATAGAGCAATTCTGCTTTCGGATTTGGTTTTGGAATGACAAAGTCTATAAGAATCGGCCAACAGGTATTGCAAAATAAATTTGGTGTTGGACTGTGATAATTATACAGAGGACACGTGCTCGTCGTATAAATCGCTCCTGAATTTCTAAAGTTAAGTTCGCGTCGCGATGTACACTACTGTCCATAAGTATTTGGACACCTTTTCAAGCGGAATAACTGTTTTAAAATTGGTCCAAATGGCTTGAATCTTTTTTAGATGTTAGACCAACTAGTTTCCTAGAAAAGAAAGAAATGTTTGCTACTACAGAAATGTTTTTTTAATACTTATGGAAAGTAGTGTAAAGCGCGAGCGAGGCGTGCAGGGGTTTAGGAAAGGAGCGTTCTTTCGATTTGGGAACAGTAAACGTTCTTATCGGGCGAGCCTAAGCTTTTGTCGTCAACTGGTCGCCCGATGCGCAAGATATTATTCGACCGTGGAGCATCAAGGACGGATCTCGTTCCTTTCCTGCAAGCACGATTTCCCCCTGCTACTTTGTCTGCTTGTCCTTGCCGGTGTCTCGCTCTGCTCGTCTCTGTGTTCATGCTTATATTTTAGGTAATCTAACCGACGCGGCGCGACGACCCTGACGCCGAGGAGCCACGTTTTTCTAACCGTGGACACACAGGTTCAGGGATTCGTCGAATCACGGTTCAACCGCCGGGAATCGCTTTTGGCTCGGTAATTTTAACCCTTAACGCTCCAAGTGTGCCTCTCGGGCACCACCGATGTGCGACCGATTAATAGAAATATTGTAATCAAAATTATAGTACTTCTGAGATGAATAAAAATTCTTTTGAATGACTTTAATATTATTATTTACACGTCATTGTAGCATTTAAAATCCGACACTTAAAAACTTGCGAGTCGAAGTATGATGAGAACAAGTTGGAGTTGCCGGAATATTTATAATTAGAAGTCGGAGCGTTTAGGGTTAAACCGTCCCAGAATGAGCCGAGCCGATGGATTTTATGCATTACCCTCTTCCTCTCTCTTTCTCTCGAGAATTTGATTATTAATCGCATCGGTTAACAAATCGAAAGCCCGCTAACTTTCGTTCTAAAATTTTCAAATTCAAATTTCGCGCCATCGAACACGTCGATATCGTCGATCGTGGTCGACCTATCGAACTGCCGCGCGGTCGATAGTCGAAACGGTGAAAGCACGTAATGGCGGACAGTGGACGCCAGTAACAGCTGTTCTAGTGTCTCGGGTTTTCGGTACAGCACGAGATTCGCAGAATCATTTTTCGAGGCTAGAAAATACGATTCGTCGAGAAGAATCGACGACACTGGTATATATCGAAAATGTTACGTTCGCTCCGCGTGCCCGACCAGGGAACGGAGGAATGACGAACTAAGGTGCAACCAACAAGTATACGGTGTGTAGTGTCAGTAATTTCACGTTTCGTTGTCTTCCGCGGAGAAGAACGTTCGAACGAATCCCCTCGTTTCTTCACTCTCACCTGTTCATCTTCCTCGTCGACGAATTTTCTTTTCGATCCACAAGACTGGTCGAGATCCGTTGATCTCGGGTTAAAGAAAACAAGAAAATGTCGTCGAACTACAACAGCAACAGCAAGGGTCCGATTCCGCCTCGATGGCTTCACTGTCCGCGAAAAGCGATGACCTTGGTTCAGAACAAGTTTTTGGCATTCAAAACTCCGCTCTCGTCCGCGTTCAACAGTCAAGTACCGGAAGAATGTCGATTCACTCTCGACATGCTCTTTGCCTCTCTAAAAAGCCAGAGACTGAAGCTCGGACTTTGGATAGATCTAACCAACACCACAAGATTCTACGACAAGAAAAGTTTGGAAGAATACGGCTGTAAATACTTGAAGCTGCAATGCAGAGGCCACGGCGAAACTCCCTCCGAAGAGCAAACGAAAACTTTCGTGCAAGTCTGTAAAAATTTTATCTTGTACAATCCGCTGGAGATCATAGGTGTACATTGTACTCACGGTTTCAATAGAACCGGCTTCCTTATCATTAGCTATTTAGTAGAAAACGACGGTACCAGCGTTGACGCTGGCTTGGCAAAATTTGCTGCGGCTAGACCACCGGGTATTTATAAGGCAGACTACATTCAAGAATTATACAGGAGGTACGACGACGTAGAGGATGCTCCGAATCCTCCTCAGAAACCCGCTTGGTGTTTAGAGTATGACGATTCGAACGTGCCAGACACCGACGAAGGTCCTAGCACGGAGACGGATAAACCATTGAGGAAAAGAAAACGCGAATTTCAAAATAAGAATCCGGTGTTCATGGAAGGCGTACCTGGTGTTACTCCGATATTGGAGGAGAGGAAGTTCAGTGTGGTACAGAGACGTGTTCAACAAATATGTTCGTGGCGGTCGACAGGATTCCCAGGTTCCCAACCGGTTTCTATGGACGAGGATAATATTACGTTGTTACACGAAAAACCATACAGAGTATCCTGGAAAGCGGATGGAACCAGGTTGGATACTTATGTATTTTTTGAAGCGGTAGACACAAATATGTAATAGGATTTATTATTGAACTAAGGCTTGTTATCTGTGTTCATCTAGGTATATGATGTTGATACAAGAGAACGGAGAGATTTATTTTATAGACAGGAACAATAGCGTGTTTCAAGTTAGTGGATTATCGTTTCCGCACATAGAACAGCCGAGGAACCTAAGAGACACATTGGTGGATGGCGTAAGTAACATTTATCCAAGGATTTGTAAAGCGTATCGGGTCCCACTTTTTTTGTGATTCCTGCACGGAAGTTTTGTTTTTGTAGGAAATGGTAATTGACAAGGAAGTAAATGGCACACAGATTCCAAGATATTTAGTTTACGACGTGATTATGTACGATGGGATGAATACGAGCGAATTGCCGTTCTACCCTGATCGTTATTGCAAGATCGAGAAGAGTATCATGGGCGGCAGGCACAAAGCGTTGAGAGAAGGAAGACTGCACAAGGAGACAGAACCTTTTGCAGTGAGACTAAAATCGTTTTGGGACGTTAGGATGGCCGGCTGTCTCTTAAGCGATAAGTTTGCCAAGCAGCTTGGCCACGAGCCCGACGGTTTGATATTTCAACCATCCAAGGATCCGTATTGTCCCGGAGTTTCCGTTAAAGTGTTAAAATGGAAACCATTGTCGATGAACTCGGTCGATTTTCGTTTGCAAATAATTACAGAATCCGGAATGGGAATCGTTTCGAAGAAGGTCGGACACCTGTACGTGGGAGGATTAAACGTGCCGTTCACTAAAATGAATCTGACCAAAGAAATAAAGAACTTGAACAACGCGATCATAGAGTGCAAATTCGAGAAGGACAAATGGGTTTTCATGAGGGAGAGAACAGACAAATTGTTCCCGAACTCGCAGAGCACGGCTGAGTCCGTATGCAGAAGTATCGAGAAACCGATCACGAAAGAACGACTGTTGCGTTACATCGAAGAGCATGCGTTCATACAAAACGATTCCGATCTCATGCCACCGCCAAGCAAAAGAAAACGCCTATAGTTTGCAGTTAATTGAGCGCGCCAACCTCGCCGACATTATTCTTTACTTAAGAGTTCAAGAACGATATATTTAGCATGAACACTTGAAGCAGTTTACATGATTTAAACACTGTTACGTAGCTCATTCTACTAATTTTAAATCAACGCCTTACACGGCTGGAACTGTTTATTCAATAAAAAGAAAACCTTTATATAATATGCCTCGGTGTACTCACATTATTTCCTACTCCTTTCAGCGTGCAACGACACCTCGGTTTGTATTATCATTCTCTGTTGTACGTATTATTCTCAATTTATTATTCTCTCTGTTTCAGACAGAACCGTGTTACTTTGGTTTACGAAAGAACTCGCGATCAAAGAGAAGAGATCGCTGCGTGTGAACATCGAATTCGATCATGCAACGTTGATCCGGTGGTCCCCGGATGGCAAAGCTTTCATTATACACAAAGGTGTGGCGAACACCATCGAGGTGTACAAGATTTCGAAAAAGTCAGACGGAACGTTAGGTTCGGCGACCAAGGCTTTAGAGTTTCCTAAGGTATAGTTCGAACGTGCCTCGTGATGCTAGTCCTTTGTAACAATGCTTTCTCACACCTATGGAAATTTCAGAAACACACCGAGGATATTGTTGGCATGGACATCGCGTGCACGGGAAAATACATAATCACGTGCAGCAAGGCGAACGATCTGACGATATGGGATCTGAAGGGTCAAATCCTTGCAACGATAGAACTATATTTGGGGTCCACTTACAGGGCACGCATGTCACCGTGCGGACGTTTCGTCGCCGCTTCAGGTAACGATTAATTAATGATTCTTCCAAACAGAGGCGTACAGTCTAAGGTAACGTTGTTTTTCAGGATTCACGCCAGACGTGAACGTGTTCGAGGTTCTATTCACAAAATCGGGTGATTTCAAGCAAGTCTCGAAGGCTTTCGATCTTGCTGGCCATTCGTCTGGGATATTTGACTTCAACTTCAGTGCCGACAGCAGTCACATGACCACCGTCTCGAAGGACGGTACCTATCGCTTGTACAACACGAAAGGTAATAGCTTGGTAAACGTGTCGATGAAATTGATCACCGATAATCAGACTAGAGTGCGTTAACGTTTCGTCTGTTTACAGTTGAATTTGAGAAGGGAGAAGATCCACGTATGCTTTTGTCTGGATCATGGGACAACGCACCGACAGCTAGGATCGCGCTCTCTCCTAACACAGAAGTGCTGGCGATAGCCCATGGATCCTCGTTAAGTTTTTACTCGACGGTTACCGGCGCTCTGGACAATACCATAGAAGATATTTTCCTCGGTAATTTCTCTTTTGCACGTTCGACATTTTGATTGCGAACTGGGGTCTAAAGCAATTACAAATTCTGAAGAATTCTGTTGACTTCTTCCGAGAAGTAAAACTATGCGTACATAGTAGTAACGTAATTGTATTATCGCAGGTCCTATTACGTGTCTGGCCTTCGATGCTCTGGGAGAGTACATTTT